>NW_017728994.1:60561991-60565742 GCF_001723915.1 Gavialis gangeticus | reverse complement strand
CTATCTAGCCCTCTTGCCTTTATTGCAGAAAGAAGCAATACAGAGCAGGTACAGGCCATTTACATGTCTTGGAGGCCAAAAACTTAACTGATTTGTAGTATAATAGATATGATCCTGATCCAATTTTAATTGCTGCCCTACACTAAGTGCTACACAAACCAGTTGTTCTCATATAAGTTATAAGGGGGTACAGTATGTATGTCTTTGTAAGAAGAGCGGGTGGTGTCACACACAAGGTTGCCTAACACTGCTCATTATAAAAAACTGACTGCAAACTTCAACCACTTGGGAAGATATTTTCCATGCAGATTGTCTCACTCTGGCTTCCTTTCTTGCAGAGTTTTAGCAAAAAATGGTCCAGACTTTTCTGAGGAGGTTAGGGGAAAGAGAGTGTTCTGCCCATGTTAAAATCTTTTTACCTCTGTTTTGTCAAATAGTTTTGGTGACCTGTGCTTTAGGATGGGGACATGAAATCTGGTGGGGAGCAGGGGTGCAAATCCACCCTCTGTGCAAATCCATCCAGCTTTTGCCTTGGGAGGAGCCTGTGAAGGGTGGGGCTAGGGTGCTTTGGGGTGGGAATTGGAGGGCTCAAAGGGATATGAAAAGAGTGGAGTAGTTTGAGGAGGAAGGGACATGTTAAGGAACAGGAACAGAAGAGATCATCCTGTGGTGGAGAACAAGAGCAGAAGGGGTCTGTACCCGATAGAGAAAACCTCTAGAAGCTGGAAGGTACCCAGGATTCCTGAGCCAACAAACAGCTGTGCAAACCACTGGCAAGGAAGGCCTCTTGGTTGCCTACAGACATACTCATTGCGTTCTAATTGGAATGCGTTGAGCAGACTTAATTAATTGAGTCTGCACCATGTTCTAATTAGACCGCTCCAGCTTCACCTCACCATCGCATGTATTAAGCCCCTGAACGTCTTAAAATGGCTGTGGGGGTGCCTTATCTAAACCTCATTGAATGAAGTTCAGATAAAACATCCCATGGCCATTTTTAAATGCACTGGGGCTTAATATAAGTGACAGTGAGGCGTTTTAAATAGAGCGGCTGCCCAGGAGCCACTCTAATTAAAACATGAGCATGTGTATAGGTAGCCCTTAGCACCTTCTAAGGACTGCTCCACAGAGAGAAACACCTTACTATAGCTATCCACTGTTCATATGGTAGAGGTCTGGGCTATGGATTTCAAGGTTGTAATGCTATGGGTGACACATGTGGAGACTGATATGGGTCCTCTATGATGGACCCATATTTTCACTTTTTCATTTTTTTCACTTTTTTTAAGTTAGGAAATTGCATGTATTGTCACATGTAGAAGCACCTCTATTATTTCAATTCTGTAATCTGCATAGTACAAATGAACAATAACATTATGTATATTCATCTAAACAGGATTAGAACAGAAGGAATTTTGGACACCGCACGGCCCAGAAAGAATTGTTGCATAAAGAAAAATTACAGTACACACATGCACACACACGCACAATAGGAGCAGGACCAGACTTGAATATCTTTAAAAAATAACTGGTTTCATTGCATGCAATATGCTTTAGATCATCTGAAATCCATTATTTGTGCAATATTTCCTTTCTTGCCCGCCTTATGAAGCTGTTCTTTCTGGTTACTTCCTTTCAGGTTTAATATGACTGGATTATTCCTCTTCAAGGTTCTGCCCACTACCACACTCAATAATGCCTGGCAGGTGCTGAAGTTGCTTTCATGGTCGGTTTCTCCTTAGTACTTGTCTCATCATTACACCACATGTGTAGTGTCTAGTCTGATGCCTGAAAAAAGTATCAAACTATGAACTCTACTTTTCAGGAAACATTTATGGATTTCCAACATTTCTTTTACATTTATTTATTCATTTTTTGCTCTCTTCCCTGGTATATGGTGCATTTCCCTTATATCTCCTACCAGATATGTTGATTGTGCTACTCAACTACATGCAACACATAGATGTAGCTGTAGAAGTAGATGTAGAATAGAGGTATTTTGGAAGAAGCTGAACCCAATATTCACAAGGGCTGAGCACTCACAGCTCTATCGGAAGTTGGGGAGAATTGCCAGAATATATAGCATCTCTGAAGATGAGGTTGGAAGGGTCTTCATAGCAATGCAGAATCTGCTCTACTGAAAAAATTTACATTCAGGTTGTAAAGGCCTGCACTGAGGTTCAGCTGTGTTTCTCACAGGTAGGTCCAGTTAGCTCCAATCTGATTCCCAACAAAGTTTGTCTGTTCTTGGCTTTGTGTTCCCAGTAATGCCAAGGCTGCAGGAAAGGGCATCAACTCAAATTATGTGTGTTATGTCAGAGACTGTGTAGGGATTCAGCCCCTTTACAAGCAACATCGCTAAAATCTGTGGTAAAAGATGCCTGTGGGCATTTGACATTACTGAATTGATGTGACATTTAAGAGAAGAGGGGAAAAGCGTACAAACCTAGGTGATGTGAATCTGTAGTAAGAGTTTGCACTTTCAGCATTGTATTGGCAGTGTTTGCATACATATACACAAAAAAAACCCTCCATTGCTAGCTATTGTATTGGTCTCGAGTCCAGGTATGTACAGGCCAATAGACTATTGCTGTGTTTGTTACATCCTGGAACAAATGGGCAAAGAGTTGGGAGAGAACGACGAGAAAATGGTCGTACCTCTGGCTCATGTTCCCTTTTCCTTACTGGCCAGAAGAGTGTGGATACGGGCTGATGGAAGCCAAAAGTTAATTGCCACCCCCCAGGAGGTAACAAGGAAATAGTGTAACTCAGAGGGAGAGCTCTGAGAACCAGTGCTTCCATAAGCTATTCAGTGGGGGACCGGCAGTCTACACATCAGCCCTTGCTTAAGGATTACCGTCTCTCAACGCTAAAACTTTTAAATCAGAACTGCAGGTATTTTTAAGAGAAGTGAATATCAAAATGTTCTGATTCTACCAGACTTTGATAGCAGCGTCTCATGAAAGAAGCAGTTTTCATCAGCGCTTCAAGCTTTATGTTGTCTTTATTAAAAACTAGTAGTCATACTAGTAACTTGCTTTGTTTTTTAAACTCCTAAACATGAAAAGCAAATGTGAATCAGCCACTTTAAATTAAATATGAGAAACAATTACATTTTGACAGTTTAATTGCATTCTTCCTCCAACGTGGCATTCGAAACAAGATACCACATGTATTTAGCATGCTGATTATATTTTTAGATTGTTTTGCAATTAAGAAAGTATCCCTAAAAGAGATAAAATAATTGGTTGACTAAATCGTTATTTCTGGAGGGAACAATACTGTATTAAGAAATGAATGTTGAATGGCTATATCCATAATAATTAGCTTTTAAATCACTGCTTAAAGGTTTGGGGTTTTTAGCCTTCAAAATTGTATCTGTCGTTCAATTCTCTGCATAGTATTCAAATTTTCTTGTAGAGAAAAAAGCCCAGTTCCCAGTGTAGCTGATGTAGAATAGCATTGTTGTCATCTGTAAAGAAAGACAGTTCTCAACCTCTCCACCATGGGGGAAGTGGGGCTAAGTGATGTCCAAAGTTGCTTTCAGTACCTAGGGCAAAATCCAGACCTCATGTTTTTTAGTGAAAAATGTAGATTTGGTAATGCCAAAATGTTTAATGAATTTGTGGCAATTAACTAAGTTGTATATTTGGGGGGGGGGGGACCCTGAAAAAATCTAAGCATTTAGTTTGCTTTTCTAAAATGATTTTTTTTGACTTTCCAGTTTGATGAAGTGAGCTGCTCCTACAAA
>NW_017728994.1:60501760-60556991 GCF_001723915.1 Gavialis gangeticus | reverse complement strand
TTTTTGGGGGGGGGGGGGACCCTGAAAAAATCTAAGCATTTAGTTTGCTTTTCTAAAATGATTTTTTTTGACTTTCCAGTTTGATGAAGTGAGCTGCTCCTACAAAGTTTCCTTTAAAATAGTTAAAATGGTCCAAACACACCACATTTCAATTTTGTCCAAACAAAATGTTTCATTTCATTAAAGACTGCACAAACGCTCTTTAAAGTAAGAAAAAAGCTGTAGAGCAGGGACCATTCTCTTGTACATGCTTTTCTGGAGAAAAATGAGTTTGCTCTATTTGTGAAGCTCTTTTGTGTCCTTTTATAATAAGGTATTTGTCTGTACAGCCCTTAAAAATACATATGCAGTGGGGGCACACCAACGGTAAGTAGAAGGAGGATCTAGAGGAAAAGGAAGTTCAGACTAGGCACAGGGACAGAAATATAAATATGATGGTAGGAAATGGAAACTCCATGTGCTACTTCATGAAACTATTTCCAAGCCCAAGAATATGTTTCTGTACCCTACAGACCAAAGGCATGATCCAAGTCCCTTTCAACTTAGTAGGAGATGGGTTGGTGAACAGTGATCTAACATAATACCTATATTACAGTAACTCCAATTCATAAGACACACCTGCATTTGCTTCATGCTACCTAGTTTGGGTACCAGGTCATACAGCCACAGATGACAGATACAAGTATCGGGATCAGAAACCTACCCAAGAATTAGCATTCATCTTTCCAGACAATATCCTTTAAAACACACACACATACATCAGTGAGCTACAGAATTAGAAACTGGGAAAATGAATGAGATGTGTCAGACATTTGGGGGAATAGACCAGAAGTGATATCTATTCCAAAGAGGACGTCCACAGCCTTTGGAATAATGGGCCAGCTATTTTATTTTACTTTTTTTTTACTAATTAGAGTCTGGTAAATGCCTTATAGCTCCTCATATTTTTCATTTCTGGCACATATTTTATTAACTTCCATTATATTTAGAAACAAAGTAGACCACTATTTAAAATCTCCTTGTGAAAGTTAAAAGCAGACATGGGTCTTGGAAGAAGATTTTCACGCGCAAAATTTTGCACAGGAATACCGTTAACCTCTTCATGTTCAGATTTCACTGCATTTAATGTCATGTAGATTTAAAATGTTTCACAGGGCTCTAAAAATATAGACCCAAGGATTACAAGAACCCAATCACTTGTTTAGATGATGGAGGAGAAGTCTTGGTTCCAGGTCCTTGAAAATTTTGCTTAAGTAGAGGCCGTAAGATTAAGTTCTTGAATAACTCATTTTTATGTGCCTGGATGTCGTTACAGTTCCACACGGGATTATCAATGGTGCTGGTGCTTCATAAGGAAGAATTGCATCTTCCAAAGCACCAAAAGATGATTTACAGATGTTTGAAAATAAATAAATAAATCTGCCAGCCTCAGGTATACAGTAAGTGAAACATTTAGGAATTAACCATGACTAACTCTCTTTTCATTGCCCCCGTTTCAGAGATCCAGTCCCAACACAGCTATCCACATAGTACACCCTTAATGATGGAAAATACACAATGGCGTTAGATCATGAAGCCAGCATACAAAGGTGAGGTAAAGCTTGATGTTTTTTATTATTATTTCACCGTGACAACTTTACTGCATGCATAAGGCCCAAACTGTTAAGTGGTGCCTGGGAACGTTATTGAAAGGATATGATATAACCCCCCAGATATTTTTGGAAATACCTTATAGAAGAAATCCAGCTAGGGACAAAAGGCCTACAGTGGCTTTGCATCATGTTATGCAGACGTGGGAAGACTGTATTGGAAATCTGTGTAGCAAAGGGTTTTCCTAGTAGCTCTAAAGACCACTGGTCCTTGCGGTAAGAACTACAGATTCATGGCATGGGCAAGACCTGCTGGATATTCACTTCTATGGACCCCCTGGCACAAAACTCTGGTGTCTGAGTAAGGAGAACAGTGTATAGTCCTGTGTTAGGTGTCGAAGCGAGGATGAGCCTTACAGCATGACTCTCTATACTTTCTTTGAGGAAGAATGACATGCACATACACTGAGGACCCTATCACACTTGGTCAACCAGAAGCCTAAAGGGAGCTTAGAATTCAGTAGAATGTATAAAATCCTAGAAAATGAGGGTGGGAAGGGACCTCAGAAGGTCATCTAGTCCAACCGCCCGCTCAAAGCAATACAGTTGGCTACATCACAAGCTGTGATCCAGAATACTCTGCCTCCTCTGGCTATAAAATTCAACAGGTGCCTGAATTCATTTGGTCTGTACATTTTGGATTGCACAGATCCTCAGATGCCAAAACTGAGGAGAGTGCTCTAACCACTAGACTCTTAAGTAAAAAGTTGGCTTTGCAATAGCCCTTGCTCAGATAGGCGTCTACCCTCAAGAATGCTTCTGGACTCTTGATCCTGAGTTGACAGAGTTGCCTACCTAACATGCAGCCCTGAGTCAAACTCCAAAGATAAGCAGGAATTCAGACACAACCTTGTGCTCAGTATTTCCTGTTGGATAGCTTAAGTTGACTCCTTGTCCAGCATTACTCTTTGGAGGCACCAGACTCTCTCCATTGACTGTTTAGGGAATGTAGGCACCTAACTCCATTATCCTAAATCACCCATGTTGTTTTTGGGCGTGGTATCATGTAAGGCAGTGGTGTCTAAGCTGCTGCTCTGGCTCTCACCCAAAACTCATTATCGAAGCTAACTAGCCTAGTTGTCTACTGTGCATCTGTCTTTGAAAAAAATAAAAAAGTCTATGGAAACAGTTGAAATGTTCTGAAATTACATTTCAACCAAAACGTTTGCTGAAATTATAGTGATAAATAACTAATAGAAAGAGACCTTTTTGCTGTTTTTGAACTAATATAATAAAACGGTGAAAGATTAAAAAAAAAAGGGCAAAAGTAAAAAATCCATTCAGCAAGTTATCCCTGATGTGGAGTAATGAAACGCAATGTTTTATATTTCAAGAGGAACTGTGAAAGCACCTGAAATTAGTAATCTGGTCAAAGGCATTTCAGACGAAACCAAATCAGTATAAAGTTCAAGTTCCATGAAAATAGATGTTTATAATTACAGCTAACTCACACAGTATCACACTTAATTGCACATAAAAATCAATTCATGGCCTAGCATTATAGCCCATGTACATCTGTTAACATAAATGGACTACAGGCATTTACACTAGGTGAGGTACTGACCCAGCATAAGATTCTTGAAGCTGGGCAGCATTTTTGAGCCAACCTGCACCTTATTTCAAGCAAAGCTGAGTTGATTTATGGTTTTGTATCAAACCCATGCAAAACGTATGCTTTCACATGGTTTCAATCCAAAAACAGCTGAAACTTGCTGCTTTCGACAGAGTTTTATTTGAGACTTTGGGTACATTTGAACCTACAAATCTAAGTGCCACCTTGGAGGTCAAAGTGTAAGGAGGAAAGAGGTGAGTGGATCAAAACTGAGGATCAGTTTATAACCTGCTTTGAATGAGATTCAGAGGCTCAGATCCGCACACCCCAAAAAAGCTGGGGCCATTTGAAGCCCTGATCCAAACCTGGCTTAAAACACTTGAGGCAATCTCCGCTTACAACGGAGATGCTGTAAAAACTTTATCCTACTGGCAGAGGAGACAATTGTACGTCTTTGCATGGAGCTGTATTTTTGAGGAGCAATACTTTGAAGCGTGTCAACAAATTCACCCATTCGTATTGGATTTCTGAATATCCACTCCTAACTTTTTATGTATGTACCTCACCCCCTACGTTATCCATAGGTTACTGTGGAAGCTGTTAAACGAGCATAAGACAGACGCTTAACACTACAACAAAACTAAGCACAGTGCACCAATATCATCCCATACACCAGTGCGCTTTCCTTCTGCACCTCCCTAGTTCATGTCACTGCTCAAAACAACGTGGTCTGGACCAAAATCTTCAGGCAGATTGTATAAATGCAAGTACAATAGAATTCCTCTTTGAAATAAATTATCTTTTCATATAAAAATCTTCTAAAGCCCATTTCTAGAAGAGTAATAGAGCTGCCAGTCCAACACCTGCAGGGTTGGAAATAATTTACTTAGCCTTACTGACTTTTAGGCAGGTTCTTCACTTGATTAATGGCTCAATTAAGCATCTGTTAATCACAACATTATCTCATCTTGAGGTGAAATACCTATTCCTCATCTCCTATCCTTCCATGAGATAACATCAAACATTTCCCGGTCCACAAGGCAGGATACATCTTACCATTTAAATAAACTTGGAGGGGAACAATATCCTCGGCCTCCTCGCTCATCTTGAGGAAACAATTGGGAGGCATGCACTTTTTATTGCCCTTCCCCCATCAACACAACCTTCCCATAACCTCGGGCTCCTGAACTCTCTTGTACATTTTAGGCCTTGATAATAAAGCAACATCTGCAAACTTACAAGTGCTTTACTCGAGTTAATTGAGTAAATTGAAGCAAGATGCAGTTCAGGGGTGATCTATGATCCCAGGTTGAGGGCCTAGAAGGGAGACAACAGATTTACTGCAAAGACAGTGGGCGGCCTTTTGTTCAGGCCCTGGTTCACGGGAAGTTTGAGGTCAGGAGGGATTAAAATATCTTTAGAAACAAATGGAATAATTTGACTGAAATATAAGGCACACAGTGCCAGCTTATGCCAGGAAACCAGGTGTGATTTATTTGCCTTTAATCCAACACATTTTTCTGATATCTGCCCCATTAGGTTGAATTTATAGATTATTGGGAGAATATGTATCCTTGTCTCTCTTCCTCTGACATGTGTACCCTGATGAGCAGTTGTGTACTTTGCAAACTAAATAAAATGGTATACTGGCCTGTTGAATGTCAGATGATGGAGGGTGGTAAGTTCGATTTAAATATTTTCCCTTAAAAAAAACCAAGTGCACACATTAACGATTCTTATTGGGAATTGCTTATTAAAAAAGACATTAAACAGGTAATGCCCTTTTCCCTATAATCTGTACAAGTCATTAAGTTTAAGCACAATTCGCCACCTTGAAGCAATTGGATACATTGTAATTTGTTTTATGGTCTCACAGATGCAAGGTATTTGCTGAGCTATAAATACATAAAAGTGGTTTATATGAATAACCTGTACCCTGTACGACTCAGGAAAGGGGAACCTCTCCCAGTTCTGCAATTTTTTTTTTTTTTTTAGCCTGACTCACTTTTAGTGGGATATATTGCTCCTTTTGTAGTTTCTCTGCTGCTTTATTAAATCCCAAATTCCTTACAAAACTGTACAATTTTAATAACACAAAACCATGCAGATCATAAAGCTGTCCAAATGTACATAGCACTAGAGGTGATCAACTGTAGTGGTATCATCAACCCTGATTAGCCAGAGCTGGTCACGCGACACGGTTTTATTACAAGTGTCCTTTACGTTTTTGACAGTTTTACAAGGCTTAATGGCTTTGTATTAAATACATTGTGTTTCAAGGAAACTGACAGTTCGAGGTATCTTGGAAGTATGATTCTGTGGCCTTTCCTCAGATGCAATGTTTGAAAAAGCTGAACTATCTATTATTTCTGTTTCAAGCATTACCGTGGTACAAGATGTTCACTTAAGCCAAGGTTTAATTACAAGACCAGAAAGAAAAGCTGAGGAAAACATGTTCTTGGTATCATCAGCTTCTATACAAAACCCTGAACAGATTGGTCTCATAGCCTGCTAAAATTCTCGAAAGCAGAAAATCAGCAACTGCAAATAACAGTAATGCTAGGAATGACCACTATAGCAGCCAATGGGGAAATGCTTTGGATGACCAGGTTTATGCGTATGTGTATGTGTAGGGCAGCCAGGTGGAAATTCCCTAACAAAACCTGAAACCATTTTTTTTTTCACAAACTACAAGCCATTCCTGGGTTTGTCAAAATGTGTCTAAACCTATGAAGCAGGCCTGTGTCCGTTTACAGTTTCATCTGGAAACTTTTGCCAAAGTCAGTAGTTTCTTCGTGTGATTTTAATCAGAAAAGGAAGGGGGGTGGGGGGAATGGAGAATTTTAACTGAGTGTCACTTTGGGGTTCATTTAAACCCTGCTTCGAGATGTCCCGAGGCAAACACTTGATGGAAAGGCCTCAGAATAATGATAGCTCACAAGTGAAGTTTGAGGTTTGATACAGGTTAGTCTCTTTCCAAAACTGAAGTTGAATCTCAGGTAGCAGGAATCCACCTGACTTGAAATAAATAAGATAGATGTTGCCCAACTAAACCTTGTGTGCACTTACTCTTCTAAGTTTTGCACTGTATATAGCCTTCCACGAAATCACCACTTGTGCACACAGCTTCCAATTGCTGAGTTAATGGAAATGATTATTTTACGTACGTTGTGTTTTTAAACCAATGTATTTGACTTACTCCCTACCTTGGTAGCTATATGTATATGCCAATATATTATTTTATTGCTTTTTTCTGTAAAACATGGCATCAGTAGGACATGTCTACAAACAAGTGCTGTGCCACTATAACTACACCAGTACAGGAAAAGTGGCATAGTCCCTGCACCTACAATGTGGATGCAGTTATATTACTACAAATGTGCCTATATTAATTGACCTTATTCCCAGATGGGAGAGGGTATGAGTTGCATAAGGTATCTTTATGAAGATATAGTTGTATCCATGCCAAAACCGACATATCACCTGTAACTGCAATAGTCATGCTCTTACAAATACTGTGTACTGAACTGGGTTAGGGTGTGGCCTTATATGTTGGAAGGATGATACGGTTTTTCTAACATAAGCAAAGGTCCTACTGAGTTGCTTCTCTTTCTCAGATCTTGAATGGATATCCCCCTACCCCCCGTGCCTTAAATCCGTAAGTGAAAAACATGTGAATTTGTGTTCTTCAATTTTTGCTGTTACTGATAGACATCAGATATGCTACCAATTTGCCTTCTCATCACCACTAACCTTAGCTTCAATGTCAACTTTGTTCCTACGGAAGGTAGATGACGTATATCCATACATCTACCAGGGGCTTTTCTACCAACACTCACCCATGGTAAGTGAACTGCTACAGTATCTATAGAACAATTTCCCCAAGTGCTCCTTGCAGGAGCTATACTGTTTAGGACAGCGGTCACCAACCAGTGGATCTCAATCCACTGGTAGATCTTGGAGTCTCTTGCGGTTGAGCTCGGAGCCGCTTGGAGTCGATCCAAGGCTGGGGTGGGGGGCTGACTGCCCGTCTGCATGCACACATATGCTCCAGGCCAGCAGGTCAGTCTGTGGGGGGCACGGTGGACAGGGCAGGGGGTAGATCGAGGCCCCTGTGGTGACAGACAGTGCCGCAGAGGCAGGAGCAGGGCTAAGTGAAGTGGGGCCCTTAAAAAGGCTGGAGACCACTGGTTTAGGACAAATTACTTCAGAGTACTTTACTAATGAAAGTTTGCAGTTTTGGCCCCTTGAAGCTCGGCAGGCTTCTATGACTGCTGTTCTTTATTCTAAGAGGGCCCCATATATTCAGTGAGGTACATTTCCTAAACAGAAAATCTGTTCACCTTGTAGCACAAGGGTTATTCAAACCTGAGGGCTATCGTAACTCCTCTGGGTTGTGTTGTGATGGTGGGGAATGCAGTGAGATCAGAGATAAGGGGGCTATGGGCTGTGGGAGACAAAGAGCATAGTTTCCCTCCTGTCTTGGCAGCTCCCTACCTTCTCTGCCTGAATATGCTGGTATGTGGTGAAAAGTTTGGGTTCCTGACCAAGCAGGCCAGCCCTTCCTTTGAACAGGCTGGCCTGATGCAGAGCCTTTCACTGCCTCTGCGCACTGCACAGGCTGTGGATAGGCTGTTCTGTATTAAAATTTGGAAATGAAAGTGAAAGCACATGTGAGACATGCTAAACAGGAATAGCAGAATTTGAGACTTAGTTATATGCCAGAAGCCACAACCAGATAGAAATCACAGGTTAGTCAGGAAATTACTTGCATTTAATTTGGGGCCATGTCTCCAGGGAGGAGGCTGGCCTTTTCCTGTTGTGCAGTGATGTTGCCTCTGGGTATAATTTGCCTTTTTCATAAGTAAGGGTGCTATCTCCTCTTTCCTCAAAGACTTCTTGCAAACAGTAGAGGAGAATCAAATGTGGCATGTTAGCAATAGGACAATGGCAAAGTAATTATAAATTGACTTCCTTACCATCAGTTTAAGTAATCTTGATGTGTTGCTAGCATAGTTTTGCAGTGAAACTCAGCCAGCTCACTTCTCAGCTCAGATTAAAAACACCCCCTTACTACAACCTCAGAGGGTCAAATCTTGCTCGCTCATTTTGGCTGATGAGTCCTCTGCTCTCAAGATCCTAAGAGCCAGGCAAAGATCCCCAAAACATGCCATCCCACTTGGTTGCCCTGTGAAAAGGAATAGTGTGCTCCCTCTTTCTGCCACTAAAGGGTACAGTTAAGCCAATTGGGAGCTAGTTTGCCTTGTCCCCAGGTGACAGATTCCACAAGGGGTGTGGTGTCCTGGCCATAACAGCTAGGGACAGACATTACACATAAACCTGTTTAAGTGATCAGAAACTGGTTTAGACCTGTAACAGAACAGACATTCAGTTCACATAAACCAGTTTGAAAATGACTGAAACCAGCTTGAGATGAACCTGGTTGAATGTAGTATCAAACTTAACTGATTTGTGTCAAACCGGTTTATGCAATATCTTTCACAGGCCACAACTTAAATCAGAGTCCTCCCACCATCCCAGATGCTTTCCAGCCCCAGGCAGGGCTCTCTGCTCCAGCCCAGCAGGGCTGACCCCACCCCTCTGCTCCCTGGCTGGAGCTCCAGCAGAGACTGCAGGTACAACAGTGCTTGCCTGGCTTCCTCCTGCTCTCTCTCTCTCCCCTTCCCCCACCCCCCACTCTCTGCTCAAGCAGGGATTCCCCCCTCCCCTCTGCCTTACACAGACACCTCTCAGCATTAGCTAGCATGCCACATACTGGCTATGGTTCCGGCTGTTGGAGACAGGACAAAGGCTGACAGATCAGTGTCCACTCAGGGCTTTTTGGAGCTAATCAACAGGTAGCTGGTACCATCCCTCCATTCCATCTTGGAAAAAGTTGTTTAAGAAGAGCTTGAACTAAAGAGAGAGGTTTTTGTTTCCTGATGGGGTGATAAATGCTAACAACTCCCTGTGTAACTCCCTGCTGTGTAATTAAATACTGTTATCACCTCCCTGCTGGCTCCCTTCTGGCCAGGACCAGTGTGAGGGACACCCCTCCCTGCCAGGGCCTGGCCACACACCCTGCAGCTCAGCACATTGGAAGGGAAGGGAGGGTTGCTCTAGCATCCCCTGGCTTGTAGCCTGAGCCACTGCAGGCACGTGCCTGCATTTCTTTAGTCCAGAGGGGATGTCTGTGTGGTTACAAACTGGTTCAGCCTAGCCAGGTTAGACCTGCAAAGATTGAATCAATTTAGGCTCAGGCTTTTTGAATGTCTGTCCCTACCCTAAGGAAGCACAACAGTTCTCTTACCTTACCATCTCAAAACCTACCCATAGTGGAAAAGGCAAGAATATTAGGGCTCTGCAAGGCTTTGGACAGAGCTTTGGATCCAGAGAAGCTTCAGATGCTTTGGGGTCCAAAGCAGCACATGTAGGTTGAAGTGCTGGCCTCGTTAGGCTTCCCAAAGTGATTCAGAGCTCCCAAAGAGCTTCAGAGCCGCCTTGGAGATCCAGCCGTAGGGTATAATGGGGAAACAATAAAATATCTATAACTTTATTGTTTTCTGTCTGATTTTGATGAAATTTTCAGGGATGGTAGATTTTACAGAGAGCATGAAGCCTGCCAAGTTTCAAGAAGATCCGTGCAGGAGTTTGGGGGAAACTGTACCCCAAATTCTTGAAAGCAAAACTCCTGTCACATGTATGCGTTACACCACAGGGGGGGTCACAACTGCAGAGCTGGTAGCTCTTGCTGAGGCCATGAAGCCTGCCAAGTTTCAAGAAGATCAGTGCAGAGGCTTGGGAGGAACTGCACCTCAATCTGTGGACAAGCAAAGCTCGTGCCATGAGTGACACTGCGTGTTAAGGCACAGCGGGGTGACAACTGCAGGGATGGTGGCCCCTGCTGTGATGCCTGCCAGCTGTTGAGGAGATGGGTGCAGGGGGGTTCTGGGGTCCTGCATCCCTAGCTGCTGACAGGCAAAACTTGTGCCATGGGTGCCAACATGGGTGCTTGTGGGACTGAGTGTCCCGGTCTGGGGGGGGGGGGAACTACTGCAGGCCTGGCTGCTAAGCTACTGTGTTACCAGTTACCAATCAATCATGATTCACTGGGGGACCAGCTCAATACACAGGACCTAGCTAATGTAGCCAGTTAATTGCCATCAATTAGCACCTACAAAACCAGGCTAAGGAGAGGAAAGAATCAATACAGACAATCAACTGCCCCAAGACAGAGCTGGTTTGGCCAGATCGAGGTGGAAACCTGGTCCGGAGCTCCGGATTGGATCGTGGCCATCCAAAGCGGCCAGATCCAAAGCTGGATCAGATCGCTGCAGACTCACACAGGCCTAAAGAATATGTCCTGTATGTACAAGTTAGCTCATTAAAAGGGAGATTCTTATCCTCATAGGTTGTTTTCCTTCAATCTTCCACTTGCCCTCCTCATTTTTCTTCCAAGGGTGGAAGAGGAATTACCCAGAGTGCTATCTTGCAGCTAACTTGTGATGTCACATTCCATCTTTGTAATAGTTAGCCCCTCTTGGTGAGATCCTGCCTTAGCTTTTAGGATTTAATGATGGGAGTACTCATCTGTGGGATCCATAAATAAACGCTGGAGGAAATTGTTGACACAGCTTTCTAATTGCCAAGTGCAAGGACCTTAAGTCCTTAGTAAGGCAAACTCCCATGCTCTGCCAATGATTGCTAACCTGAGCAATATTGAAGAACCCATTTTAACAATGGGTGGGATTATAAAAGTGAATATATACTGCTATTGTTCGTAGAGATTTTTCTTTCTTTCCACACAAACAAATGGCAATTTTTATAAATCTAACACAGCCATGAAATGAATATTCTGTCCAGAGAAAATGGTGGGGGAGGGTGAGGAAGGTGGTGTGTGTGTGTGTGTGTGTGTGTGTGTGTGTGGGTGTGTGTGTGTGTGTGTGTGTGGGTGTGTGTGTGTGTGTGTGTGTGGGTGTGTGTGTGTGTGTGTGTGTGGGTGTGTGTGTGTGTGTGTGTGTGGGTGTGTGTGTGTGTGTGTGTGTGGGTGTGTGTGTGTGTGTGTGTGTGTGTGTGTGTGTTTTATCTAAAATGCAGTTTCAGTAGTTGTCAGATTAAAAATATTAATGTTTTCTTGTAGAATCTGAAAAAATGTTGTTTTGACCAAATATGCAACTTCTTAAGAGCAAAAACCTAATACTTTTATTATCTATATTGAAATCCAAAAACTGTTGATTTTGCAGTTATAATGGGGAGCTAATTACTGTCCTCTATCTGCTAGCCCTTTTCACAAAGTCTTTCTTTTGCTGCTCTGAGGAATCTGTACCTTTTAGTGCCAGTTCTGACTGACTGTAAAGTATTCCATATTTTACACCATTTTAAGGACTCCTTACTGTCCATGGAAATCCATAGAGCTATACAGTTATACTGATGTCTACCATCTGAGAATCAGGCCCTTATTGTCAAGTCTACCATTCACCAACACGTTTTCCTATATCTCTTCACCATCTAGAGTTCTCTGAGGTCTTCCACATCAGAGAGGTCTGGTACTGATGCTTCTATCTGGTTTCATAAACTGCTTCAAGGATTGAGATGTCCACCAGCAGCTATTACTAAAATATTAACAGGATTGGTCATATGTTACTTAACAAATTAATGATTCACTTCCCTTTAGAAATGTTTTATCTTCTTAAACCCATAAGATCAGAAATTACAGATGTCAACTCTTTCCACACTGCATGAAGTATCTAGCTGTCATGTATACTCTGTCTCTAGCAAGTGTTTGCAGCAAATGCCAAAAGGTCAGTACCATTAAAAAAACAAAGCCCCTATTGCTGTCACTGCACAGGAACTTCTGCAATGGTTGGCAATAAGGGGTTAATGGAATCAGTTTGGAAAAAAAGTGTAGACTACTAAGACTCTCTGGTGGTAAGAATACATATTAAATTCAACTAGTCCTGCTCCTTCAGGCCTCACGCAGTCCTTTTTAAAGCAAAACTATTGGATGCCAGTAGACTTCTCTCCAAGGTGGGGAAAACCAGATGCTTCCAGAAAGTCCATTTGACTTCAGGGAATGTTGAAGGTGTGAGTTTACCCTTGTATAGCCATTTGTGGGATCAGCACCATAATCAGATCCACATGGGGCGTGTCTACACATTCATTAATGTGCCACAGTTACTGCACATTAAGTTTAGTACTTGTATAGCCAAGTACTAAATCAATGCACAGTAACTGATGCTACAGCTCAGTAGCTCCAGCGCATGACTTCTTAGTGACACTAACTGCACAGTCGCATATTAACACAGTTTTTTCTGTGACTCGCTGCTGCTCAGGAGTATTAGGTTACTGAGATGCTAGCATCTTGTATAGATGCATCCAGAATTAGGTCCAAATAACTTGAACCAGACATCTGTGGGAGAAAAGTGTATGTTTCTTCTACTTCTAAAGCTCTATTTTTCCCATATGTAGGAACCTACTTAACTCACGGTTTCACAGATTTCACAGAAACAACAAAATCTGGGATTGTCTGTAAAATTCACAAAATCAACAAAAAAACCCTTAATGGTAATAAAAATAAAATGATGGCTTCCTAGTAGGAGCTAGCGGCCCTTGCTGCTGGGAGGGGAAGGTGTCAGCTGGGGGGCGGCACGAAGGGCAGCAGACAAGATGGTGGCTGTCCCCTCATCCCCCCTCCCCCTGCCAAGACCTCTCCACCAAGTTGTGGAGCCACAATGAAATGCCCACAAAATCAGCTCAGCAAGCCCCAAGCAGGCCGCAAAACACCCTTGTCTTGCTGTGATTTCAGTTGGTCCCTACCCATGTGCATTTAAAAAATAAAAACACCCTTTTTACAATATTAAAACAACGTAGACTTTTAGTTTGGTGGATTACCAAAATTACTCTATTGAGCTGTGTCTAATTAAAAATATCCTTTTAGTTATGACCCTGTAGGGGACAATTTAAAATATATGGTTTTTTTAAATGCACGGTTTCCTGGGGTTATAATGTGGCCTTCTCTTGTAACGGAGTGGATTAGTGTACAACCACAGGTTTTAACATTGACCTGATTTTAATACCATATACTGTCACTTCTCTCTCTCTTTTTTTTTTAAAAGAATAATAAACACCATTCTGATTTATTTTTAACTCTTGGAGAGGGGGAACACAATCTCAGTCTTCACCGTGCACCAGGATAAGTTTCCTAAAGGAATCCTTAAGAATAGGTCCTCTCTCAAATCTAGGTTGATTAAATTTTAATGTTTGCATTTTATTGGAGAGGGGAAAAGACCTGTTTTGAAAACCAATCTGTACTCCCGCCCATAAAAAGTATTTTTATAAAACTTCTGTTTCAAAAAGTATATATTAGTGGGTTTTTTTAAAGTATGTCCTGTGCTGCATATTAATAAAACAATGGCATTTTTTATTTCTTTTTCTCATAAATTACATAATTCAAACCTTAAAACACCTTTAATGAACACTGACTCGGCATGTGGCACTTAATAAAACTGGGCTAAACTTGTTTTCTGCTTGACAGGCTACCAGTGGAGAATGTGCCCTACAAGTAAATGATTAAGAGGCAGAAATCTTTTCTGGACTACTATTAAACACTTCAAAGATTTTCAAAGTCAGATAAAATGAAAAGCAAATGTGTTTCACTGCCTCTCAAATACCTCAAATGTTTTAGCAGGTGCAAGCAATGAAACCTTCTGTAGTGACAGCACTTTAGGGTCTGCAAAGTGCACCCTACTGAATTCTGGGAAAGCCGGGCTTACTTCATGAAAATTCATGATTTTAGATGAGGAAAGATGTGTGTCCTTAATACCCATCTACATATGTAGCACAGGAGGAAAGTACTGATATGTCTTCCTGTGTCTTAACCCTTTCTTGAATTGTTAAACTGTTTAGCACTGACCTACGTATCCTCAGCTCTTGTAGACTTCTCTTTTATTAATCTCTTAAAGCAAATGTAGCCCCATCGTCAATGCACCATGCAAGAGAAATGCTGATCAACCCACTAGGGCATTCATGTAGGAAATGAGTGAGTCTGGTTTGCTACTCAGCTCTCCCATGGAGTTCCTACATGATGTTAGGCATGTTACTTTGCCCCTCTGTGCCTCAGTTTCCCATTTGCACAATGAAAATAACAGTACTTCCCACCCCAGAGGGGTGTTAAGAAGACTGCGGATGCATCTATATGATACACTAACTGTGCAGTAGCCTAATAACACTGCTCAGTAGCATACTGGGCAAAACCCATGCTAATACGCTACTGTGCGGTAGTATTAGGCTACTGCACGGTTAGCATCCGTAAAAACCTGTGTGCTGGTACTACTGTGCAGTAGCACAAGTTCCTGCACATTGATTTAGTACTTGGCTACAGGACAGGGTGGGGGTAACTAGAGAAACCAAGAGTCATGGGGCCAAAAAGAAAAAGCAAAATGAAGCATGGCTGTAGCAAAGCAGCTCAGTTACTAGCCTGAGAAGAGGGTCCTGCACCAAAGGCTCTTTCTATATTTTTACAGCAAATCATTGGATAGACTGTGGTCCTCTCCTTAAATCCCCCCCAAGAGCCAATGGGCTATGGCATCCTAAGATGCTTCAACAGTTGAAAATTGTGCCTAATGCACTTAAAGAAAAAGGCTAGGGGCAGAAGTTATGCATAAACCAGTATCAAAAATTGTTTTAAGCCTGTAATAGGACAGAAGTTCAATGCACATAAACAAGTTTCAAAATGGCGGAAACTGATTTAAGATAAACCTGGTTGAATGTAGTATCAGACTTAACTGATTTGGGTCAAACCGATTTATGAAACGTCTGTCCCAAACTCCTTCCAGGTTCAAGTTAAATCAGAGTCCCCCAGCTTGCTTTCTATCCCTGGGCTGGGCTGGGCTGTCTTCTCCAGCACAGAAGGATGCGTGGAGGGCAGCCAAACTCCAGTTGGGATCTGGGGCTAGGGAAGGGGATTAAATCCCCCTTCCCCCAAGTACAGAGCTGCCCTGCCCTGCCCTGCTAAACTTACTGAAACTTAGGCATATGAACAATAGTTTTCTAACTACATGATGTTTTTTGGATGAGACTCTCATGTGCCTGAACAGAGGATGGTTGTTCTGTACAGTTCCTTTCCAGTCCTTCTGTCTAGTTTATTCTTCTGCCTGTGCAGTGAACCACAGTTTCTCTTTCAAACTTCATTAATGCCAGGACTGTATGTACTCACACTAGAGCTAGAATGGGACCTATGTGCCAGAGCCCATCTAGTCTTCACTACCCTTAGCATAAGGATCTCAAAGAAAAAAAAGCAACACAGCTCCCACTAGTTTCTGCGAACTGCCCACAAGACTGGTGAGGATACAATGTACATCCTTTCACCCCCAAATCTCAACATGCCACCACCCAGCAGAAACTTGCTGAGCATCATGCAAATCCCAACCTCCCCTCCCTCCCCTAGGGTTCAATATCCAGACAAGGAACAATGAAGATGATTAGAAGGGTAGTCTAATAAAAGATATCACCTCTACCATGAGCCCAGATTGCCTTAGAAGGTTACTACGAACTTTAGGGTCACACTCTAGGTTTTGACTTAAGAAAGGCAAAAGCAAGGCTGTGTATTTTCAGTTAGGCTTTATGAATATGGAGGTCATTTGTAAAAAGCTGCAACAAGTCTGGCTCTTCCCCACCCGCCGCCAATTTAATAAAATACAACATTCATAGTAATTCACCATTTCCAGAATGTCGTTTTCTTTGTGCCAGCCTGCCAAGTGAATTGGTTAGAACAAACTCTGATGACTACTAATATGCATGCTTAACTGTAAAGCAGGCCTGATAGAAATAAGTGCAAAAAATGACACCTAACACAATGGTACGGCTAAAGATTTAAATGAACCACACTTCATTTAGTGCTCAGTGTTATGCTTCCCACATCAACAACAACTTAGCTCTCTCGCACCAGGACACTATTTCCCGTCGCTGTATGTGGTAATAGTTGTTCTTCCTTTAATCCATGAGTGCTGAGAGGCCATGATACAAACACAAAATTATTTCAAAGTGCAATAATAAAACTATACAGATGTTCACACAGAGAAATAAACATTCAAAGCCTCAAATTATAGAAGTCAAAGGCAAATGCCTTGCCACATAGCCCATAAAAATGAAATATATAATACAAAATATTTCTGATGAACTGAAATTAGTTCTGAGCCAGATTCACAGCTGGTGGACATCGTCATGGCTCCATAAAGTCAATGGAAGCAGCACTATTTTAAACCAGCTACAGAGTAGGCACCCAGGCAATTTGGATTGTCAGTGACAACTGGTGATATTTCTTCAGTGGTTTTGATGACTGGCCCTCTATTTGAAAAGCTGGATTTTGAAATGTTGCATCAACATAATCCTATATTATGTTTTTAGTTTTCACACAGCTTTTTGTTGGCCATGGAAACATTTAATTCATGACAGTTGGCATTGGGTATTATCGGCGCTAGAGTAATGGAAACTTTAAGGATTGATGAGGGGTTTTTTTAACTTTTCACATGTGTATTTGCCCTTTTTATTTTTCAATGTATGTACAGGATTCTGGTTTATTGGCATCTGATCCGTATTCCACTGAAGTCAACAAAGTCTTTTCATTCACTTCAAAGGGCTTTGGGTTTTTTCGTTGGTGAGTCAGATGTCCTTAAGTTATACATATATGTATCATTTCATGTATTGTCTCTCTTTATTTTGTGAGATGGGAAAAATTAACATGCCTAGCATTTATTGAGATGTTTGCACATGAACATTACATCACACATTTAAATAAATACAGATGCATTTATTTCAGCATGTGGATAGCCAGACAACTGCGCTTGCCTGCACATACATCTGGATAACTCAAGCATACTATTTCCATTTGCTTATAACTCCTTTCTTTCTGAACCACTTTTTTTCCAACTTATCCAAGCCCACATTTCTCACTGGAGACTACATGCCAAGTCTGAACTGTTTTCAGTTACCCAAGCACAAGTAATATATCTGAATCAATTCTTTAAGCATGCTCAAAACCAACCATATGGAATTTTACCAAACTTTCCAACAACAACAACAAATTTCAGCCTAAAGGGGTAATATTTTTTTTTTCTGGAAAGTTATAAAGGGTTTTAGAAAGGAAGTACCTTTTTAACCAGCAAGAAATACTTAAGCACTAATAAGGAATTATATTCAAAGACTTTTAGAGTTTGATTTCTGGTCATTTTCTCGCCCAGTGCTGCCCCGTTGATATCCTTTAGGTTGTGAGGCAGGTCAAAATTTATTCACTGTATCTGTGTGAAACTTCTAACACTTAAGGATGAAATCTGGAGCTGGGATATTAGTCTGAACTAAGGTGACTGTCTCCAAATGGAGTCAAGTTTTAAGTCTTTGTTGTCTGCTCTCAACTCCCAATTCTGGGCATTCACTGTCTTGTAAGATCAATATTCAGATCCATGCAAGATAAAGCCCTGGAAGCCTATTCCCAATGAAATCAATGGCAGAGCTCTCACAGACAAAAGTGAACACAGGATTGGGCTCTAATTACACAGTATGTTCAATCAATTAAACCATTTGCAGCTCTCTTATAGCAGCTTTTCCCAATAAAGCAGATAGAAATTGGGTCACATTGTTCTTTAACATGCAGTAGGAACTGAACATTGCAAAGTAATTAAAAGAAAGGAAGGAAATGAGGGCTGCTCTGAAACAAATTTCATTTCTCTGATTAAAAGAGACGGCTACTGATGAGCACTTTATATCTGGACATTGGTCTAAACCAAACCCCAGATCAAGTGCAGATCCAAAACTGCCGACTTCTCACTTGACCCTTTATCTGCGTTAACAGGATGAGTCGCACAATCCTGGATCTAAAATTGCTCTGCCTTCTGGGAAATTCAGAACTGGGTCTTGATGTGAAATTTTTGTAGGTCTCAATCAGGGCTGTCTAATTGGCAGCCCATGGGCCTCAGGTGGCCCCTGAAGGGTTAGCATATGCAACCTTTGGGCTCCTACCCAGCTCCAACTCCATTCCCTGCCCATGCCCCCCTCCCCCTGCCAGTTGCTTCTGCCCTTGAGGCCAGAAGGGTCAGAGTGTCTGAGCTGCATGCATAGCAAAGGGAGCTAGGCTGCTTGCACTGCACATGCGTGGTACATGTAGCCAGGAGGAGAGGGCAGAGGAGGAAGGGTGTTGCATGTGCAGACAGAGAGAGCCAGGTTGCATGTGTTGCAGGGGTGGGGGAGAGTCCCGCGTGATGTGCCCAGCCAGGAGAGCGGGGGTGCTGGGCATCCCATGCAGTAGGAGTGGTGCCAGGGGGGTGCTTGCCTGCATGGCATGTAGCCCCTGGATATGGGTCCCTCTCATGGCCTTCTCAGCCACATTCTTTCCTGCATCCTCATGCTGCAAATGTTTGAATATCAATGAGACCTCTTGCGAGGGAACTGATCCTCCTTTTGAACAAGGTTGAAAGAACATAGCCTTCCATAAGGAAGTGCTCATTGTGTTGGTGTTGATCTCTACCAGCAGCATTACCAAAATTGTCTTCCCTTTGAACATCTTTTGTCAGCTTTGTTTTGTGGCTCCGGAGTTCTCATGAGACATTGCTGTGAGATCAGTTTTAAAGGTAAGCAGAAATAACCTTAGAAGAACATAGGTGAATGGGGAAACTCTACCCTGGCTTTCCTCCCACTTTAGTCATGCTTTTCAGTCCACTCCTGCTTGCAGGTGACATGCATTTGATTATCTCAGCTACTCAACCACCCAATAAAAAACAGCAGCTCCCACCAAGAAAACAAATCAGCATGAAATCACACAATTGATAGTGTTTCCTCAAAGGCACTCTTAAATTTAATTACATTGGAGGCCAAATTACCTACTCAGCCAAACAGATCTGTCACATCAGATCCGACTGAACTGCATTCCCTCAACATTCATTCCCATTCAGCCCTTTCACATTTGTGGATTACAGACAAGAGAGAGAAGGGAAAAAGGAAACCCCAGGTGTTTTACAAATACTATTATTTTATAAGCTTCTATTAAACAGTTTGACAAATATTCTGTAATCCTTCAGGCTCATCTTAGGTCAACTACATAGTTAATGAACAATGAGACCAAATGAACGAGTCAGGATTGGAGCTGTGCAAAGAATCTGCCCCCCCTCCACACACACACACACACACACACACACACACACACACACACACACACACACACACACACACACACACACACACACACACACACACACACTTCAGCGCACACGTGTACGCGTGCACACACACAAATATAATCTAGGTTAAGTATTTGCATTTTGCTTTGAAGTACCTGCCACAATGCATCCACTGTTTAGTAATGAAATACATCGTGGGCGCTTTTCTATGCTAGTGTTGAAACCAAAAGTTTTTATTATAATCAGCAATATTTAAATACTAGAGTATATGACATTTATTTATATAGATCTCTTTTTACACCTGAGATTTATTGCCTTAACTGGCAAATTGGATGTTTAAAAATGAATAAAAACATACCATCTTAATCATGTTTAAAGACCTGTCTTCACCGTGGCATGAGTTCTTTTAAAATGATCCTTCACAATGTGCACTGTTGGCACATTTCTATTGTTTATGATTTAATCTTCACTGTTTCAAATTTGTCTTAGTAGAAACTCAGAATTCCAGTAGTCTCAATTATAGTTCAAAGATGGTCTTAGTCCCTTCTTTGCTATCTTTATTTTTGTCCCTGCTTATGCCAGCATTCGTAGCACAGAGTATAAACACGGGGTTGCAGGAATATCAGTTGATCGGAAAGTACAGATTAAATTGAATTACTGGGGGAATGAGAGCGAACGCTTCATGATGATCACAATATTTATTTTTTCACAGTATCCTAAAGAATAAAGGGCGCTTTCCAAGAGAAATACAAGTTTGTCATGAAGCTCTTGCAATCAAGTGCCCCAATTCTGAAAGCCCTCGTGTACATAACCTTACAGAGGTGAGTACTACAGTAAAGTCCTTATTAAAAAACTGCCTGCACAAACAGATGATGCTAAGACTAAAGCTTACAGTACTGTTGTTCAGAGCCCTGCTACATGTTCAAAATAAAGCTGGACTGAAACCAGCTATAGAGTTGTTATGCATCTTCAAGCACTAACTTTGTAGCTGGTTGGCTCTTTTTGTAGCTGATACTCATTTTTATTGTGTGAAAATTACTTTGCATGTGTGGCTGGTCTACATTAATTGTACAATTAACCCGTTAATTTTCTAATATGTGTAACGTGTACAGGGGCCTCAAGGGAGTGTGAGGCCGCCCTTTTTCTTCCTCCTCCAGTTTTGCACGTCAACTTTGTAGTGCTTTATGCGGTGAAGCACATATTGCAAAAAACAGTGTAGGACTCCAGGTACGAGCACCTCTCTCATGTTATTGTCCCCTTTGATGTTTTTGCAGGAGAAGTTCCTGGGCAGTGCTCTGAAAATGGAGAGGGAAGAGTTCTCCTGGATGGCCTGATCCTGTTGGATACTTTGCAGCTGACGGGATCTGGCCCTCAGGAAGGCCCTTTTAAGGTCTGCTAAACAAACAATTTGACTGAAACTGCATCCCAGCTGAAGGTCAAGAACAGACAATAGATGGATTGGTGTAAAACTATACCAGATAACTGCTCAGCCATCATTTCCTCTCTCCGCAAAATGTGTTCATTTCATGCGTTCAGAGCCAAAGGGCATTATTTGTGCTGTCCTGGATCTTTTAAGGAATGGCAGGGGGGAAGGACCAAGATGCTTATGGATTTCAAAATAGAGAGAACTCTATAAAAGAGATAAGAGGAGTCAAATGCACAAACCCCATTTGAAGTCCTTAAAGCATAAGAAAAGAAAGTATTAAACTTACCGCAGAGGGAGAGATAAACATGTGTGTAGTCTAGCCCTGTGATCTTCATTTACTGTTTTGGGGATGGGCTATAGGCTTGAAAAGCTAGTAGAGTCTCACATTTTTTCTCCTTATATATTTTTAAAATAAGGTCAAAGGTCCATGCTAGTCACTGGGCTTGCACATTGTATGAGGGGGTGATGCAGTTTGAAGGCTTCTTTGGACCCCAACCACATCAGCCTGAATGGCTAGATACCCTATAGCTGGATTGACTAGGGGTTAGCTTTGGCACAAATCTAGAGCAAGGTTTGAACTCACCTCTCTAGAGATGTCCTGAGATTCATCAACCACTCTGCCCTCTTCCTTACACTTAAACCCCCTTACACTTAAACCCATTTTTTTCCCAGTTCAAGTGCTGGGGGGTTTTTAAGGACTTTTATTGTAGCTGGTGCCTCTGCTGTTGCTTACATTAGAAATAGAGAGAGAAACATCACTGAAACTGGGCTAGCACAAGTTAATTATATTGCTTTTTGTAGCTCCATCCCTTCAGAATATTTTTCTCTGCAGCCTCCAAGACTACCTAGACTTGACCCAGTCACCATCATGTGGGATGGTGCCTCACTTGGCCAGTAGTCCCAGTCACTTCAATGGATCTATTGGTAAGATAAAGTCTTAAAATTTAGTCCTGTTTGTTTTGCTTCTTTTCTGCCCCCTTTTGCTTCCTCTTTTAGTGTATCTTGTCACTGATTTTTTTTTTTATTACTGTTATTTCTGATGCTTTTTTGTAGTAAGGTAAGAGTGCAATTATAGTTGTGATGGTCCAGGAAATGTATGAGAGGCAAGGATTTTTTGTGATGTCTTTTATTGGCCCATATGCTTTGGAGGGCTATTGGACAAGCTTTCAAGCAGCAGGTGCCTTTCCTCAGTAGACCTATGTTGCTGGCAAACCAAAACTAGTAACAGCCTGTTGAAGTCTTCAGAACATATACCAAGGCAGAGGAGAATCCTATAAATCCCAAAACCACTGGACAAGAAATACAGGTGAATCCACCTGACTCCAAACTCACTGGGACACGCTGGCTTTGAAAAGTAGGATGAAAGAATGCAAAAAGGCATCAAAGGCAAGGATTGTTATGATGTCGTCCAACCTGTTTTTGAATTTACCCAGGGTAGGAGTGAGGATCACTTCCCTAGGAAGTTGGTTCCAGATCCTAGCCACCCTGACAGTGAAATAGTGCCTCCTAATCTCTAATCTGAACCCATTCTCCAGGTTGTAGTAAGGTTGTTGAACACCAGATGACTGCAGTAAGGTTAGAGTGCACTTATAGTTGTGATGGTCACCATCACAACTATAGTTGAACACCAGATGATTGACCAAGTCTTATCCAAGTTATTCAGCTCCAATTGTGCTGGAAATCTCATGAGAAGATGCTGCCAACTGAAATTCCTTGGTTCTTGCAAGCTGCCAGTTAGAGACATGATGAGAAAGACCTTTTCTGTGATACTTTGCTGATTATGCTTCTTGTCCCAGATCAGGAATTACACAGGCCTGAAAATATGGAGGGAAAAAATAAGAGCAAAAGTTTATTCAGATTTTTCTAACATTGAAATGTGTTCCATTCAGGTCACTTCCCATTGATTTGAACTAGTTTTCCTGTATGCTAGAAGTACACTGAAGGGTTCGGGCACATGAGAGTCCCATCCAAAAACCACCATGTAGTTAAAAAACTATTGTCTGTATGCCTAATGCAGGTAAATTCATGAGGTTCAGATTTGAATCAGAGCACTGCCAGAACCCAGGTCTCTTGATTCTGATGGCCTAGTTCAGGTTCATCTCTAGTATATATGTTTTGTAATTAATAATTATATCTCTATTTTCTAAATCTGACCCCTCTTCAGGGCTTTTTGCCTTCAACTTTGTTCTCTTATTTTGGAAAGTAGGCCTCTATAAGCCTGCAATTGCAACCACTGGTATACCTGTGGTAGGTACTATTCCCCATCATAAACTTCTCCTGAGGCTTGTCTCAAAGGAAAACTGTTTGTATTACTGTAGCATTGTATAACATGCAACATGGTGAATGCTTTCCAAGGTATGACATCTGGCCTGACAGGTTTTTCAATGTTATGTATTGCTCAAAATGCATTGTTATTTCCCATAATCATTATCATCTTTAGTGGTAGTATTTCTACAAGGAAATAGCACTACTGTGCTGCAGTATTGCTTTGATGTTACAGACTTCATAAATCCATCCATAAATACAATTCTAATGTATTATTATGTGTTTATTTTTAAAGTGAATGCAGTTAAAAACAAGACTTAATTTCACAACCCCTGCAGGCACCTGAGGCACATTTTTGTGCATGCTGAGGTGTGCCCCATTATAGATTATCCAATGCAGTGTAATTAATAGTACCTTTCATTAAGTCAGGCTTACAGCTTTCTACCTTTCCTGAAGCCTGGCCAAAGTTTGGAGGGGTTTTTTTTCTTTGGTTTTTTTCTTTTTTTTGGGTGGGGGGGGGTTGGAAGGGGAAGGGGGGTGTTTTATTTGGTTGGTTGGTTGGTTGGTTGGTTGGTTGGTTGGTTGGGTTTTCTGGAATAACCATGAGTCCACAGAACGAATTTGAGGTGGGGGAGCATAGAGACGAAGGTGCTGCAGCAAGCATCGCTGGTTTGATCCTTGAAGAAATTTCTGGTTTACTGGATACAGTGGCTTAAATTCATCTTTAACTGAAGCCATCCTTAATGGTGATTGCCAATGATCAGTTTAACTTAATACTGATATAGTTCACAGTGATCCCCTGGCTACCAAGACACACAGTCTTTCTTGAGATCACAAATATCAAGAAAGGGAGTATTGCAAAAGAGACAGAGGGAAGTTCTGAACTGAATTGTTGTGACACATCACTCTGAAGAGAAGAATAATATAGAAAGCAGCAGACAAAAAGAGGAGGGACAGACGTCTTGCCTGCAACCGCAGTATTACAGATGCGCTTTGCTGGAACCTGTAATGATATGCGAGCTCAACATCTGGGTGGGCAGACTATGTGTGATAGTGTCTTCCATAATAAAACAAATATATCTTAGGGAAGCATGGCTATGCAAAAGCAACAGGTTTGGCAATAGGCCTATTGCAGAGAAGCTAGCCTAGTCCCGAGGCTGCACTCCAGGCTTTTGTTTCTGGATGGCAGTGAAGACACTAACCAGCCAAAATTTACCAGAATGACTCATCCTTGGTTTTCCCCAAAGCTGTAAAATGATTGTCCTATTCATAATGAATCTGATAGCTGTGTTAATGACTCTGAGGTTCCTGAACATGCTGCAGTCTAAGGCCTGGCCTTCATTAAATCAGCTGCCATTGGTCTAGGGCAGTTGGGGGGCAATCTTTTTGGCATGCCAAAAATCAGCCTCACCAAGTACCACTCTGATCCCCTTGCTCCGTCTTATCTGCTGCTCTGCTTCCTGCCCTGTGCTCCCTGCCTGATCTGCTGTTTTTTCTCCTCCCTACTCAGTCTGCCACTTTGCTGCCTGTCCTCTCCTTGATCTGCTGCATGCCACCCACAGAGGTTGCCTGTGTCACTTGTACCCATGACACAGGTTAGCCACCCCTGCCGGATGTGACAATTATGCATGGGCTTTTCAGACCCATCTAAGACTAAAGATCTTCCCTGTTACTACAGAGAAGAAAAATCCAGATCCCGATTATTACAGCAAGCATTGAGATCTCAATCCTTTTGGGGCCAGAATCTGACCATTACTTAAAGCTCTTTTCTTTGTGAGTACTCTCATTAACTTCAGTGTGACTATTCAATAAGATGCTGCTTTGGGGTATGAGTACAGGTAGTTTTGAATGTTCCTCCAACACTGAGCATCAAGTACTGCAAAGACAACAGTCAGTCAGCCAGGAAGTCACAGAACAAAAAATAAGGGGATTCTTCTCCATCATCATCTTTCTCTTTTATTTTGTTGAAGAAGCAAGTCAGTCATCCCCAAATGATTAGGTTAATATAAGGTAACTTACAAAACACCTTTCATAGATGAGCCTATGAACTTCATTTCATAAATCTACTGGATACAAAAAATCATGAACTTAATATAGACATTGGATTTAAGACACATTACAACCTGCCTGACATCTGATTCACCAGCCTGAACTTACCATTTACACTTCCCTCCCCCCGCCCCTCCTTCCCTTCTTCTCTTTCTCTACCCATTGTCCTCCTAATGTCCACCTATTTACTTTTTCGCAGACTGCCTCTTTTCTACCTAGGAGAACTCAGTTACTACAGCAGAGTCTCCCATGCTTACCTTTTGCATTCCTTGCACTCGTTATTTCCCCCTCTTTCCTCCCCCTGTCCTCCCTTCTTTACCCATTGTTTTCTAAACTTCTACCTATTTACAGTTTCACTGACCTCCTGCCACTTTTAGCTTCTTTGCAACCTTAGAGATCTCAGAACAACAGCAGAGTCTCCCAATGCCTGAAGAAGGGTGATTTTGCCCGGAAGCTTGCAAAGAACTTGTCCCCAGCTACTCAGTTGGTCTAATAAAAGATATCACATCTACCCAAAGAACCTTGCCTGGGAACATTTTATACATTCAATAGATTTCAATTTTTTTAATCAGCTTTGTTAGCTACTAGTCATATTTCAAGCAGCCTACACAGACTTTCCATCCTATTCTCTCAGGGCCTTTGTGCCCATCTAAGCCCAAGCAGCTGCTCCCAAGTAACTTGGAGCCTGGTGATCTGCCCTCAGGCTTTATCTACCTCCAGCACTACCATCCACTAGGCACCATTTGCTAAGGGAAGCCCCTGTTGCTCACCAGCTATGTCTTGTTCTTAGAAGTAGATGTGGGAAGCTCCTGTGTGACAGGTACTTACTTGGAGGTGCTCTGAATGGATGTCCCTTGGGGCTCCACCTCCCCTACACCGCATCCATGCACCAACCTCTTGGTCTCTAGCCATGTGGTTGATAGTCTGGGCTCTTATGTGATCTGGCATGCTGCAGTCAGGTCAACCAAGTGCTCTAGGTGGGTTGATTGGCCTGTGCAGTGGCCATGGATCCTCTGGAGAATGGCCAGGGTTACTCGCCGCCGAAGTCCAAATCTGAAATGTAAAAAAAATCTTGCCCACAGTACTAGTTAGCTCCTGGGGCATAGTCTTGCCCTCTGAGACCATTCCTCTTGTCTAGATAGGCCTTCTGGCCCTGTCTAAATACAGTCTTCCTCCCCAGAGTCCCTGGGAGCTCCTGGCTTCCCAGCTCCAGTCAAGGCAGCAAAAGAATACAGCTTTAAAATCAGACCCCAGGAGTAATCATAAAAATAATGCAGAAAATAGGGGGGCAGTGGCTTTCCTCCCACTCATGCATCCCTGATGGGTGCTGGGCCCTCATATCCTGGGCCCCTTTCTCTTCTTCAGTGTCTCCCTCTGGGTCATCCCCAGCATCTCCACCATGTAGCACAACAGGATATGCCCACTGGGAGCCTACAGCTGCTGGGCCACTGCTGCTCCCTCCACTCCGCCCACCCCAAGAGCATGCTGATAAATTGCATGGGCAGTGTTGCCCATCATTCCACACTTCCTGCTGCTGTGTCTGGACCAGGTAAGTTTTTCCAGATTGCGACTCTTTCTAGGCTGTCTCCCTGGGCCTTTGGGTTTCCCTTGCCACCTCTTTGGCCCTGGCACAGGGGCCTCAAGCCCCTCAGGCCTGTTACCCTGCAACAGCCCTCATCAAGCATTAATCTAAGTGTAAACTGAAATAATTTAAATAGATTAAAAAATAACCTCTGCTTCCATACAAAAATATGGATGCTAAGTCTGCCATACTTGGCCTGTTAGATTTGTTCACACTGGGCACATCTACCCATGCAATTAATGTGAAGCAATAAACTCTGGCATTTATTGCTCCAGAGTTTATTGCTCCCAGGCACATGGTTTAAATGTGCACCTCGGATTGCAGCACACTGAGCTGAGTTGAAGCAGCGCTGGCTGGCAGGGAGCTCTGGGGTCAGCCTGCCAACCCCCAGGGCTCTTTCTGCTTAGCTCAAAGTGCTGCAGAAGAGGTGGCTGGTGCAAAAAGATGCTTCAGTGTGGGGCTAGCCAGAAGGCAGCCCCCACACTGAAGTACCTTCGTGCCCCAGCCAACTATGTCAATGTCTATATGTAAGGTACTACAAAGTTAAAAACACTGCAGCAGAGTTCATTAGTTTCCTGCGGCCTAATAGGGCCACCTGTGTAGATGCCAGGATGTTTATTGTACAGCTAATTAGGCAGCTCCACAGTAAATATCTTGTGTAGATATGGCCACTGTGTAGCACTTGTTCATAATATTATAATGCAAGTAATTGCAGGTCTTCTTAACCACAGCTACACCTATGGATGCAAAAAAACCCCCACAGTCTACATAGCTTGATTTCGAGCTTTGTCTCCTTGGTTTACCAAGGACCCTACTGTCTGAAATGACAAGCACAGGAACATCTAGTGACTGAATAACATAGTCCAAGTATGTTATTTGCAATTGCAAACATGAGTAGTCTGTTTGAAGTCAGTCATTTTAATGGTATTTCTAAAGTGAGTGAGTGCTTCTCAACATGGATTGCAAATAAAGACTGAAGTTTTTGACTTCTGGTCAAGGACCAATAAAAGGTTCTGCAAAATCTTAGTTTATAGGCTGACTAAACTGGATGCAGGAACCAAATCAGCAACCTGCCGTGGTGTAGAAAGCTACAGATTTCCTCAAATGAATAGAGCTCATAGTATTTTTTTTTTCTTTTTCTGAGTGCGAATTGAAACATTATTGTAGCAACTATTAGTTTCCAGGAAAAAAAATGTAATTGCTTCTAGATGCTGCTCGCTGTTTTCAAGAGCTCTTTAACCTTTAACTTTTTCAGTACAAAGGAAGCCTTGCTGTTCAGTGAATCTAACAAGACCATCATTTATCGTTGGCAGAGTTCATTAGTCAATCGTAACAGTTTAATTATTAGCATTTTAATGCATGAGTGTTTAACTAGACAGAACAACAGGCTTTTACATATAGTGCGAGACTTCTTAAAAGAAAATGAATTAATTGTTGCTGTTGTTTGTGCTGTAGCTCATTGCTAAAATAAGACAGCTAAAATTCAAGAAATATTCAGTCATATTTTATCACCCAGTAAATTAACAGTATATTTGATGGCCTTTTCAGTACATTTCAGGTTTAATGAAAATATTTCTCTTTTGAAGGAATAAAAACTCTTTTATACTTCGCGCGAAGTGGCCAAGACCCTTTTTATAAGCCCTATTCCCGCCTCAGATTCTGTTTTCTGTGAGTTGATTTGAATATGACTTTCGTCTACTTGAAAGCTGCTAATTCAGCTTGCCTGTTAGCTATAAGACAGTCATATTGGATCTGTGGTACAGGAGAGAAAAAGAAAGTATATCTTCTGGAAAATGAAAGAAGTTTTTAAAATGTTGATGAAAGCCTGAATTTATTTATTTATTTATTTATTTTTTGGATGAAAAATGGCTATTTAGTCCAAAAGCAATTTTTCTATTGGGAAAAAAAATTTGAATGAAAGAATGTTTTCAGCCCTCATTCAGAGCAGTTTTTGCCGGATGCTGTTCATTTTTGTAGCACACTATTGGTTCAATTGCTAATCAAATCCATTGGACTTTTCTATAATGTTGTTGGAAATAGCTAATATATGGGAAGCAGAGACCTGGAGCAGGATATTTGGGGGACAGCATGTGATTACTTGGGAGCTCAAAGTAAGATCATGTAAAAAGAGGGGTGCTTTTCAGAACCAAGCTTCTGAGCCTCTTCTGACTCATTTCTAACAGTGGTCCATAGGAATTTATGTAAACTTGCTCAATTTTCATTGTATTGGCAGGGTGCTTTAATGGGACTGGAAAGAGCATGCACTGAGACAAGGTGATGGATCTCTATCATCCCTTGGTAATAACACCATTAAACACGTCCCTGCAGTGTTTACAAAGAGCTTGAATATGTATGAAAACAACGTCTATTCTACTACAGACCAAAATTAGCACCATCTTTATAGCCATATTTAATTGAAAACTTCATTTTCCCTTTAGTTTTTATTACACAGAGAAACAAAATACATGTAACGTGCTATCTTATAATGACACCTACTAGCTTTACTACTCTGTAATATTGGCCAGCATTCATAATAATGTTCATTAATTTTGGATTATTTATAAACATTTGCTCTTAGGAAAATCTTTTCCCCCAACTTTTCCAGACAAAATGTGTAATTAGGCAATGTGTGCTTTTATTTTCTAGGAATATTGCAGAGCTGGAAATGCCAGTTCCCTGTTGCTGAGATGTAGTTTCTGGAAGTCTCTTCCAGATGTGAAGCTTGAAGGAATTAAATTATATTGGGAAAATGGATTATCCCCTAGTGGAGGCATTTTATCACCTCTTTACTTTTAGGAAGCAAGAGTGATATGATAGAGAGGAAAAGAGAGATGCTCACACAAAAACCCATCAAACACTCAAAACAACAGACAGGAAAAGAGTATCATAGATAATGTGTCAATGCTATCTTGAAGTCTATCTCTGGGTTATCATGTGGTTAGCATTTTATCATTTGATTGGGTGGTCACATGGAGAAGGATGTAAAGGAACAGAGAAGGTGTTTCAGCCTTGACTTACCATATCATACCATGCAGTGAAATATATGATAAATGCCTCCAAATGACAGGGTTTGAAATAAGAGCGAGATCCTGAATGATCTGTGGAACGTGACCAAAGTTTGGGGCTATGTATTTCATGTAAAATTACAGCTGTTTTATCCTTGTTTGATTTTCAGTTTCTAATGTGCACTTGGTTAGATGTTGCCAGTACCTAAAGACTATATGTAGCACCAGCTTTTGTGCCCAGGATGTGTAGGTATTGAGACCCTATGTGTTATGCCAGAATGATACAAAACATAGCACAGATGACGCTTCCCTCGTTTCGTTTGCGTGTTCAGCACCCAGCTCTGTTCTCCTACAGTAGCTGTCAGCACAAAGTGGTTTTACAATCCTACCATCCTGAGGCAATCTCAAAGCATACTGTCTCGAAGGCCTGCTAAATATGTTGCTCAGGCATAGTTTTGTAGCCGTACATATGGGTTGGGAGAGGACACGTCTGCATTCCATGAACAAAAAGGATACAACAATATTAAGCTTCTGAAATACAGCACTCCCAAATCAAGGAATGCTCGAATACAGGCTTGGTCACCTCCCACTTTTACCTATGCATAACAATGTATGCTGTCTTGAATTGTATATTCAGTGCTATTTCCCTCTGTTTATGCCTGTATACAGCACGCAGAATACAGAGACGGGAGGAGAGGGGCAGAAGATGGTACAAAAAAACCCCCTTTTGTTCTTATAGGTAGAGAGATGATCTCAATCCACCTCCAAGAGGCCACAGACCTTGGAGAGTTCTAAATTGGGACTGGATTTGGGTCTGAATTAGGCAGCTTAGGCCCATCTGCAATAAATACATAAAGGATAAAATGCAGATAACTGAGAAATAAGGCTATACAGACATCAAAGTGGCTCTGATAACATCATGATAACCACAAGAAAGAAGTGGTGTGTGATCTTAGATGAGATCTACCCAAGATGTCTATACAGCTTAATTTTCCCTCATTGTGTCCTTTTATCTTCAGCGGATAAAAGGTGAATTATTATTATAGGCAGTGCTGCCATAAGGCCTGTTGTTCAAGTTGCCTAACGCTTTCCATTGTAACTGCCTTTCTATTCAGGTGCTTATAAGTTTTACAGACTTGAACCTTTTCAGCTGAAGTTTTCCCACACTTGGTGCCAGCCTCAGGTTGAAATTTGCCGGGACGGCTTTTTAACATTTGAGCCTGTAGTGGCGAGTAATAAATCATTCTGAAATTTGTGGGGTTGCAAACTGTACTTTCAAAATAGCCAGAGGGAAGGAAAAGACAGGGCCATTTTAAAATCCTCCACCATCAAGTTCATGTTATGCAGAAAATGTCTGTGTTAAAATGACAGCAAGCGGGCTCGTGGTGACGCAGAAATTGGTGCTTCTCTCAGGATGATGTCCTGAAGTGGTGGTGTCACATCCTGCAAAAGTGCTGAGGCACATGAGTAACTTTATGCTCAATGAGACTGCTCAGCTGAAGAGTAAAGTAATTCCCCCACTTTCGTAGGCTCTTATCCTTACACTGCCAAAAAAGAAAAAAACCCTCTAAGTACAAGAAAGCTGCACACCGTGAGAGCTGTCCCACATTCCCCACCCAATCAGCAGATAGGAGCTCTGCTCAGTGAACCTGCCATGGCAGCTGATGATAATTGTTGTATTAATTGGTGCTGTCCAGACTAGACAGAATGTAAAAGATCCCACTGTGTCCAATAATTAATGTTTTTCCCTTACTGCAATATCATTAATAAGGGGTTCCTCCAAGAAACAAGTAATTGGACGGTTCAGCTTCATTAGGGTATTTTTAGATAAGGTTTGGTCTAGAGACATATAGGAAAGCTTATTATGTTTATTTAGATTCTATTATCTACTGCTAATGTGTTATATTGCTTTTGTATCTACCGTATTCTCCGGGATTGTAATGATAAAAGAAATCTACAAATTGTGATTTAAACGACCAGAAAACTGTCCCTTTAATTTACTTATATTAAAGTTGTGGGGGTGGAAGGGATGTGTCCTCTTAGTTAGAATACGCATCTCCAGTGCCATATAAATCTCCTCTTTTCTCTGAGATACACACAGCTATTGTCGTAGGAAGACAAAAGAAGTCCATTTTGACTAATTAGAGCCAAGTGTAGTAGAGCGCTGTTGTGATTATTGGAGCAGCTTCTGAAATGGAAAGTATAAATCCTGTTTTGGAAAATAACTCTGCAAAGACAACTGAGGGGCTTTTTCAGGGATATCATTCACGTGGGCATGTATGACTTCATTATTCTGCAGAGATGCCATAGGAATCTGATTCACATGAACACTCACTATGCAAGTGAGCTACAGACCAGGATGTGGTGGATTTACACAGGAAACATATATGGCTAGTCAAAACAACTCTGTTTTACCACAGAGGGGCTTTGCACATGCTTTGCAAGGATTTTATGCAAGAACTTATTCCTGAGCATAAAACATAGCCAGTTCTTCACAAGCCAAAATCACTTTTTCACAAGCCAAAATCACTTCAATTGCCGCTCTATGGGACTGGGCTTGTCCTGTAGACATCTGCACCCAATGTAGTCATGGGCAATGTCAAATTAACGCTAATAAATTATAATACATAATTTAGAATCTGAATTATATGTGGCACAGACAAAAGGGATCACATTGATTGCTAGTGTAAACCATTTGGCTTCAGCGATGGAGTTGCCCTGGAGATAATCTTGGCCCACTCAAATGCTAGCAGTGGAATGGACTCATCACACACAGTAGAGGTAGAAGGGAAGAAAAGTATAATTATGCAAATTAATATTAAGAGACAAGAAAATTCAGGTAATGCTCTGTTTTCATTCTTGTGCCACTCCACATCTTCAATACATTCTGCTGGACTGGAGTATGGGGCCAGATTGATGCCCAATTTTATTTACAAATCTAAAGTAACTTTACAAACTTCACAGTGATATAAATAAGATTAGAATTGGGATTTTGTCCCCTGTCCAATGTGCCTAACAGACTAATACAGTTCTATACCATGTATCCACATCATATTTACTAACAACTCCTAGGTCATTTGCTTTACAACATGCATTGGTACAAGCAACTCAAGGCTAACAGAACTGCAAAAGTTAACAGTCTATCTCAGAATAAGTTGGTACAAATTCATTGAAGTCAACAGAGCTGTGTCAGGTTGTATAAGGATACAATTTGTCCTATGTATCCTATTAGAATAATTGATCTTAAACAGGTGCACTGAATTTTGCTGCCACTCCATTTTCTATCCCATATTCCTTGGGTTTTATTCTGCTCTAAGTTACTGTGGTATTAAGCAGAAGACATTCAACTCAAGTTAGTAGAGTAATACTTTTAAATCTTTTGAGCCCAGCTTTCTCAATGGAGAGATTCATGCAAATAGCTTCAATTAGCATGTGTAGAAAGTACATCTTTTCCATAATGATATCGATATACCTGTCATTATAATAGAAAAACTACTGCACTAGAGAACAAGAGTAGAGAACTCCCCTCAAAGGCCAGATATCAATAGCTTGCTTTATGTTTAAAGATGTCAACAGAGTACGATAGTTCTCTGCACTCACATTAGTTATCTTTAGTAAAAGAGAAGAAGATTTAAAATAAGGGAATGAGGTTTGCAGTGTAACAGGATAAAGTCATCTCCAACAGCCTAGAGGATTTCTTTAATCTTATTTTTAGAGAACAGCTGAGGAGCTTTGCAAAACCAGGATGTTTGGATTCAGTTTCTATTTTATCTCATCCACCAAAGTTTAGAGTTGTGGGGTGAACAGATAAAAGTTTGAGCAAACCAGGGTAGTTTTACATTGGTTTCCCCACTACTGTTTAGTCTGAGTTTTGGTTTTGTGAACCTTGTCTTAATCCACATCTCTCTTTATCCAACCCACCAAAATGAAAGGATGTCTGGATCAAAGTTTCAAATTAGGAGCCATTTTCTAACTTTCCCCCATACTTCCATCCAGCAAACTGTCAACTTTTTCATAGCAAGTAGTAGTAAATGTGCTCTGTAGATTGACGGATACAAATACTGCAGTATCTCAAATATACAAAAAGCCTCCAGCCCCCTTGCAAATGATATTTCCCAATGTGCTCAGTATCTCATACCTGGGAACCCAAGCCTTCTACTCCCAGGTTTTTCAGTTTTATTTTAAAGTATCTAAAAACAATGATTATAACCAGATATGTGCTCAAGCTGCAAAATAAGAACAACTTGAAATGTTAAGCATCTGAAAGTCTAGGTGGTGTGCTGCAGAGTTAATAGAAAAGCAATGAGTTTGTCCTGCAGGAAACTCTGGTCATTTAAAAGCTGGATTTTATCTGGAACTGGAACAAAATATTGAAATATCGACCCTTTACAGTGAATGAAAGTTGAGAAATATTCTGATTTGGAAACATCAAAATGAAGCATTTTTTTGACATTTTTTAATAGAAACATTTCATACCAGACTGAACTGATATCATCTGACACCTCTCTGTTGCTGCAATGGCTCATCCAAGTTGTCATGGGTTCCTTATACTCCCATTCTCACCTGGGCTTGTTCCCTGCTCAGACTATATTTTCCATCCTGTAGATTTCCATGATTTTCTATGGTTTAGCACAGGGATCAGCAGCCTTTTGCTGGCACAGACCAGAAGTCTCCACCCCCAGAGTGGCCAGCTGGCTGCACTCAGTCTCACTGCAGATTCCTGACCCCTCTGCTGCAAGGGAACTGCAGATGCAGCAGAGGGAACACCGCCCTGCTACCCTTCCCCCATCCCCCAGACAAGAGAAAGCACGTTTCATCTGAAAATATCTGAAGCATGTTTGTATTTCTGTTTCATCAGAAAACAGCACTTCCACGATTCAGTTCTGGGTTTGTATTTTGCCTTTCTTGGTCTCAGGATTTATTTTCAAATCCATCATATTTCACAGAAAGGATTCCCTGCAACTGGATTGGACTCCTGGATCTCTCTGAACAAGGAGGAAATGGGTTCAGAAGCAAGCTCCAGTGCCATGCATTCACTCTAGTGACACAGAAAGAAAATATGAAAGCAGGAAGGGAGATGAAAGCACCTTTCTATGACCACAACCCCCTCTCTTTTAAGGTGGGAGAAGAGAGACTGATCTGCAGCCCCCCTGCCTACCTGGTTTTCTCTGATTTTAAAAAATCCCCAATTTTCAGATTTAAAAAAGCAACCCCAAATCCACATTTTTAGTGAAACGTATCTATATAGTAGTGGCGTTTCATTTTAATCACAGAAAAAATGTGGATATGGGGTTACTTTTTTTAATCCAAAAATTGGGAATTTTTTTGTATCAGAGAAAACCAGGATCCCTGCTGATAAGTACCAAATTACACAAAATGCCCGTCCATCAGAGTTGATTTCTCAAGAGCAGGGCTTTGATGCTGGTGGACGCAGCTTCATGCTGGTCCATTGGTCCTCCCATATGATCCCAGGAATCGACGCAAGCGCCGCTGGCGAAAGCTCTCAAGGGTCTTAATGCAGTGTCGGTAGATGGTCCAGGCTTCACTGCAGTAGAGGAGGGTGGTCAGCACAACAGCCTTATAAACCAGGACCTTCATCGACTTCTGAAGGTCCGTATTTTCAAAGGCACGTTGTTGCAGCTTGAAGAAGGCAGCACTGGCGCAGTTGACCCAGTGCTGGATTCTCTTCTCGCAGCCCTCTGTTGGCCAATGCTCAAAGGGCAGCCAAAGGAAACAGCATAAAGACACGCTCAAGGTTGCCCTCAAGCACAGAGGCATCAACACCAATGGCTGAGAGGAGCAAGCTGCTGATCGTTCGGCATGACGCCACCTGGTCCACCAAGCCCACATCAAGGCCCAACGACGCAATACCAATTCAGAGGAAGGACAAGGAGACCAACCCGGGGCTCCCCCATGAAACAACATGCCCCCATTGCCGAAGAGCACCTGAGGACCCATGAAGCCTGACGGCCGTCATCCTCAACTTCGAGGGACCACCGCCACGCCAATACAAAATGCAGCAACCTGCTATTTAACACAGGTTGTCATAAGCACAATACTCTGGTACTCTGTTCTTTTTACTAGTCCCTAGCTGAAGGTGCCTCTTTATCTATTTAGTGCGGCAGCCCTCACTACGTAACGGTTCCTGTCTGCTCTGCAGCCATGACCTTTCCTGACCGCTTCATTCCCCAACCTAAGCCAATGAAACATTCAGCCAAGAAGAGCACTGTACACAAGCAATCAAACAGAAAAGCCTTGACTTGTATGATTTTTCCAACAGGCAAAAAGAGGGGAAAGATGGTGATTTTTCTTTTTATTTCTCTGGCTAGGTTTTTGAGAGGAGCTTGGATACAGCACAGATAGGGATGTAGGTAACTAGTGAGTTAGAAGCACATTAAGTTTTTTTAAGGGGACAAGCTGTGTGAGCAAGTTATAAAGGCTTCTCTTTCCCCCATCGTATTTTTGACTACTCTGAAGCCACTAGAAAACTGTCTTATGAATGGGGGATGTTCTTGTCCAGTGGATTGTATACTAGGCTTTTTTGTTCTGTTTTGTTTGTGTGTCTATCTGAGGCTCAGAGACTAAGAAAAGGAGAGAGAATCCTACTATGGCTATCACACAACCAGACTGTCTGCTTTGAAGATTTATTTAAAAACAAATCCACAGTGCCTCGGGCAATCTGGACACCGACACTGGTGGTTACAGAAAAAGAAAGAAACCTCCCCGTCATCATCTCCCTGCTTTTGCTGGCAACCCTTGATCCACTGGGTAGGCATGCCCAGGAAAAAAGCTGCCAGTCAAGATGCAGAATGGATGAGCTGCCTCCAGAAAAATCAATTCTGTGTGGTGAGAACTTGAGCCCTGTGTTTTCGAGGCTGTTCTTCTTTGAAGCGGGCAAATCAAATGAAGTTTCAAAACTTCATCTCATCTCTAAATGGTGGTAAATCTTATTTGCGCTATGAAATGGAACAAAATGTTCTGAATGGACAATCAATACACTGATGTGCCTTGGAAGTTGTGCAGCTTCTGAACACAACACCAATCTCCTCCTTGTCTCTTGACAGCGTTTTCTGTCTTGCGGTGTTCACGGTACTGAGGTTACAGGCAGAGGAATGGTGCTACAGCATCACAACCACACTGGGATCATTTTGAGTGAAGTATCATTTGATTGGGGAAAGAATTCAGTTCCATGTCCAGGTAAAACCAATAAAAAAGAGCACAAGCAGAGAAAGCATTGATTGCAAATACAGTAATGATCAGAATAAAAAGAGGAAGAAGGAAACTGAAGACTGGAATCCGACCCTCCTTGAAATATAAGCTGTGTACAGATTTACTTTTAAAAATGAACAGATGTTTTTTAGATTAGGGGAAGCTACTGTATAAAACTCTACTGGGTGCCTAATATTTAGCTTCCACAATCCTTGGTTTCTTAACGCCAACATTTCAGAGCTATATACTTTCTAGTAAACTGCAAAATAGTCCAAAAGATTCAGAACCTCCACATCTCTCCAACTACTTATTTTCTATTCATTTTTTTTTGTGTTATCAGAGACCACTTACAGACATGATATCCAGAGAGCTGTCATTTCATTGTTTAACCTTAGGTAACATTATTGTTGGCAGCCTTGGAAGACAGACAAGCTGTTTTGATAAATAGCACGTATTTATCCTGTTTCAAACTATACACAATAGGATCCTTCATCAGACATCAAACATGATTGCAGTACAAGCAGGTTGCAAGGTGCTTTCTGTCCTGTGTGATCTGCAAACAATAAAGGAACTATAGCAGGGAATGCAAAACTATCTTGCTACCTTATGAATGACTACAATCTAGTAGCTGCTGTCTTAAATCCATAGAGAAAGACTTCTAATGAGTTCTTACAATAATTTTACCTATTTCATTTGTGTACAGTGGCCTGGGAGAGGCACTTCAGTTTAAAATTTACATCTGCTACTACATTCTCAAGTACCCACTCAAGGACATGAAACCACTTGACCAATTTTTTCTTTAAAGAGACATTTCCAAATAAGACTCGATCACCTTTGAACCCTAATCTATGTGTGAAAGGTTTTCAATTTATCAAGTCTATGGTGGAATGATATGTCATGCAACACAAGAGACATTTCATAGTAAATCTTGGGCCTGTTCATTTATTTAATGTTTAGTGTTGCAGTAGTGAGCCTTACACTCAAATTCCTTGCTTCAAGGAAGCTTTAGGGTTATAGCCTGAATATTTAATATAGTCTGTGTGCATTGCAAAGTAATATATTTTGTTGGATCAGAAAGCGCAAGGCAGGGTTATCTTTCCCTAGAAAATGATGTAGGAATGCTGTTTTCAACAGTCTAGGGCATAGCAGTAGGCATCATGCCAAATCAGAGGGAATTTTTACCCCACAATGGTAGGAAAACTGCCTCCTGGATTTTCATTTTTTATTGTTCTCCCAGGGCAGCTGATGCTGTTTGCATGAGGAGGAAGCAGGACTCATGGTCCTAAACCTCATGGAGGATACCTCCCTAGGACTCCTATGTGCCACAATAGTGTTAGGGATACTATCAGTAGATCTTCTTCCCCACTTCCTTACTCCAGAGCTGCACAGCTCTATCAGACCTTCTCTGCAGCCTGTGAGTAGCTCTGGAATAGGACAGCTTGGAAGCTTGTGCAAGAAAGTTTTCAACGGGCTCTAGCAATAACAGCTCTGTTGTAACATCTCTGTCGGGCCCTGGGGACCTGAAGCACATCCCCCAGGACCCCAGCCCACCTTCCACTGTTTTTAAAAATACATTCACAGAAATCAGGAACATAGGGTTGGAAGGGACTTCATGAAGTCATCTAGTCCAGCCCCTTGCATAAGTCAGGATTATTCCTGACTAAATCATCTCTGTCAAGTGTTTGTCTAACCTGCGCTTGAAAAATATGAGATTCCAGTCTAGGCAGCCTGTTCCAAGGCTTGACCACCCTCCTAGTCAGAACGGTCCTCCTAATTGCCAACCTAAATTTCCCCTGCTTAAGCTTGAGGCCATTGCTCCTAGTCCTGTACCCTATGGCCACAGAAAAAAGCCCATCTCCATCCTCTCCATAATCACCCTTTAGGCATTTAAAGACTATTATCAAATCCCCCCCCTTAGTCTTCTTAGCTCCCAGCTATATAACCCTAGTTCTTTTAGCCTTTCCTCATAAATCTTGCTTCCCAGGCCCCTAAATATTTTTGTCACTCTGCACTAGACTCTTTCCAAATGGTCCACGTCCTTCTTGAAGTGTGGGGCACAATACTGAGTACAGTATTCTAGGTAAGGCCTCACCAGTGCTGAATACAATGGAAGAATTACTTCCCTTGATTTGCAAGTGACACTTCCATTAATATAACCCAGTATGCAGTTGGCTTTTTATGCAATAAGTCCTTGGTCATGCCTGACCAACTTGACTGCTTTCTATGAGGAGGTGACTGGCTCTGTGGAGGCGGTGAGACCAGTGGATGTGGTGTACCTGGATTTTAGCAAGGCTTTCGATACAGTCTCCCACAACATTCTCTCAGGCAAACTAAGGAAATATGGGCTATAAGGACTGTAAGGTAGATAGAAAACTGGCTGGCGCATTGGGCTCAGAGGGTAGTAATCAATGGCTTGATGTCTGGTTGTCAGCCAGTATCAAGTCGAGTTGGTCCTGGGGCCAGTTTTGTTAAATACCTTCATCAGTGATCTGGAAGATGGCATTGAGTGCACCCTCAGCAAGTTTGCAGATGACACCAAGCTGGGGGGGTACTAGATACACTGGAGGGTAGGACTAGGATTCCTAGTGACCTAAACAAATTGGAGGACTGGGCCAAAAGAAATCTCAGGAGGTTCAACAAGGACAATTGCAAAGCCCTGCACTTAGGATGGAACAACCCCGTGCACCGGTACAGGCTGGGGGCTGACTGGTTGGGCAGTAGCTCTGCAGAAAAGGCCCTGGGGGTTACAGTGGCCAATACGCTGAATATAAGCCAGCAGTGTGCCCGTGTTGCCAAGAAAGCTAACGGCATCCTGGGCTGCATTGGTAGGAGTGTTGCCAGCAGGTCACAGGAAGTGTTTCTTCCGCTTTACTCAGCACTGATGGGGCCACATCTGGAGTACTGTGTTCAGTTTGGGGCCCCCCAACACAGAAAGGATGTGGACAAATTGGAGAGGATCCAGCAGAGGGCAATAAAAATAGTGAGAGGGCTGGGGGACATGACTATGAGGAAAGGCTGAGGGAACTGGGCTTATTTAGTCTAGAGAAGAGGATACTGAGAGGCAACTTAATGGCAGCCTACCTGACGGCGGTTTGAAAGAGAATGGAGCTGGGCTGTTCTCAGTGGTGGCAGATGACAGAACAAGGAGCAACTGTCTCAAGTTGCAGCAGGGGAAGTTTAGGTTAGAGATTAGGAAGATTATTTTTACTAGGAGGGTAGTAAAGCACTGGAGCAGGTTACCCAGGGAGGTGGTGGAATCTCCATCCCTGGAGGTGTTTAAGACCCAGCTAAACAAAGCCTTGGCTGGGATTACATAGTGGGGGATGGTCCTGCCTTAAGTAGGAGGTTGGACTAGATGACCTCCTAAGGTCCATTTGAACCCTAATTTTCTATTATTCCTTGATGCTATGATTTTATTTTATGAACTCCAGTGCAGTTTGCACTGGAGCTTATTGCTCTTGGGCACTGTGTTTACACGTGCACCCAGTACCTCAACATGCTGAGCTGGCAGAGGCCCTGGGTGGACAGCCAACCCGGCTCAACGTGCTGCAGAGGGACTGGCTTGGGTACAAGGGTGCTCTAGCGTGGGGCTATCCAACAGACAGCCCTCCACACTGAAGCAACCTCATACCCAAGCCAGCTCCATCAGTGTCTACACGTGCATTGCAGCATATTAAATAATGCCATTGCAAGATAGTGCTTGTGTTTACAAGTGCTAACCTATGACTGTATTTATTAGTTTCCTGAGGCCTAATAGGACCACATGTGTAGATGCTGGGACATTACTGGCAAGCTAAGTAGGCAACTCCACAGTAAGTGTCCTGTGTAAATGTGCCCACTGAGTACAACAATCCAGCCAGTTATGTATCTAACTTATAGTGTTTTCATCTATTCTGTATTTACTTAATATTTATATATTTTATTATGTAATGATACAAATAATGAAATAAAAAATGAAACTATAAATCCATGAGAGTCTGTAAAAATCAAAAAACAGAGAGGTATTTCCATGCCAGCAATGGGTTACATTTTTAGAGGATTTTCAACAACACTTTGGCCATGTCCCCACAAGTGCTCACGTGTGGTTTGTGGTGCCACAACCCCATTTATGCATGCATGTGGCATGTGCAGTTTGCGGTGCCACAAACCCATTTATGGCACTGCAAACTGCATGTGCCACATGCGTGCATTCACTTCGCTGCTAATTTCAACACAGCGGGGGGGGTTGACACCAGGATATCCCAGTGTAAAAAAAAAAATGGCAGAAAAAAGCAGGGGGGCACACATGGCTCAGTGTGCACCACTCAAAACCTGTGCCTGGCTAGCCAGAGCCACACTCTGGCTGCCAGCCAGGTCTCACTTTTCCAGAACACGGCTGCTGCAGCCCCAAGAGGCCCCCATGACCCCTACCCCACCCAGAGCAATCTGCCATGCACCAGAGCATGCATGCAGGGGTGTGCCTAGGGGCACCTAGCAGCAGCACATACTTGTTATTTGTGCTGCTGCTATTTGTCCCCAGGGAAATGCACACTTCTACTTGTGGGGATGCACCCTTTCAGTGTAACTTTTCTATTTTTGCATGAACCCTATATCGGCAAATTGGTTTAATGTTGCGGTTACAGGAAACATTTACAATAATATTGGAGTTAATCATTTGACAAAATAGCTGAATTATTTCCCTACAGTACCATATGCATTATACGTTGTATATCTAATATACAGAAGGTGAGTAAATCAGCATACATGCATCAAAATTCATGAAAGGATTTACATTAGTTGAAGATCTGGCTGGTACATAATGTGCACAATTAATAGATTAACAGTCTCTGGTTTCAAAGACCACTGAACTCTCTGGAAACCTTCTAAAATGGTCCCGATGAGCTTTGGTTCTGATCTTAAATGTCCATCTCAAATCCCTGTTTCCAGAGACTCTTTTATTATCTCTGCTCCTCCCCCTGAACAGGAACAATTTGAAATCACTTAATCATGTGAAGTTAAAGCAGAAGCAAAAAAAATAAACTATAGGTTGTCTTGGGTATTTAGAAAGCAAAACAATCTGTAAGAATGAAGAATGCTTATGCACAAAAATATAACAATACAGATGACTTATAAAAGCATACAATGTTGCTAACTTGCTCTAAAACTGCATGTTATATATATAATCTTTGAAGTACCTTTGTTAGAAAGATGTGAGCCACTGTGGTTTGATTATGTTTTATGTGCAGTAGAGATACAGTGCAAAATCATGTAATTTCTCGGTTACCTCTTATTAAGGTTTTTCAATATATATATGGTATTGTTATAAAATTTAACTGCCAAACAATTGACATTAGAACCCTTTTAAATTCACAAATGAATCTAATATGAAGGTAATGCCAAAAGCACTTATTCTCTTATAATTTGATTTACGTTTTCCATGCTGTTCCTAGTATATGCAAGTAGGGGCAAAATGGCTGATGTCTGCAAATGCCCGAAAGGCTAATAAAGCTCACTGTGCTCCCAGCATGCTCTCTGCTGTCACAAACCAGCAATTAACTTAATAGGGTTCTTGAAATGCAGTAGATCCATGAAATGTGGCATGTGTTGACATTCTCCTGCTGATCTAAACAACCTCCCATCACTGAATAGCAGGATATGTTTGCTATTTGAATTATGTAGGAGCTTGTTATGTGAATTATAAAGCAGCACTTTGCAGTATTAAGTCTAATATTTTATGATCTTCAATTGATTAGGTAGGCTTTCAGGATTACATATAAAGGTTAGGATAAAACATTCCAGATTCTGGCAACTCATGAGCAGAGCTGTGTTTTTAAGCTTTGTGCAGCAGAAGAAAAAGGGAACTTTTTCTTTGTTCCTTTTATTCTAAAATAGTACCTTCACTAGACTTTTTCCACATAGGCTGTAGAGCTCCCTTCTGAGAAGGACCTCCTGTAGACAACAGTATTTAATGGGAAAGCACCTTTCTTGGGGTTTTTTGAACGCGGTTGGTATTTTATGACTTTTGTAGTCCCTCAAAATAATGTAGATGTATGTGATCAATAGGAGAATGAGCAAGACTCAAATACATCAAAAAGCAGAAATGTAAAAGAGTAAATAGAAGAGCAGGTAAAAGAGAGCAATAGAAGAGTAAGTAAAGGAGAGACAGGAAGGGCCACGGGCAACAAACAGAGCTAGTAGATGGAGATGTAAATAACTGACAGAGATCGAATGAACAACAATGCAATGACAGAGGTCAAAAGACACCAGCAGCAGAAGTAAGACAAGATGTAGAAAGAAGAAGGAAAAGGAAAGAAAAGGAAAGAAAAAAAAATCAAGATTGTAGGAGGAATACAAGCTCCATGTGTGCATGCCCCATAAAGCCTCAAAGCCTACATCAAAGCTAGCTGACCTCTTTCTTCACATCTTTAACTGTAGATATTGGAAGACCACCACAGCCTTTAATATAACTAGTAGATTTAGTTCTTGTGATCTACAATGAAAAGAGAAAAAACAATGTTCTTTTCTCTCTGGCTGTGCAGTAGACAACATGAATGAAGCCTGCCAGGTATTTATATAGAGCACTGATGCAATTAGAAAAAGGAATTATGTATTAAAAAACAGAACTTGCACCTTTTAGAAGAGGTGAAGCCTAGCCCACTAATTTTGAATTTAGTCCATGCATGATCAGAAGCATCTCTGACACCCTACGGAGATACCATTGGCTACTGACAATAGCGTATGCTACTATTGACATATATGAGAATCTGAATTCACGTAACTGAAGCTATACTTTGGTATTTTTGAAAGCATCAAATTAGATGTTCCTGAAGGTGTATTCAGCTGCCCAAATGCCTTAAAAAACATTTGCGAATGTTATTGATAAAAGCCTTTTCCCATTATGGTTTTGGACTTTGTACATTAAAAAACCACCATTAGGGATCATTACCAGATGGTGAACCTGGGGCTTTCACCACTAAACGCATATAACACACATTGAAACTAAAAAATAATAAGTCCTCCACACTGGTAGCTGTGTTAGACTCATATCATCTGAGGATAACAGACCTAAGTGGAGGACACGTTATATGCATCGAATAAAGGGGTACACAACAGTCAAACCATTTCTGTAAATAACAGCTCAGGTAGAACCCAAATTTAAAATGGGCATATTCTGTGGATTCAGGGAAGCTACTTTGTGGGGACTGGATTAATTAAGGATTAATCACTTTCACATCCAGTTGTTTTTAAAAGACATCCCAGGTTAGTATTAGTGTCCCAAATCTTTTGCCATTATATATCTGTCTGGTCGGGGGCCATTTTGCAACGAAGTGACCCTCTCAGACCTATTGGTAACCATATAAGAAACGCACCACATTATTCAACACTGTTGGATTAATTTCTTCCCCATGTGTGGCCATCTTGATGGGGTGGAGAGGCTTGCATGTACTGATAACCATAAGAGCAACACAGTCAGGAGTCTTGTACTCGTGGTAGGGTCACTGTGATAGTGGGAGGTACCCAGTGGCTCAGTGCTAGAGAAGCAGGACCCCAGGAGGCATCCCATATGACATGGGAAAAATGAGAGCCAGGTAAGGGTGGGAGATGGTTTTTATGCACCTGCAGGGGTGACAGTGCCAGAGCAGCAGGCTCAGCGGCAGCCCCAGTTTAGAAGTTCCTGCTTTCTGTGCACTGGCGTGCATGCCAGGGCTGACATTATATCAGGTGCCCCGAGCCGGTGAACAGGGGAGAAGAAGTGTGGAGGCAGTACATGGAGCCCCACAGTTGTGAGATCTCGGCCAGCGCTGCACGAGCAAGTGAAGGGGCCAGCTTCACAGACAGAAGGCTTAGATGCACCTTTGGCATTAGGGATCCAGAACCCTGAGAGGGGTGGCAGGGGCCATGAAGCCCAGGTGACTTGGTCAGAGCCCAGCAGGAGCAAAGCACATGATCCGCTGCTCGCCATGACTGCCCCACTGAATACGTGAGTCAAAGGTATTTAGTTACTGGGAATCAGCCATTTAATTTGTTTATGAATTGGTTGGAAATTATGGGCTCATTAGTCAGTAAAAGAATTGATTTGCCCATCAGCTAGAGGACTTAATGAATTACCGGTGGGCATGATTGAACTGATTAATTTAAGAATTGATTTGGGACTACATGGACTACTTATTCATTGAAAGAGTTAATTTACCCATTAACTGGAGGATTTAATGAATTGCCGCCAGGCTTGATTGCACCGATTATTTTGTTTATGAGTTGATTGAAATTATATAAACTATTTTATTTATTGGAAGAATTAATTTGTCCATTATCTAGAGGATGCAATGAATTGCTGTTGAGTGGAATCAACCTGATTAAATTGATTGCTGATCAAGTTAGTAGCCTGGAACGCCATACCCTAGGGGCGGTGGAGTGGTCTCTAATTTAAGATCCGGTTGGCATGTAGAAGGGGTGAAAGGGAAGAAGGAGCACCTGTATACACAGCTCACTTCAATCCCCACATATGACCAAGGACCCTTCCTCTAATCTTCAAGATCAAGGCGTGGCAGAAGAAGCAAGGGCCAAACCTGGTAAGCAGGACACATTAAGGATCAAACTGTCCAGCCCTGAGAGTTCCCAGGAATAGGAGTGCTCATGCCTTCTGGCACAGCATATACTGGCACCACCGCTCACAATCACCCATCGTAGTAAGGTCAAAAGTGAGGTATCAGATGAAGAGCAGTCCAACACAACACAAAGACCTCAGTGGTGGAGCAGGCGGGTGCAGAAGGCATAATTCTCAGTGGCTATGAAGGTGGATGAAGGCTGCAATGGAGGAGTAACCCCAGTTATCTTGGATCCACTTACCACTGGGCCCAGGTTTCTCCTCTTCCAAGATCCGTGTGGTTGTCAATGCACAATGGTCTCCTCATGTACAACAAGTCATGCACAGGCTTCTCTCACTAGTGCAGCATTCATTTCTTTATTTATTTGCATCACAGAGGATGAATACCACATAGAGCAAAAGAAGAGGATTGAGGCTGAATGGGACAACCCTGTAAGAAAGCTTGCACTGCTGCTGCCCCATAACTTACTTATTCTGTGGAGTAAATAGGAGAAGTTTTTGTTACACTGATATAAAGTACCGGTATTGATTATTTGGGGCTAGACTTATGGCCATTAAACCCACTAAAATAAGCTTTCAAAAGTAACTCTGTTTAAATAAGTAAATAAATATAGCCCTGAGGCAGCATATAGGACTAATGAGAGAATGACAATGCCAGTAGCTACGTTACTTTAGACTTTTGCCTGAATGGTCTGGCAACTCTCCACAGCCAATGTCTGCATTTACATACAATCCCTTTTTGTCTCTTGTGAAGTCTTCTGAAGTATAAACAAAGCACCAGATCACGATTATCCCATGGGTTTCTTTCTGGTAGGATTGCACTTGAGAATCCTGTTGCAGTGGAGACTTCTGCCCCATGCATGACACTAATCAGTTCCAGAGCTCCGTACGCTGACTGAGTCTGCCTCTTTCTTACCGAATATTGAAATTCCCTATAAAGTGCAGACAGCACTGAGACTTTCCTGTAATTACTTTATACGGTCAAAAAGAAATGAGAGGTAGGGACACCCCCTGCCCATATTTGAAGGTTGTGGTCGTGTATAAAGCCAAACTCAAACCCCGCCCACTGGCCTGAGATAATGTATTTCAAAACTCCTCCTGACTTGATAGCAGGCAGCCAACCTACCCACCCAGCGCAGGAAAGGAAACATAGACACACTGCTAGAGAAGGAGCAGAGAGAGCCTCTAAATGTTCTGACTTTCCTCGCAGTGAAATATATATATTTTATTTCTGAGTTCTAAAATTGTAAATGTGGGTATCTTATCTTTACTCAGCAAATAGTTTACTAGGTACAACTCACAGGAGGAGTTCCACGTAAATATATGAAGCACACTAAAAGTCTTAATTCTTAGCAATGCACATCTAAGCATGTTGAAGCTGAAAGACTGTAGAATAAAATCAAGGTGATATAGTACAGAAATCCATTCATTTAATACCAATTACAATAGTATAACTAATAGCATTATAACAATGATGGTATCCATTATTATCTGATACTCCAAGTGTGTGTGTGCATGAGTTTTCAAAACAATTATTTATTTTAACTACTGCCTACTATTCTTAATTTAGTTATTGACATGTAACAAGGTAGGCATTGCCGTTGCTTTTCTTGTCATAAATCCCTCTAGCCATTTACTTTAAATGAATTAAATCACAATTATGTGTCATTTATTTTGCATAAAATGAGAGGTAAGTAGTCTTAATTGTACGGCTATAAAAAGAACAACCATGCCATTGTTTTCTATATTTGAAAAATAATTCTAAATTTAAACTTAAACATTATAATTAGCAGCTTTGTTTGCCTTGCTTAGAAGTAAGATAGCTAAGATTGACACCTCACTTTTGACTCCAGACATTAGATTTAATAAGCATAATTTTCATTCATTTAAGTCTAGACTGATTTTTTTATCAATGTATTTATTGTAGAAAGCAAATGTACATAAAGAAAGTTGGCATATTTATGAAGGAAACTGAATTGACTTTTATGTGCTACTTTGTCCAACTGATAAAATACCTACTGGCATGAAAATACCTATAACGAGCTGAAACCGTACCAAACTCTAATTGACGTGTGGTTTTAAAAATGTTCAAAGTAATAATATACTATCTCTTAAATAAAGATTATTCTGTTCACACTTTATCCATTTTCAAGAATCTTTTTGTCATGTAAATTTGCATTGATTAGTTTTTAATTTGAGTTTCGAAAAATGTGCTCTGAATACTAAGTTCTGCAAAAGTAGAGCGTTTTTTTTTGCCAGTATTAATAACAATAATTATGATCCACAGATGTGGGGCCTTGTTGGGTATTTCATAATACCTATAAAACATACACTGCTTCAATGATCCTTAGTTTCAGTGAAAGACTAGTGTTAGTTACCCACTCTGGTTAGCAATGAGTGTTGAATCAAGCACTGATATTCTCCAGACCCAAAACCATTTAGGACCCAATCCTGCGGTTCTCTCTCGTGCAAGCAAAAATTGTCAATCACTTGACGGGAAAAAAGTAATTAGGTGGATCAGGTATTGATGCAAGAATGATTGGAAATTTTGTCTGAGTCACTGAGTCAGACCTGCAGATGTCCAAATGAGGGTAATGGGAGTCTTGCCACTGATTTCAGCAGACTTTGGATCAGGCTCTAAGGTATAAAGGCATTTTCTAAAGAAATCCGAGGTGAGTTTTGGAAAACTTATGCAACACTTCAACTGGGAAGCATTAGGAGTTTTAAGGCTGAAGGGCAGCAGGATTGTAGCACCTGGATAGTAAAGATGTACACAGTTGTACTTTGTCGTAAACCATAATGAAGGAATCCAAATTGAGGCGATGGCTGGAGAAAAAAATAAATCTTGTACTTGTATAAAAAATTATAAAGCACAGAGTAAATACTCTGCATTAAAAGTACATCTAACAGTAAAGAAAGGTGCATGTCTTGAGAACACAGATGCAAGTAAAGCTTGGGTGGATTTAAAAAATGGCAATGAACAAGAATAAATAATGTGACTGAGGAGAAAAAAATTACCTAAAAATGCATTTAATATTTCTTCTAACTGTAAAATAATTTGCTTACAGGTAGCTCATACTGTTTCCTCTTAATCTTTGTTTCATTTAAAAAAGAGAATCAAGTAACTTGTATTTACTGTTGTTGAAGATAGATGTGCAGAATGACTGAGTTTCTGGTACAGATTTCTAAAATGATTTTTGAAGGTAACTTCTTTGCTTTTTCTGGACATTCAAAATCTTCTGCTTTTGCATTAAATGTCACATCTACCTCCCTCTTTTTAAAAATGCTCGCAAAGTACTTTTGAATAGAGCTCTTTTCCTCTCCTCCCTACTTTAAAGCAAAAAATGTCAAACATTACTGTTCAAGCAAAAATATATATCATGTTAGAAACAATCTCAAAATTAAACTTTATATTTTCTTAGCTGATTGCATTATTTGAACAATAATGTTTTCAAAAAAAATTATTCATCTGGCTGATGAAAGAAAATACCTGATACATATTTTTATTCAAATATTACTTCCGTGGAATATTGGCAACATTTAATGTTCCAGCCTAAGCTATAAATTTCTTCAGAGCAAATCAAATGTCTTTAAAGAATATTTCTGTTTGAAAAGGAATTAAGCCTTCCTGAAAGAATTTTAAAGGTTGTGATATTCGCAGTCTGATAAAGCAGCACCTTTAATGAAATTCTAATTAGCAATTTCATGCACTTTGCTATTAGTCATATCAGATTAGTGCACATTTTCACAGTCTTCCTTTAATTAAGTGCACTTATTCCAAGTTTCAAACACTTTCCTTATAAGATGAAAACTGTGCTGAAATGTTATTTAGTAAACAGCAGACGTGTGAAAGTGTAGGTGTACATATGTGTGCTGATGGACATTTTTAACTGTCCACAGATTTATACATTTGCAGCTCTTGCCAGATGTTTTACATTATACGTCTCCTGTTTGTTTGTGTGCGTCTCTAATGTGCCTTCCAAAAATGTAAACAGATGAAGTCTGCTTTCACGGATGCCCCAAGGAACATCCAAAACTTTCAAGCGATTGGCCGTTCCAGAGCATGTTTTGGGGTTCCTGTACTTATTTCAGGTGATAAAAACGCATTTTCGATATCCAGTAATTTAGATAACCAGGGGCAGATAGATCTACCTGTACAATAACACATTACTCCTCTGAATACCAGTGTTACAAATGTTGCCTGTGGGCCCACTCTTACACCCACTAACGTTGTTGGCAAAACTCCCATACGCTTTAATGGAAACAGGTTTGGGCCTTATCTCCAATACAAGGAGATTGCATTGCAAAGGCAAATACTTCTAAACTACTGTACATAACACTCATCTCAGTGCAAGCTGATTAACTTGTATGGTCAGCATTGTAAAAGGTGAGAGATTACAAATAACACATTAATTCACAGTACACCTTACTTTGCATGATACAGGCAGACAAGGATTGATTTAATATACATAACGATAAGCGAGTCTATTATGTCCGTGTAGATAAAGCCTATCACTCATTTCTTGCTATTTCCATAATGCCACAGCTATAAACATGCTGAAGCATCTTTTTTTTTTCCATTTGACCATAATATTTTTTAAATGCAGGCATTCTTCATGCTCTAGAACACCAATAACCCTTTTGATTTGCTTTCTGGTTTTGACTGTATACTGCTACTCCAGTCTATTTTGTTTGGGCTTCAGCATTATAATGTATTAACTAATAGGGTGCATTTTTAAACACATGTTCTTTTGTTGATGTCATTCATTTAGACTGTAACATTTCTGACATTTTTACCTATTCCCGAGGGCGTCATACCCCTCTTAGCAGGGCCTGTCGGTGAGGGGTGTTTGCTTTATGATTACTGACTGACATCTCAATAACATGGAACATATTGAGTAGTGCATATCTATTGAACAGCTTTTTTAAATGCATGGTCCACTTTGTCAAGTCATGTGCGAGCCATAATTTAGGCTAATAATTACCAGACATGAATGCTATGAAACATTGGTGTCTACACTTTTTTTTTTCTTCCTTTAAGTACTGAATTTTAATACATTCAGAAAAGGTTTGCCTAAGGCCAAGATAAGCCCAAAAAAACATATGGAAGCACTTTAAAAGTGATAAATGATTTGGAATCTACACTGTCTACTGATGTGCGTCTCAGGAAAGAAAATTAGAGCTAACAGGTGTTAGATAGGGAATGGTGAAGCATTTTAATAGAATTGTCAAAATGCTGGTACCAGATGTTGACATTAATGCATGCAGCAAGGAATGTAATGCTGCACCACCACTTAAATGATTATTTGTTTAAATTTCAAGTCTATAGCAGGAAATCCTTACTTTGTCCACCACCTTTCTATACAGGCCATTCCTCCTGCACTTTCCTCTATGATTTGCATCAAAGTGTAATGGTTATATGGCTCACATCTGCATGCTTTAAATAACCCATGCCTGTCAAATTTCATTTTTTCCTCTCAGATCATAACCATCATAACCCCTTCTCCGCTAGTCTGGAAGTCTCTGTAAATGTATTTGTATATTAGGGGGAAAATAGCCTAAATACTGTAAGATACAGGATAATTAATCTTTGAACTAGTCCATAACTTCAGATATATTTACTAAATGATCTGCATGAACTTGTAATTACAAAGTATTTATATGGTGTTTCCCATATAATCACAAGGTAGCTATATGGTTATGTGAGTCTTTTAAATTACAGTGATACCAAGGGGAGGAAAAAAAACTCATCTCTGCTCCCTTCACTTAAAAGCTTTCCCAGAAATCTTTGAAATTGTCTTCAGTGAGGAAGTCTGAGGATGCAGAGTTTATCCTTTAGAAAAATTTTGACATGCACAGATGAGAGAGGTGGGTTACTGAGGCATGTTCATCTCTTGTTTTAACCCTGAATCAGGAATCAATCTTCACAGAGAAATTGTTGTCACAGCCATACAGATGGCTGAAAGCTCAGCTTCAAAGACAAAAGAATATTTCCCCTCCTAATCTCTGTAGAGTCCTAAATAGTATGGTCCTTGTAGTTATTCCCTTTCAGAGCTCAGCCTGGGTTATGTTTCAGTAAAGTCATACATGCACATACACACTGCAAGGCATTAATGAACATAGGTCTCCAACAGGAGTGAACGGAAGAAAGAGGTATGACTTCTGCTTCACTGCTTTTAATTCGATGGGAGACAGCCCTCGCACGCTACTCAGATGCAGTCGTGTCAATGAACAAATAGCTAGGTTAGATGGAATTGATAATGTAGTGATAATGAGGGTGAGATTACAAACATGGTGGGCAATACAGGGATTAAAACCCACCATGGAAAACCTTGTTTGCTGTTGGAAGCGATGATCGTGATTCAGTAACTGACTCTCCTACCTGTCAGAGGGCACAGCGTTAGGAGGCCATGTATTCTCTTTAGCAGCTACCAAACCACTTGTGTACATTGACGACCCCGTGGCACTTTCTGCAAGTGACAACTATTAACCTAGTCATAATAATATTACATATTGCTTACTTACGAAAAACAAACCATTTAGAATTTGAATTCAACATGATGTTATTCTTCACTTCCCAACCCAAGGCGTTGTATGCATTGCATTGGCAGAAACACGTTCCAATCTCAGAAGCAAATGCATTTCAGTGGTGGCTGTGACGAACGTTAAGTATTATAGTAGATGGTTCTTTTTGTTTGAAAAACTATTATATTGGACTGTTGTCCAAACATGAATAAGAATCTATAATTATCATTCACCCCCCTACTTTTGTATGTAGGCTGGGCGGAACCTCTTGACAGAAAACATATTTTCAATTCATCCTCTGTTGGTGAAAAGAGAAAAGTACTGCCATAGAGAACTTCATTTGCATGACCAACTGACCCACAGTTCCCCAATGACATTTGTAAAGCCCCCATAACACATGAATGTTGATTTTGTATGGTAGCAAACTCCCAAAAAGGTTGAGAGAAAGCAATAGGGACGCTTTGTGGCAAGGTTCATTTCTAAGCAGCCAGCAAGGATCTTAAGGGTCCTTGGTTGCTGCGCTATGGGGACTTCACTATAAGGGATGTTACACCCTATACCATGACAGTGGATGCAGATCGTGGTGGCAGAGCTGAGTAGGTCTAGGGAAAGCTCCACCGATCCACATGATTTAGGTAGTGGCACCTCCCAGAAAGACCCAGCCTGCAGTTTCATGCAGACCTGCAAAGAGACCGTTTGACTACTGTTACTCGCCAATACAAACAGTATCAATGGTGCAATCAAGTGTCTATTGTCCTTAGGACATTCTCCTTGGGAGGCAGAAAGGATCTTGGACTGGCTGCTGCTAAATATGTTGGAAAGTGGGGTAAAGTTATCTTGCTTTCCATTTTTCTGCATATTCTATTATTCCATTCTATCATTGCAAGGACCTGGGGGTTACAGTGGACAATAAGCTGAATATGAGCCAACAGTGTGCCCTTGTTGTGAAGAAAGTTAACAGCATACTGGGCTGCATTGGTAGCTGTGTTGCCAGCAGGTCACGGAAAGTGATTCTTCCCCTCTATTCAGCACTAGTGAGGCTACATCTGTCCTGTGTTCAGTTTTGCGCCCCCCACTCCAGAAAGGATGTGGATAAATTGGAGAGAGTCCATCAGAGGGCAACAAAAATGTGTAAGGGCTGGGGCACATGACTTCTGAGGACAGGCTGAGGGAATGAGGCTTATTTAGGATGCAGAAGAGAAGACAAGAGAGGGGATTTAATAGCAGCCTTCAATAGCTGAAGGGTGGTTCCATACAGGATGGAGCTGGACTGTTCTCAGTGGTGGCAAATGACAGAACAAGGAGCAAGGGTGTCAAGTTGCAGCAAGGGAAATTTAGGTTAAATAGGAGGGTAGTTAAGTACTGGACTACATTACCCAGGGAGGTGGTGGAGTCGCCGTCCTTCGACGTTTTTAAGACCCGAATAGACAAAGCCTTGGCTGGGATGATCTAGTTGGGGAATGGTCCTGCTTGGAGCAGCGGGTTGGATTAGATGACCTCCTGAGGTTCCTTCCAACACTAATTTTCTGTGATTCTATGATTCTATGATTTTTCATCTTTCCAAGCTTGTTTTTCAAATGTGTGTCTTTTCCCGTTGTAGAGATGTTTTTGTTGGTGTTGTACCGCATCTTGCAGTAAGTAGCACAGTTCTACCAGCTAAGGGCACCTGGTAAGAGTATATTCAGTTTAGCCAGGTTTCTGTGTGAAGGTTTTTGCTGCTGTTAACCACCTTGCACAAATCTTACACCTATAATTGTGTACAAACTCACTAGATGAATTCCCTATACTTGCACTTGTTTTTCCACTGGAGATGTCATAAGGACTGAACTAAATGCAAGGTTTGCATGAATCAAGCCCTGTATCTGCTGCGACTCAAAAGATGCATCAGTTTGCCACCTGCATGTTAAACATCACACAACACTGCAGGCTTTTTAATTGGGAAGTTCTGCTCAAAATCTGATGGCACTAAATGTTCCATTGTTATCACTGGGGAATACAACATGGGACTCTGCTGTCTGTCCCAAGCAAGTATAGATAGGTTGGTGACTTTGATCACATGATTGCAGTTCAGGCCAAAGGAAATTTAATAACTGTTTATTTCTGTTCCTGAGCTTTTACAGTCTAGGATATGGTGAACATTTGCTTGGTGAGCGTGTCTGTGGGCCTATGATCTTGACAGCCCTAACAAGAAGGCACAAGACTTTTTTTAAATGCAGTGTTCTCTGGGGTTGGGGTTGTACGTAAGTCTTCAGCCTTCACTAGTGCTGGTGACTACTAGAGGGTTTATTTTGTGGGGGGTGGAGTTCAGTGTTTGAGCAGCTTTGGTAGTCAGTGTTTTTTTCTATGTCATTTTCCATCTTCTCTATAATGTAGATATGATCTTACTGTGATTCATATGTACTAGAGATGAGCTTGAAAACCACAGTCAGAAGGGCTATAAACAGACATTTCATTTTAGGTGATCCTGATTGATCTGAGTCAGAAGCCAGGACAGAAGAGGAGAGGCACAGCCCTTTACACGCATAGCCCTTCCAAACTGCTTTCCTACTCCTCTACCAATAGGTGGCCAGGGGAGAGTACACAGGCTGACAGGCTTGTCTCTGTAATGACTGGCAATTGATTTGAAAGAGCCACGATTAACTTAGATGTGCACAGCCTTGTCCTGGGGAAAAAGTGTTAGCACATTTTATCTCACGTACTTCACAGGTACTTAAAGCAAGACAATAGACTTGTAAGATCCCAGGACAAAAGGTTTTCTCCCAAAAGAAATGCAACTTCACCTCCGTTTTCTTGGGCAGGGACCGGGACTTCCCCACTGTGATGCAAGATGGACTCGAGGGGAATGCCTCCAGACCTCAGGCTGGGGAGGACTGAGTTAGAGAGCTTCTGGAGGGGCTGGACACGTTCAAATCCGCGGGTCCAGATGCTCTCCACCCCAGGGTGTTGAGGGAGCTAGCAGGGGTTATTGGAGGGCCTTTGGCATGGCTTTACGAGTGCTCGTGGTGCTCGGGCCAGGTGCCAGATGATTGGAAGATAGCCAACGTGGTCCCCATCTTTAAAGAAGGGAGGAGGGAGGACCCGGGCAACTATAGGCCTCTCAGTCTTACCTCAACCCTAGGGAAACTCTTTGAGAAGATCATCATGGAGTACATCTGCGATGGGCCAGCTTCAGGGATGATGCTCAAGGGCAACCAGCACGGTTTCATTAGGGGCAGGTCA
>NW_017728994.1:60497705-60501633 GCF_001723915.1 Gavialis gangeticus | reverse complement strand
GTCCAGAAGAGGGCCACCTGCATGATCCGGGGACAACAGGGCAGACCCTAAAATGAGAGACTGCGGGACCTTAACCTGTTCAGCCTTCACAAGAGAAGGCTGAGGGGGGACCTGGTGACCGTCTGTAAACTCACTAGGGGGGACCAGAAGTGTTTGGGAGAGACCTTGTTTCCCCTAGTGCCCCCTGGCATAGCAAGGAATAACGGCCACTAGTTGTTGGAGAGTAGGTTTAGATTAGACATCCGTAAGAACTACTTCACAGTCAGGGCAGCTAGGATCTGGAACCAACTTCCAAGGGAAGTGGTGCTGGCTCCTACCCTGGGGGTTTTTAAGAGGAGGCTGGATGCCTACCTGGCTGGAGTCATTTGAGCCCAGTTTTTCCCCCGGCCTGGCAGGGGGTCGGACTTGAAGATCTACAAGGTCCCTTCCGACCTGACTTCTATGATTCTATGAACATCTGGAGGAGGTTTAGATTTTAGGTTCCTTGAAGTTCCATTTTGAGAACCAGGGTTTGAAGAAGGCTGACAGGAAAGAGACTTGGATTCCAAGCCCAGTATTACCAGCCCCCACCGTGTCAAAAATCAAGAGACAAGCTCTTAAAAATTGAGAGATTTGGTATGTAAATCATGAAATGCTATTTTTGAAGTATAAACCAATATAGGTATATTGACCACTGGTTTATAAATCCAATGAGTCACTTATTTAACTTCTAATAGGCCAGAGATTTATACAAAAAATATATTACTACAACTGATAATGCTTTAGAAAAAAAATTAAATTCCTACCTGTTGTTACGATTAGGACAACATCTGGTGGACTGTTGTGTGTTAAGGGCATGCAAAATGGGCTGTATTCAATTCAGATTCAGCCCGAATTCAGGACAATGATTCACTTCATTAATTCAGATCGCTGTCCTCAATTTGATTCAGCCAAATCCAAATCTGAAGATTTGATGCTGATTCAGAGAATCAGCGATTCGGCCATAGACACAGGTTTAAATGTTTTTTCTACATACCTCAAGGTACCTGGAGTGGCTCATGAACACTTCAATGTGGGCCAGATGCAGCATCCCACAGGATCATGGGGGGGTGGGGCCCGCATGCTCGGCAGCGAACACAGAGGTGGACCCCTAGTGCCTTCTGGGTCTGGGGGGGCACCTATCACTGAGCCAGGGGGTCACAGGGGAGCCCCTAGTGCACTCCCCAGTGGACCCGGAAGTGCTTCTGGTCCACTTCTGGGTCTGCTGCTAAGCGTGCTGTGGAGCACCCCACACTCCTGTGGGACACTCTATCTGCCCCACCTTTGCAGCATTCATGAATCGCCTGGTACCTTGAGGTATGTAGAAAAAACATTTAAAGCTGTGTCTATGTCCGAATCACCATTATCACTATGAATCAATTCGGAGAGATTAAAGGGTCTCCTGATTCGATTTGGATTCGGAGATTTGACCACCAAATCAGGCTGAATCTCTGCCAAATTGAATCGGGGACCGAAGCTTCACACAGCCCTATTGCATGTCTAGCACATTCCAATAACTGTTAGCAAGGTTTTAGTTCATAGCAGGCCAATTCATTTGTTCTTGTTACCAGTAAACCAGATGAAAGTTTGACACCCATTCTGGATTGGAAGGTGGCTTTGTTTCTCTGCATAAGAGAGAAAATGCTGTACACTAGCTTGATCATAAGGGAGAATCAGAAGTGTTGCAATCAGTTTCAAAAGAGCTAGATACTGCTTTTCTTGTGTTCTCATTTTGTTAAGATCTAGGGCTTTACCCCCCACCCCACTCATCTAGTTTTGTTACCCCCGGTTGGAAATTGGGCAGTTCAGAATCTACTTGATACTGATTCCAGTCGTTTATGATTATTTGCTTTTCATCATCAGATCTCGTTACAGTTGGAAATCATGTCAGTCGATTTAGAACTCCATCTTCACCATAATCCAGTTTTCAGGGTGGATGTAGCAATCCCAGAGCCTGAAGAATTTTCTCTGTTAGTGGTAATTTTTTCAGTAGCTTCTGAACTGCTGCAGAATAAACTTTCTGACTCCAGCACAGAACTTCTCAAGTGTAGCATTCTCTAAGTGTAGCATTGCCTCATTAGTGGCAATGAAGGTTTTAGCTTTCACACTGACAAAAACTTCTTGTTTTCTTTCTGATTCGTTAAACCTTGGAAATCCAGCATGGTTACATTGGTGGCACTGCTTACCACATCCCACTTTACAAATTGAATAAGCAGCATTTTTAGCTGTTGAATGCTTTCTTCTCAGTGGTAGGCAACTCTTGAATCCTCGGCTTGAAAAAAAACCTTGTAGGCTAGTAAATCATCCAAACCATATTCCAAAAAAGGGAAATAATGGTGCTTTTCCTCATCTTGTATGTAAGTGTAACCCACACGGCAGCTGCCCCATGGTGTGGGTGCAGCGCGGCTCAGCAGGGCTCTGCACACTGTCTGGGAGCTGGGGTGGTTCCACATGTCAGCTAGAGCCCGGCAGCACTCAGCCCCAGCTCCCAGACAGTGTGCAGTGCCCTGCCAAGCCACACTGCACCCACACCATGGGGCAACTGCTGCATGGGTGCCAGGCAGGGGGGTGATCCCTGCTGCCCCCCACTGCCCTGCACTGCATGGGGAGGGCTCTGCCATGAGCTCCCAGAAGCCCCAGTGACTGCTCCTGCAACCAGTGAGTGCAGGGCTTTTTTTTTTTTTTAAGAGCTCCACAGTCACCAGCTATAGGAGCAGCAATTGAGGCCTCTGGGCATTTATGGACAAGCCCCTCCATGCAGTGTGAGGCAGTGGGGGGCAGCAGAGATTGCCACCCCTGCCCCCCCTCACCACTGCTTGGCAGCCACACAGCAGCTGTTGCATCGCATGGGTGCAGCATGCTCAGCAGGATGCTGAGCACTGTCTGGGAGCTGAGGCAGCTCCAGCAGTCAGCCAGAGCCTAGCAGTGCTTAGTTCCAGCAGCCCCAGCTCCCAGGCAGTGCATGGTGCCCTGCCAAGCCACACTGCACCCACGCCATGGGGCAGCTGCCATGCAGGTGCCAAGAGGCAGGGGGTGATCCCCGCTGCCCCCACTGCCCAGGGCTCTGCCACAAGTGCCCAGAGGCCCCAGTCACCACTCCTGCAGCTGGTGAGTATGGGGATTTTTAATTTTTTTTTTTAAGTGCTGGGACTAATTTGGGGCCAGGCAGGGGATGGGGCCAGGCAGGGCAGCCTTGGGGGCTTCTCTCGCAGCTCTCCTCACCTGGGGAGAGGCAGGCACAGCCAGAGGAGCCATGGAAGAATCTGCAGCCACCCAGCTGTGCCCGCCTTTCCCTGGCCAATCCAAATCACCAAATCTCTCCGAATCAGCACCGAATCTTCTGAAGCTGATTCAGCGGAACTGATTAAGGGCAGTGATCCAAATCTCCAAATCAAATCATTGTCCTCCAAACTGGCCAAATCCAAATCGACTACTTCCCTAGTCACATGGGCCTAACAGACACAGAAACACAGACAGCACCCAGCAGGTAAGTCTGTGGAGGGGAAGAGTCAGGAGAAGAGGGAACGGGCTGGGGTGAATGGGGCCCCAGGGCCAGGGCGGGTTGTGCGACAGAGCTGCAGGCAGCTTGTCCAGAGGCTCAAGGGGATGGACATGGCTCCCTGCTGCTGCATGCACCCCCAGGGGAGGCATGGGGGCATGTGCCCCACAGATCTGTGCGCAGGGCAGAAGTGGGCTACCTGCTGCCAGCTGGGGCTGTGCGCCCTGTTGCCTTTGCCCTGGGAGCCACACAAGGCCATGCTGTGCCTCCTGCCACCTGGGCAGGGCAGGGCAGGTCTGGAGCTGTTCCTACCTCATGGCTCTGTCGCATGACCCGCCCCAGCCCCAGGGCCCCGTTTGCCCCTGCCCCACTCCCTCCCTCCCTGTGGTGGCCTTAATCTGCCCCTCTGCC
>NW_017728994.1:60489242-60492705 GCF_001723915.1 Gavialis gangeticus | reverse complement strand
CTCAAGGGAACCCACCCCTACCCCAGACTTACCCACTGGACACTGCTCTACACATACCAGAAAAAAAAATCTCAAGATTTGAGAGTTCTGTTACGAGATCATGAGTCAGACTTAATTTTATTTGGAAAACACAGCTCTCATGATAATTTTGTGAGAGTTGGCATTACTGCAAGCCCCCACTGCTCTCAGAATTTAAGGGTTTTTAATTCAGGTCCCCTGCTAATTTTAACTAAAACAGTTTTTTCATTGCTGTGATCACTTCAGTACCACAATTGCCTTGCCTGGCCAAGAGATCTTTCTGTCTAGATACGAACTACTGCATAGTAAACATCCAAAAATCAAACACCGGACTCATCAGCCACCCATGTTGAAAAAAGATGAGTGTTTCAAGTTGTAACAGGTGCAGAGAAGGGGTACGAGGATTGTCATAGGTATAGGGAGCCTATCTTATGGGATGAAACAGAAAGAGCCTGGCTTCAAAATGAAGGTTAAGAGTGGCTACGATTGTTCTCGCTACATATGGGAAGAGGGTGAACACCAGGGAGGAAAGAAAGCTGTTTAAGTTAAAGGACAATGCTGGCACAAGAACAAATGGATATAAATCAGCGGTGAATAAAATTAGACTGGGAATTCCAAGGAGTGAGGTTCTAGTCAGAGTGGTGGGAGTAAGCAACCTCACTACTTTTAAAATGGAGCTTGATGATTTTCTGAAAGGGATTATGTGCTGTGGATGCATCTGACAGCAGCCATTGGTTATGAAATATTGTACTAATATGCCATTTTGTAAAGGAAAAATGAAAAGTTCCACGCCCTTGTTAGACTGCTCTATTTGTGTATTTTTCCCCTAAACAAAATAGTGCTGAAATGGGTAATTTCCCCCCCAAAAAGTACGGAGTTTAATGAGATGGCACTTTCCAATAGAAGGTAGGATATATATGCCTCTTCATAGACTAACTAGATAAAATATATTTCTGCATGTCCTTTCACAGCATCTGATGAAGTGAACTTGAGTTCACAAAAACTATTGTTCACAGATAGATAGACTGATAGGGTACTTAGTCCATAAATGTGCATATCTATCTATCTATCTATCTATCTATCTATATTTGTGAATATACATTTAAGGACTAAGGGATAGATAGATAGATAGATAGATAGATAGATAGATAGATAGATAGATAGATATCTGTATGTATGTATGCATGTATGTGTATCTATCTATCTATCTATCGATCTATATCTAGATAGATCTATGTATATATAGATATATATGTGTAGATATATAGATATAGTTATATAGATATATCTATATATCTTAGTTAGTTACTTAGTCCATAAATGTACATATCTACCCTGCCTTGTGACTGACTTTAGATCAACATGGCTAACTACTTCTCTCTACTTTCCAATGGAGACATGTTCCACCAGAAAGTTTCTGGACTGTTCTACATATTGGAGCACAGACGGGCTGCAGCAAGTGCAGGCATAACAACCAGGATGTACACCCTGGGAAAGGAGAGGGGATGTGGCCATCAGGTTCCAGCTCTTGCCCCCTGTTTAAGGGAGCACTGGGACCTGGTGCCCCAGCTGCCCACCCCTAGTTACACTACTGGCAGCAAATGCTGTTCCACTCGTGGCAGTAGTACACGGGTGCCAGTTAGGAGCTTTGTCGTATTGTGGCTTATAGACTTTGTCCTGTCCAGCATAGCATTTGATCCCCTTCATGACACTACGTCATTGTAACAACGTGCTACGGCGACATAGCATCAGCAGGCACAAACCGTGATACTGCAGCTACATCGCCATAGCAACACACTCCCTCATTATTGCACATTGCTACGGTGACGTAGGGAGCTCAAAAAACCGGTGCACCACCAGCACGGCTCAGTACAGGTTGTTACTACGACATCATTTCGTACCTCCAAAAGGAAGTACTAAATAACAGCGCAGTAACAACGGCGCTGTTGGGACACGTGTACATGTGCCCGCTAAGTAGGTGTTCTGCCCTGGTACAGTGAGATGGACCAAAGGTAACGAAAGCCTGGCCTTCAACCTACATAGTGCTCCCCTTTCCCTGGTGCTCACCAGCCCCAGCCAGAAGGAGCCTTCCCAACTTCTCAGCATGAGTCACACCATCCTGAAACTTTGATTAGGCATAAAAGTGATCTCAAGAGGCCGACTGCTGGCATAAGGAGTTAGTACCAGCTATCCTCTACCCCTGCCTTGCAGAAGTCGGGCCTAGCAGAGGTGGTGGTATGATCACACCCCTCTTCTCTCTGAACGCAGAGAGAGCTCAGAGCCCGTGGAGTGAGTGCCACCACCATTTGCCCTCCCACACTCCCAAATTCAGGGAGAAAGGAGGGCACACAGCAGCAGCACACACGCCCTGGGCTTGGGAGTCACACGAAAGCAGTGGCTTTGGCAGGAGCCTATGCTGAACAGCTCATGAGCTCAGAGAGGTCCCTGCCCAGGCAGATCTCCAGCAGGAGCCCATGCTGGCCAGCCAGGAGCAAAGAGAAGCTCCTTGCACGTGTGCAGCAAAGCCAAAGGAGATGAAGCATCCCCTCTTCACTCCTCCCAAGGGCCCTAAGTTAGAAGATTACTTCTGAGCAGCGCTAATAGCACAATACACACACCTTGCTGGGGTTATTTGACCCCAGCCATCTTTCCTGCCCAGAGCAGGGGGGCTGGACCGACAATCTCACAAGGTCCTTTCCAGCCCTAAACTTCTGTGAATCTGCGAGTTTCAAATGGCTCACCCAGGCTGTTGCAGAAACAATAATGGCATTGGGTGCTGACAAAGAGAGATTTTACCAGAGAACTTGCGAATTATAAATTCATAAGTTCAGTAAATTCTTTAATTACTTAAGGTCTGACATCTAAAAATGATCCTGATGTCCTAGCCATTGTCACCCTGCTAAGGAAGTAAGTCCTGCCTCTCATGAAGAAGTTGAAAAATTATTCGAGGAGCCATGCAAGGCATAGTCTGAGGAGGTTGCTCTTCTGTGATCCCCCCCCAACCCACACACACACACGCATGTGCACACACACACTCTCCCACCCTGTTTTTCAGCCACAGCCTTGGCTGCTATGCAAAGCTGGAGAATCTCTCTCACAGCAGTACTCTTCCATGCCAATATTTCACTGTGCTGTGGCACAAAGATGATTTCTGCTTTAGCAAAGTAGCCTCCCAAAGATCAGCCTAGAAACACACACATGGACCTTATATAAAAGAGGTGTTTCACCCAAACTATATCTCTTGCTTAAAACAGCCGCCTTCCCTGTAGTGTTGCCACATACCAATATGTGAATGCTTTTCATTAAATGCAAATAACATATTTCTGAGTGACTCGAGCTTTCACTCTTTGTGTCATTCATCATTATGCATACCTAATATATTTTGCAAACCCCCAGTTCTCCAGCTTGCTGTCTTTTGAGGCACATTTCTAAAAAAAAAAAAAAA
>NW_017728994.1:60480384-60489069 GCF_001723915.1 Gavialis gangeticus | reverse complement strand
TATATATATATATATATATATATAGTACACCCCTGTTTACTTTTAGACGTGTATTTTTTTTTCAAAGCAAATGCATTCTGTGTTTTAAGTGAGATACCACCATGTATTTATGGGAGTTTAATAAGTTCTTCCATTAATAACATAGACAAACTAATTTACCAGAACGTGTCTGTTTTAAACTTTGGGAACAAAGAGTGGGAGTATGAAAATCAATCTTTCCTTTGTACTTGAGCCGCTGACCCATTAAAGCTTTGAAGATCATTTCTTTAAGAAATTGTGAGGAGTTATTTAACTACAAACAGCAGCTACCTTCCCATTCCAGCTGCGTAATCAAGCGTAATAAATTAGAGAAAAAAATAAAGGTTCACTCCATTTTTTTATAACAGAAAATTCTTAATAACACTTTGACAAATCGGCCCACAGCAGAAAGAAAGCAGCATTCTTCCTGATAATGCTGTTTAGTACAAGTTAAAACCTTGTTTAAAAGGTATTTCTGCCTTTAATCATGGTTCAAAATGTTCTTAGTTACCCTGGGCTAATTATTTGACATAAATTAATTGTTCAAATTGCCCATCAGTGGGGAAAGTTAGCAATAGTGTGAATTCTAACACTGTCAACAGCTGCATGCACGGAAAATTAAAGTATCTTCTTTTTTCCTGAACTAAGGGAAATCCTAAATGCGTTATTAGCTGTTTGCTGATTATTTTACATCTTAGCATCGACGACCTTCTTAGACTCATAGACTACGTCAAAATAAAAAAAAAATCCACTTCTTCAGTTGCTAATGGTTTGACATCTAAAAATGTTACCGATGTCCTAGCCATCACAAACTTACAGGAAAATGTAAGTAAAAATGTATGTCCATAACCAAGTTGTAAAAGGCAGAGAAGCATGTGGCTTTTTAAAATTTTGAAAGCATGGGTGCTTTTTGTTGACTCTCTTTTGAGATAAAAAAAATATTTCTCAAATCAATCTGCTTATTCTGTTTTCAAGACCTATAGTTAATGTGCATTGGGTGTGCTGGCAGAGCAGTTAAGGTGGCTTCCTACTGCTACAGGGCTATGAGTTCAAGCTTTGCTGTATACCAGAACTGTCCAACTGGTGGCCTGCAGACCACACGTAGCCCCGAGGGGTTAACCTGCGGCCCTCAGGGTCCTGGTCTGGGGGCCACTCCCCCCATCACTTGCACTGGAGTCTCTGGCTTCTGCCTCCCTCCGACAGCTTCTACTTCCTGCCCCCTCTCCTGCAGGCAGGAAAGTCCACAGGGCTATGGGAAGCTGTAGCTGGGGTGCTGTTGGGGACCCAATACTCCTGCACAATCCAATAGGGAATTCATGCCGTGAAGTATGCAGCCCATGAAGTATGTGTCCTGGAGCATGCACAACCTAAGGTTGTGTGGCCCAGGGACACGTAGCCCATGTGGCATGGGACCGAGCGGTGTGTGGCCCCCGGCCATTCAGAAGTTGGACGGCCCTATTCTAGATTGATGGTATAGGCAGCCCCCAACCAATCCACCTGGGGATTTGGACAGGAATCAAGTGTAAGAAACTGATGTTCTTTGACCACACCAGCCTGACAGGGCATGTTAAGTTCAGGCAGGCCTTTGACTTTGCCTTCGTATTATGAGATAGGTAAAAGTTTTGAGATGATTCAGAAAACCCAGAACAGCATTGGCTTCCTACTAAATAGAAAAGGGTTAGAAGGATAAGATACCCTTCCATGGAGCTCTATAGGTGACCGATTCCATAGCATCCTCCACTCCTCAGGAAAATTATTGCAAAGGGTATATCACACCTGTGTTTTAAGATGTGTCTTTTGGTAAATGTAGTTAAAAGTCTGCTTCCAGCAATGTAATCTGAAAGCCCTCCTATGAGTGTAGGAGGAAGGCCAAAGAGAAACTTGTAATAAAAAAAAAAATACTAACTTGATAAATAGCTAGGATGTACGTATCGTATGACACATGGAAGACCACATTTTTAAAGACAGGTGCCTGAGGTCTATGCACAAGCTGTGTGAGCACTATGCAGGAGTGATGCCACGTCTCTGCCAGCCATTGTCACTACCAACACAAATAGCTAGAAAATGGATATCTAACTATCTATTTGCATATATGATTGCAGGAAGTGGGCACAACAGGAGTTGGAAGGAAAACTGTCACCCCATTTTTCTTTACTACAAAGGGCCATGTTACAAGGGCCAAAAAATGCTACTTTTGATGGCAAAACATGGGGCCTGGTTGACTCCCTAGTAGCAGCAAACTCCATGGTTGTTGTATAATACTATGATTCTCAGCGTGTCTTGTTCTCTATTACTCATGTTGGCTGTGCTGACTTCTTCCTGGAGCCCTCTGTCTAGGTGAAACCGGTTGGGAGGGTGAGCCACCCCTTCCCCATCTTTTGGGCACCTCTCCTGAGGGTGAAGTACCCCCTCCCCCTCCACATGCCCTGCTTGCCCACCCCATGTTACTACATGCTACTGATCTGAAGTGCTTTGGTGAGGCCTCATGTTGTGACTGGTTGAATGTCTTTGATGTAAATACTCTTGTGAATTTGCACCATTTGAGGGCAGGGGGGTAACTTAATTTGTAATGCTTTGTAGAATAGTGTAGGCAAATAGTTTTCAACCAATTATTTGTGAACTGTGCACTTTTAACTATTTGCTAATTGTCATCCATGGTATACATTAGTCACAGTCTGCCATGTGCAGTAGGTGCTTCCCTTAATTGTATCTAAGTGATATGCAATGGAATTCATCTGGGAATTCATCTCCAGGAAATCCCTTGGCGATCATAATTTTAAAGCTTCGGGCCTGTAAGAGAAATAGCCCACAAAGTATGTCATCCATAAGGTGTAAACCTGAGGCCTTCAAAACCAAGATATCCCTATCACTTGAACTGAAGGTGACCAGCTACCACCCAGGGGTGAGAAAGAATGCTCTAGAAGTTACATTTTCAGTGTCTTCCTGGCAAAATGGCTGATGTTTTAATCAAGCAATGTATTTCAGCATATACTTGGGTCCATTTCTATGTAGAAAAGAACTTGTGCACCAAAACTTTTTAAACAAGTGAATAACAAACAGCAATTAAGGTTAGCCTGCTTTCAAATACGAATGTTCGGACCAATTATAATTTATAATTTGTGAAACTTCAGTGATTGCATAGTTCTGACTATTTTCCAAGCACTGTCAGACAACAAATACCATGGCTATAAATCTTGGTGGGCTCGTTTTGACTCTTAAACATGAGGATGTTTACAAATTGCCCCTTTTTCATTGATTTGGTTCTGGCTTTGCAAAAGGCTTGAGGAAAGAATGATAAAGCAAAATATTTTCTTAACTGGTTCACCACCATAATTTTACTGGCCGACTTCCTTTGAAGTACAAATCATCAGAACGTGACTAAGCCAGAATGAGAAAGATTGGATAGGTTTTTCAGGAACACGTGACCAAATCCATTGATTTTATGCTTCTAAATCACTTAGATGGTTTGAAAGTTTTACTCATTAGGATCGTATTATTCATACCTATCCTTTCCTAGTCCACCATATCAGTCAAGAACTAAAGAAGATTTAGGTTTCCTTTTTTAAATCAAGAGTGTTTCTTTTATACTGTATGTCTAATTTAACTGGCATCCAGTTCATAACATCATTAAAATGACACATTTTTATGTTAGTGTATGAATACACTCAGCGGTCAGACCCACTAAGTCCACGTATTCCTCACCAATGGAGATCATGAAATGCCGACAGCAATCGTGTTAAAAACAAGCTTTTAGATCCATTTTACTTTGTTGCAATACTGCTTTGCAGATACTGAATTAGAGCCCATTTAAACCATTCAAGCATATAATCAAATTTCAGTAATGAGTTATTAATTAAGCAGGGGCATCCAATTCTGTGCTAACTGCCTCATAAACAATCGACAGGAGATTTGTGAATTTTGACTTCCTGACACTATTAAACAAATCAATATTAGGTTTCAGACACAGCAATTCAGACAGTTTTCCCTGTTATTTGGCAATCGTCTGCCTAGAATACTAATGAAAGAATTAAGAGCTGTAGATTTTGCATGTGTTCCATCAAAAAGATCCTTATCTGTGGGGAATTGGGGCCTGATTTGCATGGCAGAAGACTTTGCTTTTGTAGGTACAATTTTTCTCAATATGTCACTCATTAGTATTTATAAACTACTGAGCAGTGAAGCCTTCAGCCTCTATTTATAATGAACATTCATATCCCTGTTGGAGATACAACTGAACAAAGCATTTATTTATTTAGCAGTCCAGTTAATTTTTAGCTAACCTAACCTGTAGATAACTTGCATCTAGGGAAATCTCAGAACAGGTTACGTTTGTTTTCGTTTTTTAAGAAATGCTTTAGTTTCCTGGAAATAAATAAGCAGTTAGCCTATTGCAACTTATTCAATATACAACATTTCTGCAGCTAATAACTGCTTGTCAGAAATTTCAGAGTCTTTTTTGGATCTATCTTTTGCCCGCAACTTCACTTCCTCCCAGTCTAAAATGAACAGATGTGCCCGAGTCATCAGCCTAACCCTGTTCAGAGTAGCTCTTATGCATGGACTCAAAGTTAAGAAGGTGGTTAGATGCTTTGCTCAATGAGGGGCCAACGCTGGTGAAAAGTGCTGAGTTGGCTGGTCTGGAGGATAAGTCCGCAGAATATAATGCAGCTTTCATACGCCGCTGTTGCCGATTGGCAATGGTGAACATAGGTGAGCTACCTTTTGAGGTGAGTGAGTTGTTTGTAGTCAAGACAGCCCTTGGTCTTCCAGTGAAACTAACAGTCCGGGTGTCTATTTTTGCTGGTTGGCGGGGTGGGCTTTGTAAAGAGGATGATTTGTCCACTGAAACCTAGGCAGATCTCAATGGACGGAGTGGGCACATGGCCACGTCTCAAGATTTTCTGAATGACGGGAGCCCCCGGACCAGAACTATGGATTTGCTTACTCCAGCAGTTTGCACAGTATTGTAGGTCACTTCTAGTTTATAAGTTTGCTGAGCCAACCATTTCATACCAAATCTCCAACACGTTGGAGGCTGGGAGCTGGAATCCTAATCGTTGTCACATATGCTCATCTTCAGTCCTTTGGTTTATCAAACTCCTTTGGGGCTGGAGACTTCTCAAGATGTTTTCTCATAAAAAAAAATTCTGTTTCCTGGTTAAGGAACAGCATAAACATGGAATTTTCTCTTGTTATTTCAGCCGTTCTGTCTCTGTTCTACCTGAAAGAAAGCATCAATAAGGTACACAAGAACTAAAATTAATTCATTTGAATGATTTGGTTAGGCTTACTTCAGTTCAAGTGATACATAACTGATTTTGGAAGCTAAATGAACTGGGATCTACCTCCAGTGTCAATAAATCTGGTTTAGTTAGCAAGCAGAATATTATACATTTTTAGCTTTTGAATGTAGATTCGTGTAAACAATAAACAGTCAATCATGAGATTTGTCTGATCAGGAAAAAGATATTATAATTGATTTAATTAATGTATTTGTACAATCATCTTCAACTCAATAGACCTGCTTAAGCATGTGTTATTGTATTGCCCTCCAGTGGCTGGTTTTCAATGATAAGAAAAGCCTTACTACTATTGATAGCAAAAAAAGATTCTAATTTAGTCCACTTGGTAGATGACTGAGGTTTAGATTTTGGGTTGCATTACTGTGAACATAAAATCGCTGTTTTGATGGCATGGTCCAGCAGCACTCTCCAGAAATAACACAAATGGAGGTCATAGGTTTTACATAAGTAAAACCTGTATTTGCATACACAACTTAACTGTAAGTGGTTAAAATGGTTCCATTTGGAGGCACAATGTTGGAAGTGTTCATGGAAAATATCAGCACCATGCATCTCTTGTATAAAGGGATGAAGCAATTACCTTGCCTCCAACTTCTTAAGTAAATGAGTGTTTGAAAATGAATCTTACTTACAGATTTCTTTCAATAAGAAGATTATTTTAATGGATTCAGTCTTGTTTGTTTGATTCACAACAGTATAACCTTTAACTGATTTTCTTGAAAAGTGAAATCTTGGCCCTTAGAAGTCAATTGCAAAATATGGGAAAGACCATAAGATATTTATATACTACATTTATGGGATCTGTAAAAGAGCCATAGTGCCCATTGACCTAAATGAGCTCAATGGCATTATGACCTCATTGGGCCAGGATTTTCAAACGTGCCATCTACTCTCTTACAAGGTGCTGGTTGTAGCTGTGTTGGTCTAAGGACATAGGCAGGCAAGGTTCTTTGGGTAAATCGGATATCTTTTATTAGACCAACTAAATAGTTGGAAAAAAGTTCTTTGCAAGCTTTCAAGCACGAACACCTTTCTGATGAAGGGTATTTGTGCCCAAAAGCTTGCAAAGAACTTTTTTCTAATTATTTAGTTGGTCTAATAAAAGATATCACATCTACCCAAAGAACCTTGCCTGCCTATCTACTCTCTTACAGAATTTTTAGGAAAACACTTTAAAAAAAGGACAGTACTAACCCCAAGAGTTTACAATGTAAGTATGAGACAAGAAACAACAGGTACACCTCACTGGCTGATGCTAGGTAATGTTAAAATTTGTGAAATTCTCACATGAAATTTTAATTCAAGAAGACGGAAGGAAATTAAGCTTCCTACCAAATGATGGGGAAGGTTGTGGGATTTATCATTTCTTCTCTTATTTCCCCTTTATACCTCTATCTTTCCCTCTTTCTCATATTCCAAAGCACCTAACTTATTTTGAAACTTCTTTTTAATATCTCAAAGGCAAAAAATAATACTTAATGCCAGGAAAATTTAACACAAATAAGAATGTTCAAACATTGATTAACAGTTCATATCACTGCTATCATTCAGAAAGTATTTTGCTTAGTTAACTATAGAACCTCCAAGGATTTCATATATTGAGCCGACCTGTATCATATTCTATCTGGGATTTCCTTTAGAATATATTTCATGTTGGTAAACTACTCACAACATTGCAAAAAAGGCCAATAGCATGCTGGGCTGTATTAGTATGGGCATCACTTGAAAATCAAGGGAAATGATTCTCCCATTCTGGAAGTCCATGTCCAGCTTTGAGCTCCTCACTTCAAGAAAATCATGGACAATTTAGAAAGAGCCCAATGAAGAGCAACAAAAATGATTAGAGGCCTGGGAAATATGACTTATGAGGACAGGTTGGAAGAAGGAAGATTATGCAGTCTGGAGAAGAAAAGACTGATAGGATTTGATAACAGTCTTCAAATACCTGAAGAGTGGTTATGAGAAGAATGGAGATCAACTATTCTCTGTTGCTGCAGGGGTGAACACAAGAAGCAGAACGGTCTTCAGCTGCAGCAACAAAATTTTATTTTGGATATTAGGAAGAATTTTGAAGGACTCAAGACCTGGGACAGTATACCTAGAGAGGTTGAGGAGTCTCCATCTTTGGACATTTTTAAGAGCAGGTTAAACAAACAATTGACTGGAACAGGTTAGTCAGGGACAATCCTGCCTGGAGCAGGGAGCCCAACTAGAGGTCCTGAGATCCCTTCCACTACTGCTTTTCTATCATGCCATGATCATTTATTTCTTCACCAATGTGCTTTCACTCTTGTGTAGTAATGAACCTCATTGAAAAATAAGCATGCACTGCCGTGAAGCTGCTTGAGATGTGCTGCATGCTTGAATGGGGCATTTTCAAAGTTGTATTTCATGGCCTGCGTTATGGAGGAGGTTGGATGTGATGGCTCTTTCTGTCCTTAGAATCAGTGAATAAAATCCAATCAATTTCCAATAATCATTTAAAGGTTGCTTTCCTCCATTACTGGTTTGTGAATGACTCAGACGTGGGGAATGGGCTAACCAGTGGCGTAGCAACTAGGGTTGGTGCCACAGGCACCAGTGGTGGCAGCAGGGGCTGGGCTGGCTGTGGCAGCTGGGCTAGTGGCAGCAGTGGCTGCCATTCTTGTTCCCCTTCTAAATGGGCACCCAGGGCTGGTGCCTTGGTATCCCCCTCCTCCCTGTACCCCATTATGCTACTAGTACTAATTGCAGCACCACTTGGTTACACAGAGGCTGGCACATATATTGATCCACCCTGCAGTTATTGGCTGTGACTAGCTCCACATGTACCTGACTACATTCTCCTTAACTTCACCAGGAATACTGGTGCATAGAAAATTACATGTATCTGTTTTTAAAAAGGGATCTACAAACAGGCGGGCTTTAAACTAGGCTCGTTGGGGGAAGGGGTAGATGAGGGCGGAGGAAACATCAGACTGCCAGACCAAACAGCACCCACAACTACAGCCCAGCCCAGACCAATGAGTGAAGCGAATAAACAGGTAAGCGATAGGGGCCAGGGCAATGCTGGGACTAGGGGGTCAGTACATACATCCACAGGAGGCCTCAAATGCCTCTACACAAATGCTCGTAGTATGGGTAACAAGCAGGAGGAACTCACCCTTCTGCTGGCTGACAACAGCCCGGACATAGTGGGGATCACGGAAACGTGGTGGGACTCAACGCATGACTGGGCGGTGAATGTCAAGGGCTATAGGCTGTACAGGAGGGACAGGATAGGAAAGAGAGGTGGGGGCGTGGCACTCTATATTAAGGAGGAATACACATCCTCATCAATTAGCAAGGAGTCAGAGGAAGGGCACTCTGAAGTGCTTTGGGTTAG
>NW_017728994.1:60459237-60479780 GCF_001723915.1 Gavialis gangeticus | reverse complement strand
ACCGCCAGGAGTGACCAGGAATAACGGTCACAAGCTGGCAGAGGGTAGGTTTAGGCTAGATATCAGGAGGCGCTACTTCACAGTCAGGGCGGCTAGGATCTGGAACCAACTTCCAAGAGAAGTGGTGCAGGCTCCTACCCTGGGGGTCTTTAAGAGGAGGCTAGATGAACACCTTGCTGGGATTGTTTGACCCCAGTACTCTTTCCTGACATGGCAGGGGGTCGGACTAGATGATCTGCTCAGGTCCCTTCCAACCCTAGAAACTATGAAACAAATAAAACACACTTGACCAAAAATAGAGACTGTTTTTAATGAGTCTCAGTTACGGTAGCCTACGGCAGCCTTTGTAATGACAGTAACTTTAAAAAGTAAGATAGAAATACAATTTTAAGGTGAAGATCTCCCCTCAATATGACGATATAAAAATCTGTGTGCATTAAAAAAGCCATGTTACACATCACATGGATGTAATTAATACATCATAATTAGCAAGTTCACGTGGTTTTTCAGGAACAGAGGTTATATCGGTATAAAGGCTGGAAGTGTTTTTCCCATTCAATCAAAAACACAGTGTACAGCATAGTTTATTTCCTGCAATACACAGTTTTATTGAAAAATCATAATCCAAATAACACTAAAAAATACTTCTCACAGTCCTTCATACTCAAAATTCCAGTGTCAAAGATCAAAGTAGTATGGACTGTGTGCTGCCAAGGAAGGCGAAGTGGGAAACTCAGGCTAAAATCTGAAGCTAGGAGAGACTGGGAGTTTCTAGATGAGAAGACTGGGACAGAGAGCAATGGGAAGTTTGACTGGATGGGAAAAGAAGCTAAGACGAGAAATGGGGGAAGGGCTAGGAACCAATATGAAAAGCGGAGGCAATGCAACTGGAATCAATTTGATTAGGAGCACAAAATACTGGTGCTGTCAGCCAGTGTCTGCAAAGCCCACTAGCAAGGATACATCCCCTTTACACACATTGCTTTCTACATAGAGGATGACAACCTACTACTACTACTACCAGTTACTCCATGAACTCAAGTGGCAGAAGTTGATATGGTGAATCTGAAGGTCCTAACCCTGCTGATGACCCTGGGGGGTACAAAGATGATGTCACGTGATGGAATTTCTGGGTCCTTTTTGTCGGGAAGTTACTTACTACAAACTAGCCACACTCAAAAAACATTCCTAAATACTTAGAAATGCAAAATCATGCTAGTAAGATTGTCTCTGTTGCTTTCATGTCACTCCTTTGTGTTTATGCAATATAATAGTCCTTCTCCACATTATTCCATGTTATTTTTCGCCACGGGATCCTGGCCCCATTCAAATACAGAGCATAGATCTGCTTGGGGACGTCAGGCATGTGTGGTAAAGGAGCTTGTTAGCTGTAGGACTCCTAACTCATTGGTTACAGATGTTGAAAGGTGCGAAGTAAATGGGACGGGGATCTGCAGAATGGAAATGCATTGCCTCATATTTAAAGCACTTGAATTTGGCCATGGAAAACTGGGCTTGATCCCTGTTCTGGCACAGAGTTCCCCTGTGAGGATGAGCGAGTCCCTTATACTACATTTTGCACGGGTACTATCCATCACTGCCTAGGTGCCTATCCAGATGCCCTGAAATGTTGAGCACTCTCAGCTGTAACTGAAGTCAGCAAGAGCCGTGCGTTGGCCATATAATGTGTCATGTAATTCTGAAGTACTCTGGAAAAAAACAGGTTCAAGGTTTCTCAAACCAGAAATCTGGTATCAATGCAATATGTGCGCTGTATCTTCCTTGTGCTTTGTGTCAGATCTGTGAAATGGGGATGTCCATGCCCCCTTCTCTCCCAGGAAATAAATGCGTGGAAATGAATGTGTTAATGTTTGTGAAACAGTCACGTTTTCTAGCCATTAGTGCCACCAAAAGCCCTGGAGGAAATGAACCTTTTCTGGTTTCAGAGCAGAATTTGAATAGTGTACATTAGATTAGGCATTAGGTCACACGCTGAAGAAAGCGAAAACAAAATCCTGAATAGTTGCTTGTGAAGTGAGTGCTGTCCATTTTGCACACTGGAATGGCACAAGACTCCTATGAAAAATACTGAGCAAACAGGTCATTAAAGACTGTATCATAATGTCGACACACCAGGGGGCTGAAATACTACTGAGTGCTCAACTTCACAACTGTAATGCAGTAAAATCTGGATAGTTTGTAGGGTTAGGTTCCATGGCCCTTGCAAAAATGAAGGTTATGCGAAGCAGCAGGAGTCTGTACAGACTTGGTGAACAGCTGTGTGGGACCTCTAAGGTGCTCCAGCTCAGCAGAGAAGTAGCACCCTTTTAAGCCATACACAGCAATCAGCTGCATGGCTTGTATTTTATTCAACAACCTGCCGCAAATGAGATAAGTTGCGAACCACCAGGATATAAATGATCTGGGCTCTCCTGTGCCTTTTTTGAATTAGGGATGTGTGGTGCATGTAATTTCATATGCAGTGGGTAAAACAGCAGCTTCCTGCTGTTGTAAACCAGAGTGTGAAGGGTTAGTGCAGTTTGCTAGTGATATGCTCCGGCATCATGGCAAAATTGCTTGCCACATTGCTTCACCTGGCAAGGTAACATGAGTAGCCTCTATTACCCTCTCCATTGAAAGGAAAGGCCAAATTGGTCTGAATAATATTCTGAAGCTCATAGTAGAAGGCAAAGCTGATCATTTTCAAAGGGCTTAATTAAGTTATACTAATCTGAATTTGTATGGAGCTGAGATTGACCTTATTAAATGATTAAGTGTAATGAAACTGCATTAAACCTCTGCCCCTTACCTGGCCAGACACTAGACATAATGTGAAATTACCTGACAATAGCTACCCACACACAATATCAATTGTATGAGTTTCAATATACAATGGAAAATAGTAATGAGAATAATGAACAACAGACCGTCTAAATAAGGAAACGCTTTTAAACGTAGCTGTTTTTATTGTGTATAACTAAATGAATCAGTTATAAAAAGTTTGATTTGAAGAATAATTTAAATGTGTATTGAAACTTGTAGTCCAGGTAGAAACTAAGAGGCTTGAAACCTGAATGCAAGAAATACCAATTCTTTTTGGCAGAGAGTAATTAATCTTCTTTATAGTAATGCCTCCTTTCAAGGAGAATTGGCATCCCTTCCTAAATGGGCAGAGTATGTGTCTATGACTCTATTTTGCCTATGTTTGGAAGAAAGACAGTATCCAGGTGTAAAATATCCAAGTGTATCATAGGGCTTATGGTCAAAACATGAGATGTTCTACGAGCTGTTCCTATCTTTGCCACGGACTTCCCAGTGACGCTTTGGGCAAGCCACTCAAATCTGTGCATGCCTCAGTGTGTTGTCTGTAAAACAGAAATAATATTACCTTGCTGCCTCACAGGGGTCTTGTCAGGAACATTTCATTCATGTCTGACGTGTGTCTGATTTGTAGGGTTGAGTGCCATAGCAAAGCGTGCATCTGAAACAGAAAAAAAAAAGCCAAAACCCACCACCCAGTAATCTCTCCTGGAAATTATGTTATTACAAATAGAAATGATGCAAGTTTGCCATTTTCTGCATCTGATTAGGAAAAATCTACTCTGCTGTGTCTTACTGCAGCTGTGTTTGACCACAATGGTCCTTACTCTGCAGCTGCAGCCCCTAAGGATTTCCCATTGACATCAGTGGGAATTCCTAGTGGATATCAGAAGCTGAATCAGGGCTCTGGCCTGTAGTTTACTTGTCAGGTTATAACACTGGTAAACTCCTGGTAGGCCAATCCCCTGTGCCCTTAAAACTATGGTTTTGGTTTAGTTTGTCCATTGGCTAAGTACGGACAGTTAAAAAACCTGAGTCTGAATCAATTCAATCTTTGCAGGTTAGACTAACCTACATAGATTGCATGCCTCCATGCTTGGCTGGAGCAGACAGCTTGGGCCAAGGCTACCCCACCCACTGTACGAGGGCTGGTTTGTGGGATTCATGCAAAATAACCTGGGATGCTGGGGGACTTTAAGTTAACTTGAATCTGGAGGGCATCTGGGACAGAAGTTCAATGAACTGATTTAACCTAAACCAGTTAAGTCTGCTACTGCATCCATCCAGGTTTATCTTAAATGGGTTTGGGCTATTTTGAAAACAGCATATGTGCCCTGAAATTCTGTTGTGTTACAGATTTGAACCAGCTTCTGATCGCTTATGTTGGTTTATGTGTAATTTCTGTCCCTAGCCATTGAGAGATTAGATATCTAATCTAATCTGAGCTTGCTTTGAAAGATCAATTTAGCAGAGTTCTTAAAAGGCATTGGGACTACTGGTTGAATTAAAGTTGAGCATGTGTAGTGTTCTGGGCCATTAAGTGGGAACACAAAGAAATTAAAGTATCACAAATAATGACTCAACTAGATTTAATATTAAGGTACCAAAGTTCAGCACACAAGGTTATCTAATCAAACAGGGTCAGACAAATAAGGGAAGATTTTATCAAAATTCCCGGTAATCATCTTGGCTTGGGCACTATACATATGAGTAGTAGCTGGTTTGTTCTCGGGTGCTGGATGACTGAGGTTGAGGAATAAAGGAGGGAAACTGAACATACTAGCAGAACCACATTCTCTGGGGCTTAGGAAAACAAGGCTAATGATTATGTAATATCAATGTGCACTTGGGTGGATGGTGAGATCTCATTTCACAATCATTGTATGACACATTGGAGTCCAATAAGCTCCTGAATAATAAGAAGGTTTTACGTCCCATTTAAATAATTAGTTGTTATTGTATTCAGGGGAAGCAATCAGAGACAAAGTCCCGGTAACTATAATTTTTAAAAAGTTACTACCTATATCAGGTGTAAGAAATGCACAGACTTGATGATCATATTTGACAGGATGATAAAGGTTGCCTAATACCTTTTGAGCTTTTTATGCTTTTGATATCATATCTCATTTTCTGCATGAATGGTAAACTCAATTGATCTAAAGAAATCTGAGTTTTAATTTACAGCAGATGAAGCTTAGATCATCTGATATCCACATTTCCAGCAGTCATTAAAATGGTATGGTTGGTGGCCGCCTTTAGAGACATTGGCAAACTCAGTGTGTTAATCACATGGCAAGTGCAGATTTTCTAAGTGTTTAATCATTATTAATTTTACATTTTGAGCTTGGTTTCCCACTCGAAGAGATGCAGTGTCCAGGGGAAGTTGGAAATTTATGGTCTCACACTGTATATACTCAGTAGTTGTCCTGTGTGTTGCTAAAAGGAAAATGCGTTCAAATCTCATGGGTGGGGAAAAAAAATTAATTTACAACAGCTTCCAGGAATTTCTGCTTCAACACAAAGCACCGAGGCCCAGTAAAAAAAAAAGGTGTTTTCTGCATTCTACCATCAATGGAACAAGCATAGAAATGCCTAATACCAGTAGGTAACCATGTGTACCCCAAAGTGCTCACAGCCATTTTACAAAGGTGGGGCTATAATGATTTCTGTTTGCCTGTCTTAGGTACTTAAAGGCCACTACCTGTACAATAGTTGAATGCTTCGAGATCTTTAATCTGTTTATTTTCATGCCACCCATGTAAAGGGTAATTATTGCCTTTTTGTGGCTGGAGAGCTGAGACACGGAGGACATGTCCATACCATGGCAGCTGTGATATTCCCCCAAAAAACTCACACACCTGCTTTCCTTCATCTGTTCCATACATGGAAATGTGGCAGGGACTGTGAGGGATCAGATCAAGCAGTGCAAGACCATTCCTCTAAGCTGCAGTTTCTCAGGTGGTAGATTAGCATTTATAGGTAGGAAGCTGGACAGACCCAGCCATAGCTTGCATGCCTAACTTGTAAGCTGTTGAAGTCTCCTGTTTTTGAGAGCACAACACTCAAGAGCATGTCAGATTTCCCTGACTGCTTTTAAACAGCATGGCCCTTTTCTCTTTCTCTCTTGGAGCTGGTAGTGGAAAGCAGCCACTACAGACTTCCTCATGGTACACAAAACAATGAAACTTTCCCTGAATGTTCGTGGCTTCCTGAAAATACCAAATAATGGGGGGGTTTTCCCCTCTCCTCAAGATTCTCATGAAAATTAAAGCATTTGCTGCATTTGTGACTTCACTCACAAGCTAAAAAAACAGATTGACACCAGCCTTCTCACTGATGATTGTTAGCATCTGCTGGCTTAATATGCTATGATCTGAAGCTATTTGGGGCCATCAGATTTGACAGCAGTAAGGTAGCATTGGCTGCACAGGCGTAATTCAGTTCAGAGTCTGACCTGCTTGTATATCCTTCAGGTTTCGTCCCATCACTGCTGTATCTGAGGGTCTCCTGAATTAAGAGCTTAGCAAAGGAAGATCTCTAGTAGTATTTCATGATCTGCAGATTTTCTGCACCCCTTGTTCATAAGAAATTCTGTATTGAGTAAGGTATCCAGGTCGTAGCCGTATTGGTCTAGAGGAAAAGGCAAAAATCTTGTTGGTTTGATAAAAGATATCATCTCTGCTATGAGTCCTGATTGTATTAGGTCAAGTATTTGTTGGGGTGGAGACTGTTGTAAACCTTATTCTGGTTCTGATGGAAATGCTTTAGCAAAGCAGGTTTTTTGCAGTGACCTACACCTGGTTGGAGTGGAGATTAGTCTAATCCCTCCAAGTTTGTTCCACAGCTGGATTTCTGTCCCCACTCAGTCCTCCATGTTGTTCTCATATGAACTATAAACTCTGCTTATGGCGATATACTGGCAACTTGAGAGATACAGTACAGACTCGTTTTTCAAGAGTGATAAGACTCAAGCATGGTTTGAGAATCAAGATCGCTATAGACAGTGAGCACTGACTCTTCATTTTATGCCACAATGTAAGCGTCAGGGTGATGTTTCTTATGACCCATTACTTATATAGCAACATGTATGCGTGTCCTTCTATAGACAACTAAAGTGTAATTCCATGGCTTGGAGGGTTTCCAGTGTAGGCAGAGATTTTAAAGAGAAGTAAGAACCAGTGTAAAGTCTGCTTTTTAATCGTTATTCACTGTGTATAATAAATATATTGCAAGAAGACGGAAGGTAAATCGCACCAGCTAAACACTTGTTGTTGATGGTACTTTTGTTTTCTTTTGTTTTCACGAGTAATGACTGATCTCATGGGAGGCATGCGCGTATGCAGATCAGTGTCGGGAATACTATGACTTACCCGGTTCTGACACGTGCTACAGTTTTTGACTTGCTAGGAATGTTATGCTTTGCATCAGAATGAAGCACCCTTTGCGCATCATTAGATACTGTCTTGTTTTAACAACACTTGCAAAAACAAATCAAGATAAAGATCACACCTTATTGTGCATGAATAACAGCACTTTTCACGCTTTCGTGGGAGTCTGGCAGCCAGCAAGAGGAGTACAGTAGCTGAGTAAGAATGGAATCAGCCTGCACGTCAGAAGAATTCAGAGGGAGCTTCAATAAAGGTGCCCTAAAGCAGGACTTACATGGCATGCAAGTACAAAACCAATCCAAAACATCCTAAATAGCTGTTGCCTAACCCCAAAAGCACCACATCTCACTAAGCACCTTCCTGTTTGACTTCAAAGATCCCTGAGCACCTACAGCTCTGCTTTGGGGCATGTCCAGAGCTGCCTCCATCGGAGCAGCTCAGCACCTAAGCCCTATTGAGAGCTGTCTATCACCTAAGTCCCCAGAGGGCCCAAATTGAGTCAGCATGCTCTGAGTTCACCTGATGCACAACTGACAGGATCAGGATCCTCCCATAACACATTTGTGGTCATCATGCCCACCCCTCACCTGCTTTTATACAATTCCTAGGCACTACGACACCTACTCAGGAAGTGAGAGACCTGGGCTGTATTCCTTCCTTAGCCTGAAGGGGCTCCAATTCATGTCTCAACTCCTTGGAAAATGCCAGGCTATAAACTAATCCAGGAGAGAGCGCCCCTTACCTCTCCTGCTGTTGCTGTACCACTGTGGAAAATTCACCAGAGAAAGAAATCGGAAGAGTTCATGACTCTGTACCCAGCAAGCAAAGGCACTCAGGAGGGCAGCAATCCTGGATTCTGCTCATAAGTCTGCATATTTTAAAGAGTTTGGCAATTAAAATACCAAAATAGTCCTGGGAGCAGCAACCGGAACCCAAGTGGGTGCCGTAGCCTCTGAGCTATAGGTATATGTTCTTTCCCCCCCTCAGCCCTGTTTGACTTGGGTTGAAGAAAAAGAGTGGAGATTGCTTTGTCAGCCCATAATACTACCCTGCTGGTAATGGCAGTCTCTCGGGAGGTGGGAGATGTGCATCTGAACTCCCTGAGGCAGAGGAGGGAGCTGAACTCAATGTATAGCATATACACACAGCCATCCCCATACAGGGATGCACAGAGATACTTATCCAGAGCCTAATAGAAGCAGTACGGTCGTATGTGTGCGGTACTGCTGCCACTAATTAGTCCTGCTGACAAATAAAGCAAATGAACCTGAGCAAAGCACCACGATACCATACTGCTTTCCATACCTGAGCCTGCTTGCTCAGGGAGTGTCGTGGCACTGCAGTGTGCCCCAAAGACCTCACTATGGGGTTCAGGCCATGGAAGGACTGAAGATGACTGAGGAAAAAGATCAGACCTAAGGATGAATGACTGGCATTTGAAAACATGTCTAACTTTATCCCAACTACATAGTTGGTGCAATAAAAATATCACTCAAAGAAATCCTTGCCTCTCTCATTTCCTTGAATGACTCATTTTAAGTTATGAAAGAAAGAGATCTATGAATTAAAGAGGTGCTGGACCTGTCATGTATATTAATAACCCTTCATACCACTGCAAGTAGACCTTCAAGTTGGGTTAGGATCTGCTTGAGAATTCAGGCCTCTTGGCTTAAGATATTTTATTTGACATGATGCTGCTAAAAAATAAATAAATAGAGGGAAGTTGTCATGTGTACAGGGGAATGAAGCACCTACCTCTCCTGAACTTTCAATAGTGTTGGGGTGAGATTGTAGCCATAATGGTCCAAGAAAAAATGTGAAAGGGAAGGATTTTTGTGAGTGATATCTTTTATGGGACCAATTCTATATTTAGGATGCATATCAATAAGCTTTCAGATACCACTGTACCCTTCCTCAGGACTCTTCAGTTTCTCAGAGGCCTAACAGAAAGTACAGCTTTTCTTTGTCCTTCCCAAATATAGTTAGTCCAATAAAAGCTATCACCCACAAAAATCCTCGCCTTATGAACTTTCCATGTAATTTGGGGATTTAATTGCTCTGTATGCCTTTGAAAATCTCCTCCTTTAGTACTTCTTTTTGTTTTGAATGCTTTGTGTCCCTAAGGGAGAAAAACAGCTCTGATGATTTAAATAACCATAATTCCAAATGGTTTTAAAGTTTTGCTAGGACCCACACTTTAAAAGTCACATTATTTTACAATGCTCTTTGAAATGATATCACTTCCAGATTCATTTCCAGATCTGGCAAACAATTCCTAAATGTTAAAACAATTTGAGAGAACCAAATAGCACTATAATGAAAACTAATACTATTTTTTTTTTCTCCCCAAAACTTCCTCTCCCCCTCCCTCCCAAATCTGACTCGTGGCTGGAGCTTATTTGATTAGCATTCAGCTGTGGGTTTTGTTATTATTTTCAGCACAGTAGTAGAGCACGCATTAATTGGGATAATGATTGTGAGCTGTAATTTAACTCAGTAATCAAACTCATAAACCGAGCATTATCAAATTTATAAACTCAGCATGCTTAAGTATCCTTGGTAATAATGAACTTGATGCATCAGATTACCCCCTTGCAATTGTTGACTAATATCTTTGAAATACACTGGACTGTCTTACAGTTAATACTTTTCACTGCTACATTTCACAGCCAGGAAGAAAATAGTACACTCGCCATTCTCTTTCTCATTTGCAAATAGCAGTGTCCCTGACTGTTTTAACTTCTCAGAGCCCTTCTTTTGACTCTGTTTTAATTTTTATCCCAATGAAAGTGGAAATCTTTCAACGGTATTTGTTCTTCAGTCTTGTACCTAGTGTACAATCATATTTGGATAGGAAGAAAAGAATATATCTTGCCCCTGTATCTAGGAAACTTCACTTTTATAGATTCAGAGAATTTTGGCATCTTTACATAGGTCAAATGTTGTGCCAACAGAAGCAAGGCTGACTTCCTAACATTGTTGTATTAACATACCTCAATTTTAGCCTGGGGGAGAGGGAAATGATGTTGTTTGGAATGAGATGGTAATTTACTTTCCATGCTTCTCAGTCCTAAGGCATCTTTTTAGGATGAAACAGCCAGCTGTGTAAATTGAAAATGGTGAACAATTGTCCACTGGAGGCTCTAACATCTGAAAAACAGAGCTGTACGTCCTACTCTGCCCATGTAGAATATGGTGTTTTCATTTTACAGGGATAAGGGATTTACTGTTAAATTAATGGACATTTCAAACTCCAGTGGCAACACATGTTACTCCCTGCATTACTGGAAAATAACTTGCATCTGTCCAAGTTATCACTTGGAAACAAAAGCTTCCGATTACTCTGCAATGGTTCGAGAAAATAATACACACTACCCATGTGCCAGGGGAAATCAGGTCACAAACTCTTTCTGAACATCTTGCAAGTGGATATCTCATGTACAAGTTAGGACAGGCATTAAATTGGTCATGCTTCAACTTTTGATTTTTGTTTTCTTTTAACATCTGCACTCCGACTTGGCCTAAAGCAGTTTGTCCTTTTTTTAGCCTTTCTCGGCAAAGCCATGGAAAGCTGATCTCATACTCGCCTTAATGGCCTTGGATTTTCAAATCATTCCTTACAGCAACGATGCAGTTCTGATGATGTTTCAGAGAAAAACTCCCATATCTTAGTGGATATCCTTGCCCTCACAGTTTATCTTTACATCAGGCTCTTTATTTGTGCTTGGCTAATTCATGAGATAAATTACCAGAAGTCTTTGGATCTAATTGGCTAAGCCATTTAACTGGACGCCATATGATCCCAGCAGTGAATGAGAGATTCTGGTAGCCACTCCACTGACACCATAACAATCTCAGTTTTGTTTAACCTTCAAGTATTATGCATGATTATATACTGTATCCATTACCTGAGTTTATGTTTCATCTAAACAGGAGAGAGCACCTCTGACAAAACACCCCTTGCTCTCCCCTTAGATAGTAGAGCTCTTTTTTTTTTAATGCTGTGCAATTTTAGGGATAATTGGCCGCTGTAAGGTGCATACAGCACTCTAGAAAACTACAGCTTTGCACTGTAGTTATATCTGCATTAGAGCATTTAACTGTCGTATCCCAAGAGCCAGCTACTGTGTCATTCCATCAGCGCCAGGACGCTATGCGCGTCCATTTGCCTTGCAAGAAAACATTGTCTGTCTCTACAGTAAAAGCTACAGAAGCACTACTGTGAATGCAGCAGCAGTATTGCGGGCTGTGGGTGTAGACTGAGTATGGATTTTTCTAATGTTGTCAAAACCTGAGTGGAAAGTAGTTGTAGGACAAAGTAGCCTGAGATCTTCATTCCTCACTAGAAACAGCACACATGATTGGGAATCCATTCATTTCACAGAATAGAGGCCTCTTCTGTCTCCTGCGTGCTGCCAGAGCAGAGTGGTGGGAGAAAAGAGATCCCTGGAGTGCCAAATTTATGGCCCAAAGGATGGGGGATCCTAGCCACTTTCCAGAACCTGGGCAGGAATTTATAACCAGTGGAGTGAATCTTCACTCTAGCTTGAGTAAAGCCTCTCTATAAAAGGAATAAAATCACCTACTCACATGCATTAAGGTTTCACCTTACTTGAATGTAAGCAAAAATGTTGTATTAGTAAACTCACTGTAAGTTCCACAGTAGTATGTGCTTTTTCCTCTTATGTGGTGGCTTCTTTGTTATAATAATATAGGTAGGAATCTGCACTGTAGTTTGTCATTCAAATACTGTCAAGGAGATAGTTTTGCATATTCTGTACTGGTATTTTCATAGCAATGTAATTAGGCCATACCACTGAAAAGCTGACATTATCGGTCTTGGAAAGTTTGGGTGAATGACAGCTCCTAAATTTCTTGGGGCCTGATCCTGAAATGCATTTGATGCATGTAACTGTCCCGTCCAGATTTTCTTGCAAAAAAGGAGTTTCAGTAAGCATCTTGTTCTGAGTTCATGAATACTGGCACAACAGCCACTTTTGATTTAGAAGATAAATTCCAGTTAGTAGATAAGCTTTTATTTCTGCTCAGCTACCAGACTCTTTTTCTTTTAAAAGACACAATGCTGAAAACCAGCTTTAAGATGGCCTTTTGTTTTCATTTATGTTTTTGAGTAGCTCTTTAGAAAGAATGTATTGAAGTCATTACTTAAAGCTCATAAACAAGATATACTGTCAGGGATTCTTGGGATTAGAATTCATGGGAATTGTCTAAACAAAATGTATTCATTCCTCTTATGTGTAACCAAATGCATAAATGTTGTTGTCAGATGTTGCAGATGGTTTGTATCTCCAGAGATTTGCAGAAGAATTCATAAATTGGTATCACTGGTATGTCAGAAATGTGAAGCAGCCTCTGCTCCCATTGTTCGCTGCCTGTGAACCTGCCACTGACTGAGAAAGTTTGGTTAAAATTCTAACCCACAGCACAATGTAAATGTGATATGAAAATACATTTATTTTCCATCAAAGCTCTACAATTTGGTCAATTAGAACAAAATGTATGACATAATATATGGTTAGTTGTAGCTAAAGTAGGCAGATATCTATGCAATACTCCTGTATGACAGTAGGTAGGATACAGTCCTAAATAATTGAGAGCAACCAATATGAACCAACTGCTCTGCTGAACGCCCCTTTTAAGAGGCCCCAAATCTTTGCAGATGTAAGCGCCCTGTTTTACCGGATCATGAAAAGGAAGTCCTGAAAAGGAGCTCTATTGTGTTCAATACCCCGAAGAGTTTGCAATCCTGATAAGGAAGAGAATGGAGTTGCCACCTTCACCCCAGGTGATGAGCTAAGGTACAGACAGATTAAGTGATTTAACCAAGTTGCCACAGCAGAGCTGGGAAGTGAATCCTGAACCAAGTAGTCTGTGTACAGGGCCTTGGCATCAAGACCAACCTTCATGTGAAGCTCGCTCTTGTGGTCTCACTCGAGTTGACTTCTCCTCCATAGTTCTCAATTCCGATGAGACACAACCTTCCGGTCTGCATCTATAAACTCATAAAACTTCTCACGTGAAGGCCATCTAATGCCATTCTAGCAATCAAGGTGTAATTAAAAAAATACTGTGCATATATAATATCTACCAGAGGTATGATCTAAAGGTTTTATCTGTCCTAAGTTTTCATACTGTTGTCTATTATTGCAGTATGTGAGCACCTTCTGTGGAAAATCAGGAAAAATAGCATAACCCCCCACATACTTCATGGAGTCTCTGGCACTTCTACATTTCCCAGTTCCGAACTCTGTAGGGTCTGGGCTCTTGGATTTGTAGACTGTTCATTAGCTGGACCCTCCCTTGGCTGCGAATACTTTGTCCTGAGCTCCTATGTGCTTTATCTGACTTTGTGAACTGCCTTTCCCCAGAGGAGCACTGTTGTATCTGTGTTTCATAGACTGACGTTCACTCTTTGATGTAGGCACAGCACAATCCACCAGTAGCTTGGAAGATTTACAACAAGGCCTTAAACTGGCACTGGCTTCTCAGTAGAAGTTAGTGGAGGACTTGAGCAGAGCTCAGATTGCTTTCATTCTTTGGGAAAGATGAACAACCTCATTCTGCCCTGTCACGGGGCAGGGTCCTAGGAGCGGCCGTGATCTCTCTTAGTGCCCCCTACCGTGCCAAGTTGGTGTCAATGCACCCTCACCATCTCGCCCACCGCGTCTTTGATGTTAGTAGTGTTAAGGGAGGCTGCCTTTTTGTCCTCTTTGACATGGTACCCCGATGTATCCAAGTCTGTGCTCCGTGCACTAAAGCCTTAGGGGCTATGCGTGGCTCCAACCACCTCCATACCATGCCTCAAGCCTCGCAGATGTATCGGACGTTGTTTGGTCAATCCTATCTGTGCCCTCATGGGTGCCCTCCGGCTTGTCTCGTAATTGCCTGCACCCTCACGGGTTCCCTGGGCTCGTCTCAATTGCCTGCGCCCTCCCGCGGATGCTCCCTGGCCTCTCTCGTGGCCATGCCCACACTGGGGCCTCTCACAATTGGGGCTCAGGTAGCCGTAGCCATGCCTGGCCCCTGAATCCCCTCCTTGAGTCTTAAGAGAGCGCCCTGTGGGTCTTCTCACCTACGCCCACTCTGGGGCTTCTCGTGACCATGCCTGCACTGGGGCCTGCTCTCATGACCGTGCCCGCACTGGGGCCTGCTCTCACAACTGTGCCCGCACTGGGGCCTGCTCTTGATTGGGGCTCAGGTGGCTGTAGCTGTGCCTGGCCCCAAATCCCCTCCTTGGGTCTATAAGTTCCTGTGGAGCTCAGGCAGCCTCAGCCTTACCTGGCCCTCAATCCCCTGTGCCCCTTCTCAGGGCTGGGGTCAGTGCACCCCTGAATGCTGTGCCCTCTCTGGCACCAGGGTCCCCACACTACTGTGGAGCCCCTATGAGGCCTCCTCCAACCTCTATTAGCCTCACCTGGTCCTCCGGTCTTATAAAACTATGAACAGAAAACTCAAGCTCCTGGGCTACAACATAAACTCTAAGCCAACTGGCTAACCATCATTCAAATCCCTACCAGGGCTTCCTCCACCCGGTATCCTCAAGCAGAAGCTGCTCAGGGCATCAGGCTTCTCTACTCTGCTTACTCCAGCAGAGCTCCTTCTTCCTCGGCTGCTAGCGGGGAACTGACCCCCTGGCCTCAGCCTGGATCACCTTTATATAGGTCAGGCCTTGCCCCCTTCCGGTCAGCTGACCAAAGTGAGGTTGCCCCAGGAAGTGGCACCTGCACCTCTTTAAAGGAGCAGCGCACTTCAGTGCCCTGCAACATGCCCCAAATGCAGCCTGTTGGCATACCGTTGGCATATAGTATGCCTGTTGGCATATTATTGGAAGCTAATCCCAGGTAGGTTGGGTATATCTCCTGGTGGTTTCATGTAGTTATTGAAGAGAAGCAGCAAGTGTGTGGATCCCTGTGAGACTTCCCAGATTATGGCAAGGATCCCTGGAGAAGATGAGCTCTTGGCCCTCACCACCCTCTGAATTATTTTATCAGCTTGAGTTCTAGATAGTGGCAGAAAGCCAGAAGTGAGTCATGCTGGCACACAAATAAGTACCAATAAATGAATTTAATACCAGACCACTCCATTGTGTATTCTATACCTGTTCCATACTGAACTGAGCATAGTTTAGGACGTTTTAAAAATAGAATTATTATTGCCTGTAAAACAAACTCATTTATTTTGAGTCCATCTGGACAGGGTTTGGAGGAAGAGAGAAATTATGATGTATATATTTTAAAAACCACTAAAACTTTTCTCAAATGGATTTCCTATACCTATTCATGTGATAAATGTAAAGTCTGATGTCTTGGGACATCCCAAAGCTAAACACTGTAGCCCTTAGGAATCTGGGTATTTCCCTTTCCTATGGAGAAGTACCACCCATTTCCAACTTCATAGTTCACAATATATTGTAAATTAAATCTATCACTGAATCTTGTCTATTCTAAAACTAACGTCTTAAACTTTCTTGTGGGGAACTCCATATCTGGAAGCGATCAAATAATCTTAAGCCTTCTTAAATAACAGTGACTGCTTGAAGCTGCTTCAATAGAGCTGCACTAGTGACAGGAGTGACCAAAATAAAGAATAAATATAGTTTATTACATGGGTATCATGTATTACACGGGTATTGCATGGGTACAAACTGTACAATATTATAGAGAAACTAGTTATAGATGGATACTAATTGAAACAAAGTTGGAACAGCTGGGTTTTAGAAAGTTTTTACAGAAGAGATAGAGGGCAGGGGGTTGGACTACTGGACCTCGGGATGTCCCTTCCAGTCCTACTTTTTCATGACTTCTGTGGCACTTTGTATATCTTAACTGAGCAGTATCTCAAAGTATGCATGTGGCATGGACTCCTCTTTTCATACTTCTGTGTAAAATAAGGCACAACAAAAAAGCCTCCAAAGTAAAGGTTTCAGGAGAGAGCAGAGTGTTTGTTGCCTCTGTTTCCCAAAGCATTGACACTAAAAGGAAAGTGGCTGCTGCTTCTAATAAAATAATATTCTCCCAGAAATGTAAATAGACAGTAAATTGGAAACACAACCAATAACGTGCTGCATACAATGCTAAATGGAGCAGAGGAAGTGGGTGGGATTGTAATAGATATGATGGAACTCAAATTATTTTGATTGGTAAATCAGGCAAAATGTGATTTCAGCGAGCATTTCTAGAATGAGAAACATTAGCACTCACCTGCCATGCAAGCTGGGACTGTAATAATCATTTGTCAAGAATGGAAATCACCTTCTTACTTACTCCCCCATGACTCGCTTTGCAAAGCTTCAATTAAGAAAAAAGTGGCATACAATTTTCATATCCCGACCTATGCGCCGAGTGAGAATTTACCGATAGTTTAAGACAGACCAAGGCTGTGAAGTACCTCCTTGCTGTGAAATGTCCATAAAACGAGTAGGTGCTAGTTGTGTGCTGGAGGATACTCTGGGAATACAGCTCTTCTGGAGGGCTCTGGCCAACAGCTGGAGCAGCGTGCCTGAAGGTCAATGCAGAGGCCCAGAGCCATGCACCTTCAATGAATCCTCAACTTTTGGGGGATTCTGTGGGGGGGCTGAGAAAAACAACCTGTTTCTCTCATGATGGGGTAAACTCTACCACATCTCAACAGGTGAAAGTGGAGGAACGTGTCTGGCGGACACCTCCTGTGAACAATCTCGATCTGAATAAGAATCCCATAGTATGTGCCCCTTCACATTTTGGGCCCTGATCCCAAACCCATTTAAGACAAATGAAGGACTCCATTTGGGTCTAGGATGAAGCTCTGAAACCTTCATAAGTTCTAAGGGTTTTCTTTCAGCGACTTACTTGTTATTATCCAATAAAATAAACTGAAAGGAAACTCTTTAGGGTTTCATCAAATTCGTGCTCATTTCAAAGGGCACAGATATTTCTGTGTCTGGCTCACATATTAAAAAGTTTGCCTGCGTATTCAGTTTCATTTTTTTGTGACAGGCTTAGCTTCAGATCTTTCCATGACTTTTACTAGGGGCTATTTTTTGAAGGATTCTACTCTGTTTTGCCAGTACAATCTTCAATTTCTAATGAGTGTTATTTCAAAAGAGTCTTTTCTATTAGGAGGTACGAAAAAAAATAAAGTTACCTTGAAATGTAATAAGCAATATTTGCTCTATATCTGTTAATAAATCCCATCATACTTCCTGCTTTCTGAAATGCTACAGGTTACAGTCCTCTCCTATCCAAAAGTTAAAGTTACATTTAATTATTTCACTTGGGGGCTTCTCAGTTTCTCTTTTTATAATACTGTTTGATTCTCCTTTATAGGGCCAAGTAATATTATTTGGTTTTATTAGCGATTCTTTGAAAGTTTAGAAAACTAAGCTTGATAGTTTACTTTTGTTCTTTTGTTCTAAGTGAAACCGTGTTTATTTTCCAATGCTTAAGTGACGCATGCAGTATAACGATATGGATGATATAGATGCTTCACTTCACACTTGAAAACCGTTCTTGGAATGAGGTTCCAAGTCCAGATGAAGACGATGTAAAGACTCCTACTGACTTCAGTGTGCTAGAAAATCATGTACATGTAAACAGATGTGTGGTGCCCAGTATTTTAGTATTTATATTAGTATTACCATATGATAGGCCCAATGGCTTACCCACCTTCTGGGGAAGGTGGTCAGTTGGTATCCATTATCATGGATCTAGCCAAGAAGCTCTTCCTATACTTCCAGGGATCCTAATACATTGCTATACATCCTCATGCGTGGTGATCATTCATGTAATTTTCTTCTGTGCTGAATTATGTTATAACAGATTTGTTTTTGGGGTTGTTTTTTTTTTGTAGTCAAATATATTATAATAATTTCCCTGCAATACCTGGGGACAACCGAAATGAAATGAACACATGGATGTTTTGTTGCTCAAAATATATTTTCCCCTTGAACTACAGAAAACTTTCAATGCCGTTTTAATGCTAATAAATAATTAAGCAGTTCTGTCCATGTAAGGATTTAAAAAAAATATAAAAACAAATCAGGCAAATTAGACACCTTTGGGGGTATCTGAAAATGTGCTTGCACAAGTAATTAAAAGGCTGTTAGAAACAATTAATAATAACCAGTTTGGCCAAATTATTTTTACTCCATTAATGTAATTTAAGCCATTTTAATTAAAAAAATAGAAGCTTCATACATACGTTTACTCATGTTCTCCAGAATCATTATTTATATATTGAATTCATGATATAAGCATAAATAAATGCACGCGTGCGCGCACACACACACACACACACACACAAACCTTCTGTTTTAATCATTTTGTATTTTGATATTAACACTTTGCCCTTTCTTGATTTGTGTGTGTGTGTGTGTGCATGTGCATGCCTCTGATCTGGCTTATACTTTCTATTAAATTGTTCAGTAAATACACTGTAGCAGGATAAGGTCTAACTGGAAGAAAATTGTTGTGAGTTACAGGAAATTAAAAAATTCCTGCAATACCAACCCACTACTCAAAGTCAATCTGTGGTATCCCACAATCCACTCGGCTCTGAAGTCAAGCCAGAATGATTTTTGAAGAGCAATTTCAAACCTTATAAAGGGTCACATCATGTATTAAAGCCATATTTGCTCCTGTGTTTTGTAAATTTCGAACTCATTACTAAACTTTTGTCTCTTGCGCTGTGTAGCTGAGCTCCCCTTCATCCATCTGATCTTAAAAGTCCAACAAAAAACATGCAACACATTCTGCATGTGCAAATGTGATAACACGTAAATAATTACGATACGGAGGACCTGGCTTTTCAGGATGACTGTAAGAAGCGTGGCCTTTGTTTTTTCTTCTTTACCTTTTGTTACACATATTTAAGTAACATGGTGCCTGACTCGGGGAGCTGTTGACCACCTCTGGGGAAGTGATGAGTGTTTCAACTCCTGTTGACTTCTCAGGTGATTAGAGGAGCTCAGCACCTCCCAGGATCAGGCCTGTAGGGAGAAAAGAAAAATAGATTGTTTTATATTGAGTGAACTGCTAACAAGAGAGATGATTCTTTGCTCCCTACCAAAGTCAATCTCTCTGTGCATGAAACAAGTGCAGGACTAAGGCCAACACTAAAGGTAAAACCATATGCAACTGGCAATAAGCAAAATGTGTCAATAAACAAAAAACAACTGGAAATCTGGGAATCATTTATGTAGCAATTGTTGGCAAAGCGCAGGCACATGTGTACAAAATGCAGTGCCACACCTCAAGATTTCCTTGGGTCAGTCTGTCTTTGCAGTTAGGATGCTGAACTATTGCAGCCCCTTTTGGGCTGAAAATCTGTACAGTGTAACCCAAAGAAACGAGCTCCATCCCCAAAGCATGGAGAGCCAAATTCAGCACTGGTGTAAGATTTCTTAACTGCCTCAATGCCCAGGAAGTGATGTCCACTTAAGTGAGGGCTGTTGGGCTCCTATTTCTTTCACCCCCTCGTCATTTGTTTGGCCTTTTCATCAACACATTCTCACATAATGATACCTAGGGTAACAAATCCATGTGTGTATCTTTTCACACTCACTTGCCTGAATCCCAATGACACTTGTCATGATGATAGTCCTGGAATCAACCTGCTGGAACAGGGTCTAAATGATGCACAGAAAGGGTTGTCACAAAGCTCAGGGGAGGTATTGCACCCCAGGGATCTGTATATGGAGGGCCCACTTCCAGAAGCGGACTGTCCTGGAAGTGACAGTAGCAGCTTCCTCACAGTACTATTCCTCTCCTCTTTTCCAACTCACACAGGGAGCCTTATAAGTCCAGGTTCCCGGCTGTCAGGTGAGTGGTCTGGCCTCTACCATCAGCCACACACAAATTCCCAGAGCCCGCATTATCTTTTCTATTGAAGCTTATCATTCAAGGGACATCAGTGGCTTGGTGCTAGTGGGACTCCAATGCCAAGAAAAAGTAGGGAGAGACTATCAGAAGTGAAAGTGAGAGCTGGGGAAGAGGATTCCCTTTGTCAAAGTGATAAGCAAAGCTAACCACACTCTGTCATGCATTAGTAGGTACATCACAAACAGATCTAAGGAGGTGAGACTTCCCCTTTATGTGGCATTGGTAAGGCTGCAGATGGAGTACTGTGTCCAGTTTTGGGCGCCGCACTACAAAAGGGATGTGGACAACATAGAGAGGGTCCAGAGGGGGGCTACTCATATGGTTAGGGGCCCCCCTCAGCCTTCTCTTGTGAAGGCTGAACAGGTTCAGGTCCTGCAGTCTCTCATTGTAGGGTCTGCCCTGTTGTCCCCGGATCATGCAGGTGGCCCTCCTCTGGACCCTCTCTGTGTTGTCCACA
>NW_017728994.1:60454013-60454237 GCF_001723915.1 Gavialis gangeticus | reverse complement strand
GTGTTGTCCACATCCCTCCTGAAGTGGGGTGCACAGAACTGGACACAGTACTCCAGCTGTGGCCTGACCAGTGTTGCACAGAGGGGGAGGATGACCTCCTTGGCCCTGCATGAGATGCACCTGTGGCTGCACGACAAGGTCCGATTAGCCATGCCAACCGTGACCTCGAATTGTTGGCCCATGTTCCTCTTGGAGTCAATGATGACCCCAAGATCCCTTTCTGC
>NW_017728994.1:60437321-60454002 GCF_001723915.1 Gavialis gangeticus | reverse complement strand
GGCCCTAAGTTGTGCACAGGAGGGGCAGGCAAGGGGACCACCAGGCTCCCCCCCCCAGGACCCTACCGAGCCCCCCCACAGACAAGGGGGTAAGGGGTCACCGACCCTACCATGAGCTCCATCTGGGTGGAGGCCTCAGAAAACACCATGGCAGGCGGCCGCGCCCAGGCAGGGCCCCAGCAGCTGTGCTCTGTGTCTGTACCATATCTCCAGAGCTGCGCCTGTTGCTTTTGCTCACTGGAAGTGCCACTCTGGGCAGCTACCTCGCGCCCGCCTTCCACAAATGCCAGCGCAAACGTCGGCGCGCCCTTACAGAGTGTGCCTGTTTGCACGCACTGTTCATGTGCACTGCCCACGCGTGGCTCGGGAGCACAGTTCCCTGTCGGGCGAGCTAAAAGGGCTCCGGAGCCACGCGTGGGCAATGCACATGAACAGTGCAAACCACGCTTCCCCTCCAGATCCGGATCCGGATCCACCTCTGCTGCGCTGTACCCTCTGCCCCACTTACCTTAGGGGGAAATCAGCTGTTGCTGCCCCCACCGCTGTCTCCTCTGCAGCTGCAGTCTTCGCCGCCGAGGTAAGGTGGGTACACGTGTGACCCACATGCACCCTGCTCCCTCTGCTCCTGCTTCCCAACTGAGGGACTTGGATCTCTTCAGCCTCCACAGGACAAGGCTGAGAGGTGATCTTGTGGCCACCTACAAATTAATCGGGGGTGGGGGGCAGCAAGAAGTAAGAGATACTCTGTTTACCAAGGTGCCCCTTGGGGTAACTAGAAATAATGCCCACAAACTAACAGAAAGCAGAGTTAAATTGGACATCAGGAAGAACTTCTTTACGGTAAGGGTTGCCAGAATCTAAAATGGGCTTCAAGGGAGGTGGTGCTCTCCCCAACCCTGGGGGTCTTTAAGAGGAGACTGGACAAGCACCTGGCTGAGGTCATCTGACCCCAGTGCTCTTTCCTGCCCAGGGCAGGGGGTCGGACTCAATGATCTCCCAAGATCCCTTCCAACCCCAAAAATCTATGAAGTCTATGAAATCTCTGAGGCAAGGCACAGATCCCCCAGGATCCACTAGTTTATGAGCAGGGTCTATAATAGGGGTGGGCAATAATTTGGGCCCACAGGCCACATAGGGAGTTTTGGTGAGCTGTCACAGGCTAGGTCAGCCCCCCTTCCAGCAGTGGACAGTGGATCCAGCCCCAGTCCCATGCTGTTACCACCCCACAATCCCATCTTGTGATTTCAGCCTCACCCACCCATCCCGCTCCTGAACACCACTCCCTACCTGCCTGTAGCTCCATCCCATCCATTCAGCTGCACCCCCTGCCTGTGTGGGTTTTGCTTCCACCAGTGGGTGCAGGGTGGACAGGCTGCAGGGCCAGGTCCACCAGCAGCAGCAGCCAAAAGGAGCTGCCAGCACCGGGGCTGCCAGGAAACGAGTCAGCCGCCATGCTGCTCCAGCCCCACTGCATGCCCAGAGGCAGTGGGACCAGCTTCATGAACCACGGCATGAGCTGGCCTCTGTACCTGGGCTGGATGGGACTGAGGGACCTGCCATGGGCCAGATGAAATCCCTTGGTGGGCCAGATCTGACTTGTGGGTCATATTTTGCCCACCCCTGATCTATGACCTCTATGAATCCATGAGACCGAGTGGTCCAGCTACTCTGTTTTAACCACAGGAAGAAGGCTGACACTGTGAAAAGAAGGATGGTTCAGTGGGAACTCTGAAACTTGGGAGTCCAGTGTGTTATTCCTTGCTCTTCCATAAACTTCTTACAGGGTGTCCAACTTCTCCGTGTCCAGGGGTAGCGCCTCTTATGGGCTGCACCTTCTGGGGCCTCAATATTGTGAACTACAGGGTCACTGGGGCTGCCACCAGGTGGGCAGCCCCTTCCCTCCTTGCACTGAGCACATAGGCAGCCCCCACTGCTGTACTGAGTGATATGGGTGGCATCCCCCTCATCTCATCTCACTGGTCATGGACTCCCTACCTGCACCATGCTGTGGGCTTTTCCAGCACTGCACCCTGAACCACACTGCATTGCATGACCCCTGTGCTGAGTTCAGGAAAAGGAGGAGGGAGAGGAGGTCTGGAGACCCTGGCTGCAGCATCAACTACAGAAGTAAGAAGGAGTGGCAGCCTGGTGGGAGCCCGGGGGCTGCAAATGAACCCCTCAGAAGCTGCATGCAGCCCCTGGCCTGCCAGCTGGACAGACCTGCCTTAGGTTACACCTCCACTCCACAGTTAATGCTGCTCAGAGTGGCCATTCGAGGTAATAACAATCCAGCTACAAAGAGTCATTGAATAAGGAGCTAAGAGTCACCCTGACTCAAGGCTTCTGGTCACCTCAGCTCACAGTAAAAACCCCACCACATGTAAGGCAAGGGTTTTGTCAAAGTTGGGCCAACACTTGAGTTATACCTAGAGTTACACCTAGTAAAGACAAGATTTCAGGGCATGTTGACACTGCCCCAGGGAATGCCACAGGGGAGCACACCGTGCCAGCTCCTCATGTGCTTCCTGCTGAATAAGAGGTAATGTAGTTTTGCATTAGTGCTATGTGGGGCATGTTCCCCTGTGCGATAAGCTTTCCCCTGCATTGCACTTCCATGGCAGGAGGTACGACATTTAGCAGAAGACACTCATTGGCAAAATACTGGGGGGTGTAGAAATGCTGTTAGTTCCCATGAGCCTCACTTCTCATCTGTGAAATGGGAATGTTATTTCTTCCTGACTTCTCAGGGGTTGCAGCAATAAATATGTGATGTACTTGCATGCTATTGTAATTGAGGATGTTACCCAGACACAACTATAAAGAAGCATCATTGCCTTAATTACCTGTAAAGAGTTAATGAGCCAAATTTTGCTCAGGTTTGTCAGAGATCTACAGAGGTGCATGGGATGACAACTGAGATAACGGAAGAATTCAGCCCGATCTTTGTGACAATATAAGACAGATAAGGGATTTATAAGAGCTATACAATCTGGTGGCCATCCCAGGTTCTTAATGATAATGGTCTTAACAAATTCTCTACCTAGAGAGCAATTCCACAAGACAATGAATAATGGGTGTTAGAGAAATGCTCATCAGACCAGATCTAAGGTGAAATATGGAAAAGATTCAGACATGAGCAATATGATCACAATGGATTAAGAGTGGGTTAAAAAAAGAAAGAAAAAAACCTTGATAGTGAGAAAGAATGGACAGCTTATTCAATTTTGATTTATAGTTTGGGGAAGGTTTAGAAAATATTGTATTAGAATTGGGTTTTTTTTTTAAAGCTCGAGATAGGCTGAGAGACAATATATACTATCCACATCAGGTTACAGGTACTATAATATATTTGCTTCTACTAAAGCACACAGTCCTCTAGTTCCCAACAAGGTATAAGTTAAATGACTTAAATAGTTAACCTAACACTGCGTATGCTACAGTCGTACATGTGGTTGTTATAAAATGGTGCTGGAAAACTTCAGTAAAACTGGAAAACACATGTATTGGGTTTGGTTTGAGGTAATGTGCATCAGAGCCACAAAATGAAGGAAGCAACATGCTGGAGGTTCCAAGTGGCTAGTTTGGGGACTCGTTTAGAGACGGCATCTCCATGGATTCGGATCCAAAGAAGCTTTTAACATTTCTTCTGCAACTACAGAGTAACTATTCCAAGGGGAAGTTGCTGCAATGATGGCATTTCCATTGTGCCTTAGGCATATTTTGGTTACCCCTGATCATCCTTGCTGGTTCTTCCTTGTCTATCAACCAGAAAATTTTGAAAGGGCCTTTACGAAGAAGAAAGGTGGTCAATATTAAGATTAGCATTTTGGCTGCCTTCTTGTAACTTGACGGGAAAAGAGACCCCCAGTTGCCAACAAAGCATGTCTATTTATGTTTAAAAATTAAGTAAGGATAAGTTTGACGAGAAGTCTGAATAATCGAGGTGACTGTCATTGATTTGACATCCTTGTACACCATATAACACCTGTAGAGGAGATGATAATCTATTGCTAAGAGCAGTACAAACATGATGTGCCATAGTATCCACTGCTTTAATACCACGATGATGGGCACTAGAGGAAACTAGAGAAAAAATAGCTAAAGATGATAAGATAATAACTAAATATGAGAGAAATGTTGCTTACATAAACATTTGCATTGTGGGATGCAGGTGTCCTTTTCTCTAATGAGTCTTCTTGGCTGCAACAAAAAAGCAATAATGAAAAAAACCAACCTTCAGTAATGAATGGTTGTTTATGGTGGTACAGTGACAGCTAGACTGCAACTGTGGTTGCAACTGTTTCCATTCTGAATCCAGGATTGCACTTCCACTGCTTCAAATCAATAATAAAATATATTCAGCCACAAATCTGGCATAAGTAGCCTGCAACCAGGAAACTGTTTGGCCAAATGTGAAGACATTTTTCAGACATGATTTATAAAAAAAATAAGCGGTGTTAAACACAGTTTGGATGTCCTTTTCATGTTGTTTTGTCACACCCTCTGTAACTGAAGTACAGACTTCAAATTAGGTTGACTAAAAATATCTCACTGAGATCTAGTACACAGGGTCAGACCCACGTGGTGGAAGGGTAAGCCAAAATCCAGTAAATTCTTCATTCTTGTTTGGAGTGTTAGACTAACACTGGGAAGCCTGCCATGTCTGACAAGCTATAGAAAGTGTACTGCATTAGAAATCCTACAGTCTGCCGGTCCCCGATACCGTAGCAGAGGTGAAATGCACACATCCATCACAGGGCTGCATGAGTGGCCCCCCACTACTGATGACTATGCCATACATGAGAAAATCAGAACATGCAACTTTTAAATGTAAGTTCACCAGCTGTATACCCTACGGCAGTGATCAAATTCATGTTGCCTGCTGACTAATGGGTGGCTTCTATGAAACTGCTTGTTCATCTCAATTCGATTTGGAAAGCCATTGTTAAAAATTGTATTTATTAATGATCTTGAGCCTGAGGACTGAATGGTCCATGGAGCTGGATCTATACCAGGGGCGGGCAATTATTTTGGGCAGAGGGGCACTTACTGAGTTTTGGCAAGCCATCGAGGGCCGCATGACAGGCAGCCAGGGGTACGTAAATATTAATTTTTAAAAAATTTTAGGGGCCCCGCAGGCCAGATAAAATGGCCTGGTGGGCTGCATTTGGCCCACGGGCAACATTTTGCCCACCCCTGATCTATACTCTGTTACCCTTTACGATGATCAAATCAAGGCAGGTACATGTTCGTATTGAATGAACTCCTAGGCTCCATGCAAGCCAATGAGTGTTTTACCCCTGACTTAAAAAGGGACAAAATTGCCTCCAGTATGCCACTGCCTATATCTTTTCCTGACAAACTAAGGATTTCAGCTTTTCTCCAGCGTTTTTAATGTAGCACGCCGTAATATAAAGTGAGGTTGTTACCTTCCCATTCCCAAACAGAAGGGAAGTCTGAATTGTTCTAATTTCCCTACAAAGAGTTCAAACTACTGAGAGCGGTATAACATATGTATATTATATCTGTGCATTCTGGGGTTTTTTTAATTTAAACTCATTCTCTTTTCATACATCTGTGTACACATGGGAACTTCAGTGAGTTCTGAGTGTAAACTAGTTTAAGGGAAACATTCATGACCAAAGTCAGCTTTTGCTCACAGTGGAACATATGTATATCATCATGTGGAATTTGGACACCGCTGTAGCCACTCACATAGTTGTGGCACTGCTTCTCTAGGAATTTGATTCCTAGCAATACAAGATCAGGTTCATTTGATGTTTATATTGAATCTGGCCATTGGTTTGGGCATAATTGAGTAGCTTCTGGTAATCTATTAAATAGTTTCTGGCAAGGATTCAAGTGCTAAAATATCTTTTTATTGAACTAATGAAAATCACTAGCCTGATATAAAAAGAGATGCAATTATGAAATGCGCACTGGCATCGTTTAACATCTTTCATTTCAGCCTGGTAAAATTACAATACATGCATACTTCTTAAATAAGAGACATCTTTTGGAGGGTTATGACTGAATGTTTTAGTTTAAATGGAAATGCTGGTAATCCCGTAGGGAAGCCCAGAGAGTAAACTGATACTTAATATTAAACTGTTAGCCTTCAAAAGAAGAGTTTAAAATGCTAAATATGGCACCAAAATGTATGTTTGATATAATTAGGATGTTCTCAAAGCCTAATTCTCAGTAAGTAATAAATCAGGACATTCTCAAAACATGCAAATGCTCAAACTCAAGTTATCGAAATACATTGCCTAGATCTACACAGAGCTGAAGGATAGGTGGTCTAAGTTTGAAGAGTCTGATCATCTGTTAAAGTCGTCCCCGTTGCTTTCTGCTTGTCTTTAAGCAGTCCTCTATGGCATGGTAACTTTAAACTTTGCTTCATTATAATGATAGGCTGCAAGTTTTCCTGCTGAACACTGCAAATTAGTTCAGCTAAAGAGGCATCTGATTCCAAAAACTTGGGGATGATATTCTAGCCCTGTTAAAATCTGTGACAAAACTCCCATTGACCTCACTAAGCCAGGGTTTCACCCCTGGACTTGATTACCCACCCCACTCCAAATGTTAACAGGGACAAGCATCTGCAAAATCTGACCTCCCATCAACCTGATTTTTTGAGCCTTCCAAATCCTGATCCATATTCTGGGGCTTGACTGTAACTTGCAACACTTTTTAGATAGCCTGAAATAACTGCCATCAAAATGACTTCAGGCATCTAAATACCACTTAATCCAAAGCTCTAAGAATCCAAACCCTTCTCACCTCCTATTGTAATTATTAATTACATCTCATCCCAGAAGCTCTCTAGCTCTCCAGTGATGTAATGGTAGACTGGATCACATTTTTACTTAGCAGGTGCACGTGGCACTTATTGGCACCATTATTTCCACTCTCTAAGCCAACATGACCATGTGGGTCAGTACTCCAGTGCAAATAGAAAGGTAGGGCTATGTGGGGAAATTTGAACCGATGCTAATTTTAACTGGCACAATTTTAACTGCTGTGCTTGTTCTTTGGATTCATCTTGGACTTCACCCTCCATGACTCTGCACTGGGCACCTTCTAAGGGCTTAATCCAAAACCCACTCAAGTGGTTGGAGATCTTTCCGTTGATGTCACTAACGTTTTGACCAGGTCCTGGCTGCACATGGTTTAAAAACCATTATGGGGGGGGTCTGTTCTTTGCCTGCTCTGTGCAGCCCTGGAGAAGCGGGGTTGATAGCACCTTCACATTCTCCCAAGCCTACTAGCCTGCTTCAGTGTAAGAGCAGTCCCCTGTGCTATTTATACACTAAATCACCATGGCTTCCTGGGACTCTACTGTGAGCTACAACAGCGGCCAGCATTGCTACCGTCCTGCCCCAGCTTGCCCCTTCTCAGCTGCCAACATGCGGTCTTTTGCCCCTCACTGGGCACAGACAGAAGTGCTGCTCCCTGCTGTAACTGAGAATGCTTTGCAAGTTCACTGGTGTAGCTCGTAGCCATATTGGTCTAAGGACATAGGCAGACAAGGTACTTTGGGTAAATCCGATATCTTTTATTAGACCAACTCAAATAATTGAAAAAAAATCTTTGCAAGGTTTTTGGGTACAATTACCCTTCATCAGGCAGAGGAAGTGTCTGCAGACGGCCTGTGCTCTTCCTGGATGCAGTGGTAAAGCAGCCAGAGGCCAGTACGTATGCAAGAAAGCCAGTCAGTTAAAATGTGAATTGAGGTGGTCAGTAGGTGAGAGACAGGTGAGGGCGGGAAGGGGAATGAATGTAGTCAATGGATGACAGACAGGGGGCAGGTTAGAGGGGGAAGGGAGTGAATATAGGTGGTAAAAAGTGGAGGGCTTACCTGGGGAGTCAGATGTCAGGCAGGTTATAATGTGTCATAAATCCAGTGTCTATATTTACTCCTCTTGTAAGTTCACCGTTGGTTCCAGGGGGAAGGAGAATCTAGGTACTGGTTGCCAGCCCGCAGCCAGTTTCCCCGTAGCAGCAGCCCCTGCTCCCTCCCAGCTCGCACTGTTTTCAGATTGGGAGGGGGGAAAGGAGCACAGGAAGCTCATTGTAGGAGCCTCCCACCAGCACTGGATAGTGGGGTGGGTGAATGGGAGCCCCCCGCCACCTTGGGGAGGCTCCAACACACCCTCCAGCGGGGGCTGAAGAAACCCCAGACCAAACTCCCTCCACTCCCTGTCCCCCCCTCCCATTCTTAAAATGGCTCGGAGGCTGGCAGGCAGCACAGACACAAGTTACAGAAGAGGCTCTGTTTTGAAACATCTTCATCTGACCCCTCGTGCAAGGAGGTTCAGATTTTCCCCCGATTGGCCATTTCCTAAGCTGTCTGCAGCCGTGCACTTGTGTTTGGTCATGACTATAGACTGCTTTCTGTGGCCAGATCAGGCGAAAATTGTCACTTCTGTCTGCACCTGGTCAGAATCAGAAGTCATCTTTGATAAGGTGGCATTGCTTTTCTTTAAGATGGCCTTTATACTTTTGGAGCAGGAACTTCAACTTTGGCCCCCCCGGTCAGTTTGAGTCAGGGTCAGGTTTTTGCTCTTCCTGTGACAAGGTGTCCAGATGTAACTATTGTAGTAATCTGAAAAGTCTCTGCTGGCACAGCTTTGCCTAGGTCATGTAGATTGTGACAGCTAAGTTCTCCAGATGAACATCTCCCTTTGTCCCCCCACATGCTCCAACCCCTCCCCGCTCTTGCATACCAGCTGGTCTGTACCTAGCCATTTTCACAGACTATGTGCTCTCCTGGGGCTTCAAGAACTGAGCGGGTCTCCTAACAGTTGGTTGTCCCCACTAGGAAAGTGGGGGAGATGGTGGCACCAGCCACCTCAACAGAGAGCTAAAAGACTGTGCTCTCAATTAAAGCTGGATGATTGTGGGGAAGGGAGTTAATTTTTCACTGAAGCCTTTTCTCTTTGTTTTTGGTAAGAAATGAAGATTTAGTGACAAAGCACTCTGTATCAATCTCTGCTTCTTCAAGCTGTCCTTGTCAGAAACATTTTTGAAAAAGACAAATGAAGCATTTCACTGTTTCTATTCTAAAACTCCTCCTTTTGGAAATATTCTTTCATTTTTAGGGTTGTTGGGGGGGTTTTATTAATAATGTTAAAAAGAAACTTAAAATGAATAATTTCTGTTCAGGTTTTGAGGATCTTTAAAGTTGAACGGACTATTGTGACCCATAGTATTTTTGGAGAAGCAATATTATTTGTAAAAAAAAAAAAAAAAAAAAAAAAAAAATGAAAGGTCATTTCAGATTGAACCAAATGTTGTTTGATTTTTTTTGCAACTGTCCATGAATAAAAAATGTCAACTATTCTCATAGCTTTCCTCTTGGTGATTCCTATTCTGGTACAAAGCAGAATGGAGGCAAATGAAAGAGTGACAATAGACTGGAGAGATGAGAAATAAAACAAAATAAAGCAGCGTGAAGGAGAAACAGAAGACAGGGACAGAAGCTGTGGGCCTGATGGGGCTGGATAGCAGCAGAAGGGTCCCTAGACAGGCCAGGGATGCATGAATTTCCATCCAGCATCCACCGCGGATTCTCCACTTTTGAGCTTCTGTGGCACAAGTAGCATTGAATAGTATGTAGTGGGTGCATCTACATGTTCATTAATGCGCTTTTGCTACTGCACATTAAATTTAGTACCTCTAGTGTGACATACTAACTAAATGTGCATTAGACTGCCCTAATGCGTAGTAGCAAAGGCACATGCTTTTTTAGTGACGTGTACTGCTCAGTAACCTAATTTCACTGCACATTAGCGTATTAGCATTAAAGCGCACATGTAAACACACCTGCAAGGTGGTATTTACTACTCTGAGACACAGCCCGGGCCTGTTTTGTTCTCAGGGACACAACCATGTTGGGCAGATGTGAGCTGGTAGCTTTACAGCACTCTTTCCCTTCCACACCCCCCACGTGCTCAAAATGGCAACCCTCAGGGAAAGACCAGTGCTAAAATGCAGTGTCAGTGAGTTAAATTTGCAAGTTCTCTGGCCCTAGAATCAACTCGAGACCCTCCTTTCTCTCACCGCCTCCCTACACAGCTTGCTCCAAACCATCCTCCATGATGCCTTCCCAATGGGAGCTCCTTTCTGTGAGACTGAATGAAATAAGAAAGCTTCACGACGTAAGTATCTTGACGGAGAACTGTGAAAGCGAGGCACGAGCCAAATTAGTTTGCCTCGCGGTTTGATCAGTGCCTTGCTTGAGGTCTCAGGTGCCATAAATACTTGAAGTGCATTTCATAACATTGTATCATAGCACCGTACAAAGTGTATTGCATTGCATTTTATCACAGCATTCCAACAAGTACAGTTCAGAGGATTTTATCAAGGCATTTCATCTAGTACAAAGCATAGCATCATAGCAGTAGGTAAAGTCTTTTTAGTGAATAGTTTACAGCAGACATTCACGGACATGAAAAAGCTGAGAGATGGCGAGACAAACAGTTGCGCAGGAGGCGAAGAACATTGTTAACCCCTAAGGTGCTGGACAATTGTGGAAATTCTGCTTGTGATAACCACAGGACATGTGAGTGAAATGTAAGGCACAGAAAAGGTTTGGTTCTGGCTTTTGCATTAGGAAGAGGAGCTGGCTTGACATTCTGGAGTAGGGAGTTAAAACCTCCCAGCCCTGCAGTACCTCCGGGGGACCAATCTGGTAAACAGCATCAACGCATATTTTCCTGGGCTCCCCTTTATGCTGTTAAGCAAATGCCTTTTCTGCCAGTCCCAGTCACATAGATCAGTAACATGTCTTACCAAAGTAAAGACTGTCTGAGGAAATACTTACTAACCCTGCCCCAGAAACCTACTTATCCCCCCCATAGGCAGATCCAGGATTTTACAAAGCGGGTTGTAAAGGAGCAATAGGTGCTACAGGGATGGCTGCACCCTTGCTGTCAGCCTACTCCCCTCTACCCACCACAGGGGGGCAGGGGAAACCATATCATAGGAGCAGCAGCCAGGGATTTTTGAAAGTCCTGAAGAAAGTAAGAATTCCTTCCCCTCCATGTTCAGAGACACGTCCCCTCCCCCCCACCCCATCCGCCCCTTCTCCATCTACCGCTGCAGCTCTGTCCCTACTGTCCTGAAGGCAAGGGAAGTTCCTATCCTGCTCCAGCCAGGCTGTGCAGGGGCTGTGCTCAGCCTGAGACAGCAAAAGAGGTGATGGGGGTGGATGGGCAGGTTCCCCTCCTGCACCTGCATGGCAGGGAACACCCAGGGGGCGCAGGCAGGGGCCATGTCTCAGTAAGTGGCAAAACTCTGACTTTCTCCACTCATGAAGATGCACCGCGGAGATCCAGGGAGCACCTCTTGGTAAGAGGGGAAAGCTGGGCAGGTGCTCCCAGGGTTTGAGGGGCCAGATCCTGCCCCTCAGGGTCTGCAGAATCTGGCCCATCAAACCCCTGGAGCACCTGGCTAGGGCAGCTCGGGGCTGCAGGCACTCCAACGCCAGAAAGTAAACAGACATCCACCACTAGATAACAAAACAAATTGATACCATCTTTGCTGTGGCCAAAAATATATCTACAGTATGCAGTTTCATAATTTCATGACTTTAGTACATACTAATTTTGTTGAACTAGGATTAATAGCCTCTTTATGAATAGTTTTAGAACCAAAATTGTATAAAAACAGATTTCCCAACCATGAAAATGCAGTTCCGAGACATGAATACAAATATTCCTGACGTTTCATCCAGTTATTTGTGGAATAGTTCATGAAACATTTCCTGGCACTCTCATGAAGTATTTCAGGCATATGCATGCAATATTATATAAAGAAGCCATTACAACCAAGATTATAATACCATATTACTTTAAAATCACAAAACTCAGACCCTATAAATACCCAGGCAATATTTCATGTTGCTGCATGGGGTCTCATGACCTATTTTACAAAGTATGCAGTCCTCACACAACAATATTCAGTTCCCGTGCCTAGCAATATTCATGAAACACGACACAAGAGAACACCTCACAAAAGTTAAAGAACACATCACAAAATGTGATAATAATAAAATGGAAGTGAATCATGAAATCAGGCTCCGTTCTCATAGTAGACCTACACGGCATCTGTATAGACACGCCTTCGGTGATGCCATTTTGCAGGTCTCTGAATCTCTGCCTCCAATCTCTCTCTTGATACCAATATTCTACAAAATACATCATGCTGTAATAATAAAAAGCAGATGATTCTCAGCAGCCTTTACCCTTGGTATGAGACAGCATCATGTTCCTTTAGGGGAGGTCCCCACTGGCTGGATGTTGTGCTTCAGGTGATCGCCATCAAGCCAAGCCCCATATAGTGGCAGAGGCAGTGAAGACACTCTCAGGGCACACCCTACCATCTCTCTCAAGATCTCGAGAGACAGTGATCTTGAGAGCAACTGTGGGGTGGCCTCATTGCCTCAGTTCTGGGATTGGCATGTATGGAGCAGGAGTGGGTAGCCGAGGCTTGTTTTTCAGCAGTAGCTATGAGAGTAGCATGAAGCCAGTTTAGATCTACCCTTAGTGTCACAAGCACATCCTCTACCATCATCCAGCAGGTGCTTATGAAATATTTATATCTTTTCAAGCCTGTACTACTGGTACCTTCCTAGTAGCAGCTCTCATTTCTACCACAACAACCCCAGGAGTTGATCTGTCCATGCCTACTTGGTTAGCTATGGGCCAGTAGCAGTGAGGTGTATTAAGAGTGTTTCCCAGTAGCAACAGCCACAAGTTACTAAAAGGCTGGTTACAGAAGTTTTTGTCCGGGTACAGCCACTGCAGCTGTAAGGTAGCTCAGCCCAGGTCCTCCTGATTTGTCATCCTGAAATGCTACAGGCAGCGCTGGTCATATCAGCTCTTTGGCACGGTTCTCTTCTACCAGCTGATCCTTGTTTAATGAGTCCAAAAATGGTGATGTACCTTATGAACCTGCTAAAAAGGTGGTCTTCCATGGGGCACGTCTACATGAGACGCTTAATGCCCATTGGACTAATTCTACTGTGCATTAGCATGGCTGGCAAAAACCCTGCTAATGCACAGCAGATTCATTCAAAAGGCATTAAGTGTCACACAAAAAGCATTCATCTGCACTAATGCCTAGTAGTGCCAACAATGGTGCATTAACTTAGTACCTTTGGGGGTTGGACATGATGATCTGTTTAGGTCCCTTCCAACCCTAAGCACTATGACACTATGATACCTATCATTACAGGTACTAAACTTAATGCGTCATAACTACAGCATGTTAATGAACATGTAGCCGTGACCCATGAGAAGTTAATTACTCCCCTCCTAGCAACAGGACAGTGGTGTGGCTGCTGTCAAAACCACTGTAAGAGCTCCACATCTAATGTGTAAAGTATAAAATAGAAAAGTCGCCTAGCAACTGGATATCAAAGCCAGCATCATGGTACAGAGTGCTGGCTCCTGTGCACTGGTTCTTAACAGTCTGAAAACAGCCCAAAAAGCCAAAAAAAAAAAAGAAAATAAATAAAGCAGCAGCAGCAGCATGGGAAACTGAGAGAAGAACCATAGGAATTTGTGAAGCTGACCCCAAAATCCCAGAATTACCTTGGTTACAGCTGGTTATACAACCCACAGCGTACTGGGGGGAGGAAATCCCACAGTGCCGGAGACCAACAGTAAGACAAAACACTATGGGATACCTGTATTGGATATTGAGTGCATATTATGGAAATATCCCCCACTTGGTGGGTGCAGTGAGTTGGACTGCGGTAGGACCATGAAGACATAGCTAGCTATCATAGACCGTCTAACGAACAGCAGTTGTTAAGCCCCAGCTCAGTGTCAGAGAAGGTGTTCAGGTCAGCTTTGCCTAAGGGGATGAAAGATTGTAATGGGATCCAAAGTTTTTGTCTGTTTTTCAGGTCAGAGGTCTGATTATATCTCAAGCCTCCATTTATGTGTTCCTTTCTCTCTGCTAGGCGTAGTAATATTGATGCAGTAATGCAGATTCCTTCACCTAAGCCAGCAGAGTCTCATGGAAGATAATAGACATGCACCATAATATGACAGAAGAGGTAATAAGGCATAACTGTCCCTGCTGGAAGTGGATTAACCTCAGTCGAGTCCCCACAGCAGTGGATGCATTGCAGAGAGAGAAAGAGACAATATTTACTGGCTGTGCAGCTTACGGGCCACAAAGTGTTAACTGATGACATCATTAGTAACAGCTGAGTACGAGTGTGAGCGGAATCAGCTGCCTTGACACTGGTGTGCTTAAAAAAACCTGGTTCACTGGTTGCTCTGTAACACTGGGGAAAGCAGGGAGGGGGTGAAACATGAGTGGTGGTGTTGCAGGTTTCTTTGATCCTCTGTTTGAGGGGGGGTGCACTAAGAAGTCAACTTCTTGTGATTTAAAACAAAACAGGGCCAAGTTTATGCCTGGTGTAACTCCAGTGAAGTCATGCTAGCCGTTACTATTTCAGGGCAGCAGTACTTTTTCTGGCTCTGTGGTTGCTTCGTAATCCCTTTGAGCGTATGCCTTCCTTGCATGCAAGGGTAGCATCAGCCAAACTATAGTAGGACTAGTTGAGGGAATTGGTGAAGAAAGTAAAATATTACATGTGGGATCTCATGCATAGTGCAAGTAGGGAATTGCTTGGCTCAGGAATGAGAGTTTGTCTAGCACAAACCATTTGAGGAGAGAAGGAGGCAGTATCTAGGTAGGTATCCTGAAGAATTGAGAGTAACTTTTTTAGGAGTTGGTTACAAAGATTGGAGCTAGAGCCTTAGTTCAGATATAGATTAATATTTCTTTCCCACATGGATGCATCACTGTGTAGTACAGCCCATGTCACCGGTATTTTGGGACTGGTAAGTTTTAGAAAAAAAATATTTAAAAATGGCTCAAGATTGTTGGACCCAGCACAGATGTAAAATAGGAAAGGTGTCTTAAAGAAGGGCTTTTGATTAAAGGAAAACTGTTTAAATAACCCTAGCATCCCTCAGATACCACTCTGTTCCCCAAAGGACAATAACTTATAGCCTATCATTATTTTTACAAATCAGTTTATCATACCTGGTTGGGTTTTCACAAGTGAGACGGATGCAGAGAGTGTGAAGGTGCACAACAGGAGAACGTTGTAAAATCAAATCCCACCTTCTCTTATCTCCGTGCTCTATCAAACTAGACAGCTAGAAAAAAGCTTCTCTTTCCACCAATAGGGAAATGTAATGTTTGGTATTTTAACACTCCGACTTTTTTAAAACATGCAATTTTTGTAAAATACATATAATGAGAACCAGCAGAGTTCTTTTGGAGAAGAAATAGGCCTTGATAGAGTTCTTTAGAAAAACCAATCTGTATTCACTAGGCTTTCCAAAGAATTTTTCAGTCTAGCAACTTTGCAAGCAATAAATCATCATTATTTTATATTTCTTTATATAGAGAGATAACATATACTCTGGCTGATCGACAACTTTCTCATTCAGCCTTTGACATCAATTATCTATTATCTATTCTTCTGTCAATATCTACTCTCTGGATCTCACACGAACGAATTATACCTTTGGAAAGGGAAAAGCGCTTTTACTAACAGCGAAAATATCCAGCATTTTAAACGACTACATTTATTCAATGTTTAATAGGATTGAGCAAATATTTTAACCAGCACAAAACCACCCCAAATTTGTTGGGATTAATGAGTTATTCAAGTAAAAAATCTGAAGTTCATTTCTATTCAAGTCAAAAGCAGAATCACTGGGTGGTTGTGTGTTCCCCACAGCAAATTCCCCATGCATCCTGGCACAGGATATGTGGCTGGCGCAAAGAGGGCATGCATGATGTATTCCTCCTGTGTTTCAGTAATCTTCTGAACGGGGGCAGAGACACGGGTACCTGTGCAGAATCAGAGCAGACTTGTTATTAGTATTTATGCCTGTAGCTACCCTGGCTAAGGATGGCTGGGTCCAGGGACATATTCCTTATATTGTGCTGGGCTCTCCCAAGTTAGTTAGGGGCCTAGCTGCATTTTGTGGCTTCTCAGTTCTTTATTACAAACATAGCAGTTATTGCAGTCTCCAGCTCAAATACTTGCTGCTGGCGCTGAGGGAAGAGTGCCGGGGCACGTTCAGGTTAGCACAGGCTCAGGGATGTGAGAAAATCAAGCGTGGCATTGGCCAGACCATGGTGATCCCTCCGAACACACAGGGAGCGTTTTGAACAGTTTTGCAAGGTAGCCATTTGTGTTCCTGAGTCGTTAAGGAAGATCTACCTCTTACTCTCCAGCTAGGACCTTGCCATAGTCTGCAAGAGTTGCCAGACTATACTGCCCCTTTCTAGGCAGAAGACTTTTCCCTGGCGTATGAAGTTCTCAAGGGTCTACCTCCGAGATTTCCAAAGAAACGGTGATCCACTGGGTTGTTTCTGCTTTCCATCTTAAGGTCCTTCCTGACCTAAGCCAGGAGCAGACGCTTCTCATTTCAGAGGCTCTCTCAGGCCTTTGCCCTTTTGTCTGCCAGACATCTGTTGTCTTCAGGGCTCCATATCAGTGCTTTCTATTCTGCATCCTTTTTGTTAATACTCTACTCTGCATTATTATATTCATCTCATTCCACTTCTCTCTAGCTTCTTGGGTGTTGCTAACAAAGCTATTCAAGACTTTGCTGATTCTAGAGGTCTATCTTGT
>NW_017728994.1:60420506-60432321 GCF_001723915.1 Gavialis gangeticus | reverse complement strand
TGATTCTTTTCATTTTCCATTTTATTTCCCCAGATAGACTGACTGGCGTAATTTTACATGAGGATAGACATAGGACTAAAGCTAGTCCATATTATAACTCTAATTTTATACAACAGTCCAAACACCTTCTGTCAGGTGCAATATAAATTGGCAAAGAAATAAGAATGTCTTCTACTGACAGCACGTATATGAATGGAGTAATTATATGATGGACTGAAATGACTCCGAGGGAGCAGTTTTAGGTCTTTTTGAGGATATAATATGCATTTAAGAAAAGCAACTAATTGCTTCATTTCCTAATTTTCCAAACAGCTATGCCACGGTTTGGATAATTGATAATAGTGTGCACCGATGAGTGTATTGATTCATAAGGTGGGGTGAGGTTGCTACTTGTTCCAGAGGGTAAATATTTGCTAACATTTATTGTGCAACCCTCAAATAAAGATTTTTTTTTTCCACGTTAAATGGAGGGGGAAAGTAGAAATTAATAAAAATTGCTATACCCTACACTTCCGGAAAGCCACAGCTTGGCTTAAGCACTTCATCTCTTCAGTAACACGCTTAATTTTGTCACGTGAACAAAAAGCTGCTGGGGAATTCACAGTTAACACAGCCAGCATTCCTTCTGGCTTTTTTTCTTCCCCAAAATAGTGCTAACTCAGGTCAGCGTGTCCCAGCTTTGTCATTGTGTGTCACAACAACAATGTTTTAAGGCGTAATTTAATCACAATTTTCTCCAGTGTCATTGTTTCCATTTTGTTTTCCAGCATTGTTGTTTGAATACAGTGACATGCTTTCATAAATCTGGGAGTAGGGAAATCAGCAGCTTGGGTTTTACATCAATATCTTGCAAATAACGCAATTAAAGTTGTGCTTATTCAGCAGCCCAGGCCCAGTGCCACCCCAGAGCGTGACTTCCCTGATGACATCCATTTTAAGAGGACTATTCAGATTCATCACGCACGTCCCAGACCACAGAGGTGTTTTTCCAAGTTAATCTGGTGCTCATCAGACTGCTAGATTTCAGAGTAGAGACTGAGACCTTGGCTTGCCACTGTGTTAAGTTTACTCTGGTGGCAGCTGAGGAAAGGAAGGCGGTTGCTTTCCTGTTCCCCTTTACCAGCCGCCAGGCTTTTTTGGGACTGCAATGCTAGCTGAGGATCAGATAGCTGACGGTGTACTTTTCCCAACCGTTCTTGGCATGTCCCTTAAATGAGGTTGGGGGTAGAAAAGGAGGGGGAGCAGGTGTCTTAAAGAGGCATTTGTCAATCTTAGGCCACCCAAGGATATTTCTCTGTCAGAAGAAAATCCATTGAGGTCCCTGTAAGGTGACCAAAGCCAGAATCTAGGATCAAGCTCTGATCCTGGTCACATCTCCAGACAGGTCCATTCAACACTTGACCTTTCCAGGGTCTAAGCTGGAGTTAGTGGCAGTGCCAGTGATTTGGGGGAGCTGGTTTTCTTTTTATAATATAAACACCTGCCTTTTAGGTACTGAACTGAGTTTAGTATAGTTATATCTAGTATACCCATATAGTATACCTGCCTTTTAGGTACTGAAGTGAGACTGTTAACTCCCATTTCACAGAGGCTGCAAAGCAGCTGTCATGAGATAGTGGCTTTTGTCTCAGCTGACCTGCCCCAGATGCCAACAATGCTCGAAATAAAAAGGCATTACTAACGCACTTGCCTTACCTTCTCCTTGTTAATATAGACCAGGACTGCACAACTGGTGGCCCTCGGGGCTTTTCAGTGCAGCAGGGGGTGAATGCTCCTGCCGCTCACCCCCACCCCTTTGCCCACCACCAAATTTGAGGCCTTTGTTGCCACCGATGACTAAAACCTGCAGGGCAAAATTATTTGGACACCTTTCAATATAGACTATAAAATCTTCTGGGCAGGGTCTGTCTCTTGTTCTGTGTCCACAGCACCTATCCAAAACAGTGCCCTGAGTCTGGCCGGGTTCTCTAGGCCCTAGTGATACAAATCATATCGATACATGATAATAATTAAAGTTATGTTTAATCTTCTTCCTATAATATCCAGGTGTTATGCCTTCATGCTGCTGGCCACAAGTGTGGCACAGCTCAGAAAGACACCCCCAGATCCATACGCACTTATTTTATACTGAGCCCAATTTGAAGCGGGGTAGACATTTGGTGATGACTAAATAGTGAATTCTTATGCAATGGATCTAGTCAACAGAGTTCATAGTCTAGCCCCAAGTCTCCTGTGGCAGTTGGTTGTAAATTGCTACGGCAGTCTAGTACCAAGTGTCCTAGGTGCTACAGCAATCTGTAGAAAATGCCATGAAAGCTTTGGAGATAGATATATATAGATATATTGAAATAGAGTTTTTCAATTGAAAAAAAATATGGAAAAAAATCCATACAGTAGCCTCTGTGTTAATTATTCTGACAATCCATTCTGTTTGGAGTAAGCTGTCCTCACTTTTTCAGATTGTAAAGGTGCTACAGTTTGTCCTCTTTACATTTCATACATAACACCCCTTTGGCATGAAGAAAGACCCGCACACATCCCTGGTTTCCAATGGTCTGCAAACTCAGCAAGGCAATATTGCATTGGTTTATAGCTGGTTTACAATTTGAAGTTTTGCTTTGCAATGGCAGGAGAGTTAAAAAAGGGGGGGGAAAAACATTAAAAAACCCTGACAGAATTGTGGAGTGCCGTTGTGAGGCGCAGAAAACACAGGGTCTTGTTCACATTTATGCACCTCTCTAAAGCTATTTGCTTTCAAGAACCGGTAACATGGCACACAACAGCCCATCCTTGAGATTAAACCCTGTCCTATTTCCACAGCAGCAGTCAGATTTAGAGATGAATAGGCAGGACTTGAAGCTCTTTATTAAAAAAGAAAAGGAAGAAAGAAACAGAACCACCACACCACTTCCAACATAGTGTTTTGTAATATTTATAATGTGCCTTAAGCTCCCCAGCCTCCAGTGAATGAAGGCAGGGCCATGACACATCTCTTTAAGAAAAGACTCCCCCAGAAATAACGCAGTTGCTGATTTGTGGGGCAACCACTTGGGTCTTTCTGCCTTTTTCCTATACCAAAAAAATTGGTCTAAATATAATACACAAATTAAGAAAAGGCATAAATGATCAGCACCCATGGGCATCGGGTAGCACAGCTCACCTGAGAATTCCCTTCTGGGGAGTCGGGGGAGTGAAAGGCATTATTGTTTGGAGGCAGATAAATAAAAACCTATATGCTGCAGACGTACCAGCAGTGTCTGTATCTACGCGCTATGCAGAACTCTGCCATTAGCTAATAATAGCATTAACAGTTCAGAAGTAAAAAAAAAAAAAAGTCTCTAATACTTAGTCTTAGCAGCTGATAATGTAAAATAGGGTGGCATTTGGAGGCATAGGATGATGCCAGTCTCTGGGGAGAGAAAGGTGTTAACTTCTAATAGCTTTTCAGTAATAGCCAAGCATCTGCAGTCCCCCATAAAAAAGGGTTTTTAAAAATTAATAGAGCTGAATGTGCTTCACACTGAGGAGAATGCCAGATTAATAAGCGCATTAAGGACCGCTTTGGATTCGAAATAATTATGGAAGATGACAAGGAGCAGAGGTGGCATTGGGGGTGCTTTCAGGAATGCATTTTAAAAAGCAGTTTAAAGAGCCTTCAGATGTTGGTATTATCCTGCATGACCAAATTAAGAGCAAATGAGAAAAGTTTATCTGGCATTTTGGAGTATTGAAAGGGCTTAGTGTTATAAATTATACAGCATGGGGATAGGCAGTGGTGAGTAAATTCATGTTAAACATTATTGGCAGTTTAAATAGCAACTGCTTTATAAAGCACTAAATATTTTAATTTACAAGTAAAAGTATATTCTGTCCTCCTCCAAAAAAGTATCTGACTTATTTATTTGCCAGCATAATGATTACAAATTTCCTTGATCATGAATTAATTTGCATTGTCCCTAAGACGCAGTTGTAAGTGTGGCATAATAGAGCTGGGCTGGAGGTTTAGAATTGATTTTTGAAAGCTTTAATACTGAAAAAGTTGAAAGCTACAATGACATCTTAATCTCTAGCTGCAGGTTAGGCTATACAAATTTGAGGCTCTTTCCAATGGGGTCTAGTGTTTATCAATATTTAATCCTCTTGTTTTCCCATTCTTTATTACCTGTTTTGCAGTCATTACAGCACAGACATCTTCTGACCATGTTTCTTGATGCTATTAATCCAAACGCTGAGTATAAAATTATCAGGCTTCCAAGTCATGCAGCACATACATATCTATGGTATGTCAGGAACAATATGTTCAGAGAGAGCAATGGCTGTTGCAGTCTTTCCGCACAGGAAACTTGCATAGATATGGCCATCAACAAAATACATGGCTCAAGCCAGGGACCTTCCAAAGTAAAATTAAAAAGAAAAAAGGGAAAATGAGAAGCTATTTCATCTCTGTTTTGCAGCTTGATGCTAATGACAAAAAAACTAAGCTTTGATATTAGGGGGAAAAATCCTGCAGAAATCTCTGTATTTTTCCAAACCACAGTTAAGACTGAATGTTTTGTTTCAATTAATCCAGAGGGTTTTTTCACTCTACCTGATGAGGCATTTGCTAGAAGTTGCAATAAATGCCATTCACGTTCCGTTATGTGATGATATACCTACAGTGAAGGGGGGAAATAAAATTGAAATATCCTTTAGGTGTGTGATGCTAGCAAAGAGACAAACACCACAATTATAACAACATCGACCATTAAACAGTTCTAAGTACTGTATATGCAACATGCTGGAGCCTCATTATTTCAAATCCAACTTCTCAAAGATTTATTTTTCTTTTGAAACAATTTCTGACAGCTTTTGATCTTCTAAACTGAAAAAATCAAAGAAATCTGTTTCTCTGGCGTATTAATAGCAAAGGAATTTCTGGATGCTGCAAAGTAGGAACTGAATATAATAGCATCTCAGTTTTATTCATCTTCAAAGAAAACCAAATATATTTTTGAGACTAAAAAAATAGGATACCCTACAGATTTTGAAGGGATGGGATAAACCTCTTTTCACAAGAAAAGATGACAAGAAATTCATCTTGAAGGACATTCACTATGCCTCTGTCCATTTAATACATTTACAAGCTAGCTGTCATGATCTAATCTGGCTTTTGCATCTGAAGCAAAATTATTTTATAATTTGGTGGGTCAGGACACTTAGGAAAGAAAAAAAATTCTCTTAACTTCTTCATAGATTGTTACTCTGCTTGTCAACAAATAATACTGCAGTTTACAGGATGGTGCCTAAAATGCTGGTTATTCTTAAATTTTCTGATGTCTCCAATTTTTTCTATTTATAGTTGCTGTATTTACATATTAGTGTGTGTGAGCAGTGGGTTTAAATCATCACTGCACAATTCCAGGGGGGGGGTTTGCAGGTTTTTGCACTGAGGTAAATGTGGAATAAAACAATGAAGAATTAGACACTATATACATTTATAATAGATTAGATCTCTGGACGTGTGTGTGATATGTAGACATAAATGCAATATATATAGCAAATGTTTAAAAGCTGTCTTGAGCTGAGAACAACCTACCAAAACTACCCTACTTTGCAAAGCTTCCAAAACTTGGTTAATTCTATAAAGTTCTCCTTGTACAGCTGACTAGTCAATACATTATCTTTGCTTAATACTAGTTTTCTATTGACCTACTGCAAAACATTCAGCACATATAATCACGAGCTTAGCTATCGGCTGCCAAGGGGAGATGCAAGACTCTTAACTATATTGGTGCTTATGGTTCTTGAGCTTGTCAAGAGGAGGCCAGTATCTCAGAAAAGGAGCAGGACAGTGAAAATGGGGGGTTTATGGTTATTTCTGCCTGTAAGTGATACAAGAAAGGGAGTTAAGATTAGAGGGTGAAGGCATATATTGTACACTGCAGAAGATTAAACATACCATGGAGAGACCATGGTATGCTAGAAAGGATTAAGGGATTGAATCTACTTGGTTACAAACCCCAGGAAGTGAAATCCCAACCTTGCTCAAGGTATATGCTACCTGAAGGTAACACTCATCACCTTTATAGAAATGATATCACTTACAACATCTCCAGGAATCATGTTAGCAGGGTGCTATATGTGGGCTAACCAACTGAATGACACATCTGCACGTAGTTAGTAAAAGCAATTTGTTGATACCACAAATTACTACTTGGTTCGGTATCCAAAGAAAGAAGGAACAGTTTTGACTTAGTCTTAAATAATATGTTAGAAGCAAATATTGGGGAAAATCCTTAGTTTGGTTTCTACTTTCGTAGCTCAATACACCTATGACAACCATAGCTGAGGAGCTAGGGACTCCAAAGGCAACTGTGGTCACTGTGCAAGTAGGCTTGAGAGGTCACAGGAGGGGGGAACAGTGATGAGTTTTAAAAGTTAGACTGTAAGTAGAAACAGGAGAATAGAAATGAGTGACAGGTGAATTTAAAGCAAGTTACAAGAACGCCTAAGCCAGTCAGCATGGCAAGGAGGGGACTCCTAGTTTTCACAGATGAATACCAGCTGACTCTTTATTTTCTGATTCTCTAGTTTTTCGCATAGACTGTCTTCTGGCCATAAGCTGAAAAAAAAAGGCAGCATCTCCTAGCAACCTGCACCACTGCATTATAACCCTAAAACAGGTCCTTCTGCTTGAAGACTCTTAATTCTAGGTTGCTGCATTTGGTGATAGGGACAAAATATTTCCACTCAAGAATTTACAATATAAACACGTGTACAAAATGTGGCAAAATAACATTGCTATTTTTACTTCCAAAGACTTGTCCAATGAAGGGGCTATTAGAAGACAGTAGTCTCAAAAATCCCCAGGAGGCTATATATTGGCAGAGGTATCGTACAATAGCTCTGAGATCTGCATTGGTTGTCTAGCGTTCCAGTGAGAGAGCAGTTAATCCACCAACGCTAATCTGGATGCAGACCTTTCATAGTCACAAGGTAATAGGCTCATAGTTTGGTCTCTCCTGCTATGGAGACAGAGGCTAGCTGTGGAATTTGAAGGCAGATTCACTTTTCCTCCAAGTTTGGTGGTGGTTAGATCAGGGATTTCTGTCTGGGCCCTTCTTCTAAATTACTGTTAAGAAAAAGAGCTAAGATGGGTAATAAAAATTGCTAATTGCCAAACAAATTGATTCTTTGAAAATCCACCTTGACTTTCAATAGGATCATTCAACCAACATTATGGAGCATAATAGTCATCTTTTTTCAGTTATGTAGTACGAAATAAAAGTTCTCTCAATTGTAATAATTATTAGCTGAAGTTCTATGGTCTTGGTTGTACAGGAGGTGAGACTAGGGATTCCCCTTGATCTTCCAGCTTTAAAAATACTGTTATTGTTTCTGAAATCTAGACTGTCACTATGGTATACCTCTTTTTCCTAGAAAATAGGAAATTTTGAGGATTATAGACCATATAATACCTCAGTATCAGGAAAAAATATTAGTAACACCAAGTGGGATAAATCAAACTTTGCCTAAGTGTAAGCACTATAACTTTATTAAATTCTGTGTACCAGGTAGTAAAACAATACATCATTTTCTGAATTTTTACTCAAATTGAATTGCCTCTTTAGAGCAGGAATGGTGTACTACTCTGTGTTTCTATAAGAGGTAGAGCAATGAGGTACTTACCCTGTTTGTTGTCATAACTATGCCATTAAAATAATTTTCAAAATTTCCTAATACCTCTCATACAAGACAAAGGTGTGTCCCAACCTTAAAATGTACATCCAAATCCGAGGGTCTAAAGATTGGCTGAGTTTGGATACGATGGTTTGATTTGAGTTCATGCCTAATACAAGAGGAAAGAAAAGAAATCTGCAGAAAAGGAATGAAGTGTTTGTAATTTTGTTTTAATGGCCAAAAAAGGTCTGTTGCAGTCACTGGACACGTTTACAGGTACATGAATGTGATACGGTTACTGTGCATTAAGTTTAGTTCCTGGAATAACAGGTACTAACTAAATGTGCAGCAGTGCCTGTGCATGCCTTTTAAGTGATGCTAATGCGCAGTAGACTAATTCTACTGCACATTAACGCAATAGCACAGCTTTTGCCATGATGCGCTAATGCGTAGTAGAATGTACATTTAGCTACTGTACATTTAGCGTCTCATGTAGATGTCTACTATTGAGCCACTGTCTACTATTGAGCCAATGAACAAGTGCTGCTCAATCTTTGGGCCCTGTGGGCCAGGTGAGTGGCACAGGGCAAGTCTGCAGGCTGGATACAGTCCCAACTAGTCATTCATGGCCAAATCAGGCCCTAGCACCCTGCACTGCCCCTGGCTAGGCCCTGCACCAGGACTGGGCCCCACACTGACCTGTGCTCCTGGTATAGCATGCAGAACCATACTATCCAGCCTGTCTGACTTCTCTGGTTTACCCAGCCGCAAGCCATGCTGTCACCGCTGCAAGGAGCCTGGGCAAAGCCAGGACCCACCGCCTGCACAAAATTGCTGAAAGGTTGTAGATTTGCAAATCTACCACCAGTAATGCCAGCTCCAATGTAGCGCTGCCAAAGATGCCAGAGTGCATCAAAACATGAGCAAGTAATTCTTTCTTCCTCAATGTAACAACTCCCACAGACTTATCTTACCTAAGCTGGCTTGAGCTAATAGCTAGTTCATCTCAGTTACTAGTTAAAGGGAGCTTTCAGCTAGTTAGAGCAGGACAACTGCGGCAGCAAAGAGCTCAGGACACATTTGCCAAGGACACATTTGTCAGCAGGGGGGCATGCACTACTCACCCACCACGAAGTTTTCAGGCCCATGGGCAGCCCAGTGGGCCAGATGATATGGCTCCAGGATTTAAGGAGAAATGAACAGCGCACATGATGCTTTTGAGGAGAAATGAACAGCAAGTTGTTGATCTTTGTAAGTGAGATTTTCAGTTAGTGGAAAACTTTCCTGGGTTATGACGAATCTCCCAATAGATTTAAGTATGCTTGAGTGACTGTGCAGCCCAGTGGTGGACACACAATTTCAGGTCGGCTACATCAGTGACATAAGTTTGACCTTCCCATTTATGCTTATAGACCTACACCAAAATTCACTAAGGCCAAGAAATGGTTTCCATTGTTTTTAATAATCATTTACTCACATCCATGGCCTTTGATCTTACACGAGCTTATGAAGAGAAGGAGTTTTAAGGGTCATCATGGATAGATAAATAACTATAGCCATCAGACCAAGATGTTTTCATACCAGAACAAGGAAAAAAAATAGACTGCTTGGGTGCATTAGATGAGGGATGGAAAGTAATACTATGTTATCGGGGCGGGTGCTTTATTGTAGATGAAGGACATTCATGTACATAGTGTCTCAGGACTGGTTCTGCTGAAAGATGAAATGTCTTCATCTGGTTGTTTTAAGAGTACAAGTGTGACAGAAATGCCACAAAGACAATATAGAGAGACAGGGTGAAAACAAATTTGAGAGATTTCAAAACTTGGGATTTCTTAGAGAGCAGAGTAAAAAGAGATCATGGGAACTGATTGTGGTATTTAAAATTAAGCTGGTTATAATATCTAATTCTGCTTGAAGGGAAAACAAAGTTTGATTAATAATCAGAAAAATATGGTATTTCCAAGCACAGTATAAGGAACTACTTAGACTGCAAACTCTAACAGACAAATGGCAGTGTCTTAATTCCCAGCTTGAACAGCACCATGAAAGCTTACTGCTTTAGGTGTTTACTAATAACAACATTATTAATAATATACATAGGTGTTGAAAAGAATAAATACTTTTCTCCCTCCTTATTTGCACCAAAGTAGTTTCTCCAAGAAATGCACACTACTGCCCAAAGGGAGGGACATAAATATTTTAGGAGCATGTACTGTATGTTTTATTTAGTTTTCAACTGGCGTCTGCCTACAGTAAAATTGACAGCTCTGTTTGAAGGACCCACACCAAGCTGGAAAATTATCTGTTTTTAATTCAGTCCTTGGGAATTGTATAGAATTACTGTGGGGCATAGCTGCTACTTCGTAAAAACCTTTTACAGGATCTTGCTAACATGAGCTAAAGGAAGATCGTTTCTGGCAAAATTAAACACCTTTGGGCCAACGTTCGTGCCCAGTCGGACACACTGGTGTGTTAAATGAATACGTGTGTTGCTTGACTGGAATAAGGGGAAATGGTGTGACGCATCAGGAAGGATGAGAGTAGTTTTAAATATTGGCCAAGACACATATGCAGGCAAGTAGGAAATAGTTGCTAGTGGTTAGAGCAGGGGCCATTAGTGTCTGTTCTCTGCCATTGATCCACTGTAGCTTCCTAACTTCAACAGATCTAAGGGTTAAATCAAAGATGATCTATTTGCTAGCAAAGGGTCTAAAAGAGGCTGTGTGAATTCTGTGTAGGAAGCAGCATCAGATGACATCCCATGTAGAAGGTCACTGCTTTCCCCAGTTTACTACAGAAAAAATTCTCCATAGCAGGTTTCCAGAGCTCACTGCTAGGAGAAGGGAATTACCTCGCTCATGGATAGGGACATCGCCAGAATGGGTAGATCTGTATCTTCCATTCCCCCATGGTGCCCTGTTCTCAATCTTGCTGTACAAGGCAGTCTATCAAGTTAGGGAGGAGGGAATCCATTCTTAAGACCCACAAATGTTTCCTTCTGAACAAATTGCTCCACAACTTTAAACCATCAACCTGTCAAGACCTTGGTTCATCTGTCTGAGAAATGGATGAAATAATCCTTATTCCATCAGACTACTGGGTTCTATCATTATATGCGAAATGCTTGCAGATCTTCCAAGTGACCCGCCATAACCAGGAGGTATTGTAAATAATGAGGGATGTGCCTGCCATACAACACGGATGTCAACTCTGGTGATTTTTGGATGTAGATCTGAACGTCGTGGCTCTGGCTCAGGCCCATCTCATTTGTCATTTCTTTCTTTCTTTGCGGCCTCCAAAATTCATCCAAATTGACTGAACATAAAAAGCGGGGAGAAAAAGGAAAGGCAAAAGCTGAAATAAAAGCTTCTATTCTCTACTCATGTAAGATATCATTTAATTCATATTTACAATAATTCTGAGGCAAAACAAAATGCGCCAGCCAAGAATGGAACTATTTTGTCTTCCATTTTTAAATAAAATAGTAAGAAACAATGTTCTTCTGAAACCCAAACACCCCCATTAAAAGTGGAAAGTAAATCTCATTACACGACCCATCCTGTATTTATTTTAATCTGTTCGTTCTGTGCAAAGCTGAGTGAGAATTTAGACACACGCAGCAGTTTTGCAAGGAGCAACTTTTTTCTAATTATGTATTCTTTACTTATTAATCAGTGCGACAATTTCCTCTGACATTTAACACAGACACAAGTTATTTTCATTCCTCGAGTTGGTAGTTCACTGTATCACTATACACATGGCGAAAGCATTGCAAATGTAAATAAATGTAGGCGTCTGGGTTTTAACCACTGCTCTCAGAAAAACGTCTTTTTTAATGTGGTGTTACTCGCAATCAAATTGAATGTCATCACAGCTTTGGAGAGTAGGCAAGTCTTCAGGCAAACTTAATTTTTCACAAAAAAAAAAAAAAAAATCCTGGCATTTGTGCAAAAATAATGAAGCCTATAAAAAAAAAAGGAAAGAGAGGAATGTAGCTAATAATCCTATTTATGTTCTTATGTTCTGCATTTCATTTACTAGAACTAGCATGACTAAATTCTAATAAATAAATATACTAATTGGCCATTGCAAATGCAAATTTCCACAACAGTATTTAATGCAGTATAATAAAACCCATTACAAGCATCAGCTT
>NW_017728994.1:60390848-60415506 GCF_001723915.1 Gavialis gangeticus | reverse complement strand
AATAATGAAGCCTATAAAAAAAAAAGGAAAGAGAGGAATGTAGCTAATAATCCTATTTATGTTCTTATGTTCTGCATTTCATTTACTAGAACTAGCATGACTAAATTCTAATAAATAAATATACTAATTGGCCATTGCAAATGCAAATTTCCACAACAGTATTTAATGCAGTATAATAAAACCCATTACAAGCATCAGCTTTGTAGATGCTTTGATTGTAAATAAGAGATTAGTTTTAAATTCAGATGTGCCGAACAGGTTGGCATAATTTCAGGTAGCAGTGGACTTAGGCTGCTTGCCAATCTGTGAGAAGAGCAGATACATTAATACCTGCACTGTTTCTCCTCTCATATATGCAGACTGACTATTTGCTATTTGCTGCATTAAATTATAGTGGGTGGCAGTTATAAAGATGCTTTTTGTTTTCAAATTTCATCTCAATCATTTTCAGATCAGCAGCGACAGCAGTAGCAGCTTCCACCAGGCAATACTGGAGGCTCTTTTCACATCACATCTGAATGACATATCTTGGTGACAGCAGGGCAAGACACTCTGACAATGAGAAAATAAATGTGCCTTCTTTACCTGTTGCAATTAGAATTTTAGGTAGCAAGTGCCTCCATCCTTTTGTCATTAACTAAAAGGGTCTGTCTACCAGCATCTGCCACAGCAGGGACTGAAGTCAAAGAAAGAAGTTCCTTCAGGGCAGGACCTCAGCTAGTGTATATGGTCATAACTCCATTAAAGCCATGAAGAAAGCATTGACTTGAATGGGCATCGAATCAGACCCCCAGTGAGAAAGGGGCTGCGTGTGATGTCACCCACTTCGTCTAACACCACTTGTTCTTCATCGCTGCCCTAATACTACACCATAGAAACCAACAGGAGTTTTGGCACTGATTTCAGTAGGAGAAGATCAAGTCCTCATATTTTCTTAGGGTCACAGAGGTGTGATTAATGTTTATATTCCTCACTAAGCTGCATGGTTATGAAGATTTTTATCCCTTCTGGGCTGTATTTACTTTGCTCTGAACACAAACCCAAGCCTCCCCCAGAAAAACAGAAGTAGGGAGACATTACCATAAAATATCTTGTTCTTAACAGCATTGACCTCTGTCCTGCTGACAGATTATCAGATGGTATGAAAACACTTTCAACTCTTCCAACCTCTAGGCGGAATAGCTATCTGTCTTCTTAAGATGAAGTGTTCGGTTGACACTTCGTTTAAACACAACTGATAAGTTTCAGAGGCAAACTTTTAGAGGTCTCTAAGAGCAACGTGTATTTTGTGTCGTAAATGGGTAGTTTTGCTTTGGGGCCGGATCCTTCAAGTTATGGGACGCGTCCAAAAGGGGAACAATTTCTGTCCCCCGTTGGCTGTGGTGGGAATTAAGATCAGGTGGCACTTTGTACACTTGGGCCGTTATTATCACTGACCTCTACTTCACAAATAGCCTGAAAGAGCGGCAAAACTTAAACATCCTGGAGAGAAAATGACTTGGATAATTCTTTGTTGTAGTTAGTGTGTAACGTCACATGGTTTTTGACAGCCTACACTATAAACCCAAGTGACAATAGCTATTTTATGTACTTGGTGACTTACGAATTTTAGACGCTGCAAATGACTATAAACCATCTAATTATGCAAACCACTAGCCAACACAATCATATGTTGCTATTACCTCTATGCTTCCAGTGTATTGTTAGTTAAACCCACATGTTGCATCCTGTCTTACATTAGATTGAACATTCTTTGGCAAAGAGACTGTTTCTTGCTCTGCATTTGCTCCATCACTAGCATAATGGAGCCCCAAACTGAGTGGGGCCTGGGGGCACTATTGTAATACAAATAATTAATAATAAGATTGGAATGATTTGGCCTGAAGCGGGGAGAAGACACACAAGGGAAATTGACTGAGCTGTTTAAAATGACACTTATTTTCCAGAAAGAAGACCTGATTGGCATCTCTAAGTGCTGTGGTAAAAAAGTTACTTATATTTTAATCCATCTTTTAAGAGCAGAATCTAATTTGGACAACTTTGACATGTGGTGCTAACACTCGGAGACATGCAATTCCTTCTAGTTGTCAGTAACAGAAGGCTTGAGGTTTTCTTATGGACCCTTCCCTGACAGTCCTGGATGACATGCTGGTTTTCTTAGGGAGTATTCTGTTGCCCAGGCTCACATATCTTTCACCCAGTGTTATTTTTGCATTGTGTTTTGAGGTTACATTACATTTCCCCCGTTACCCTAGCAAGAAAGGTAAGGAAGCATTTTAGCAGTGCATTTTGAAATCATATCTAAAGAACATGCTGCTGTTTGCTTGTAGCGAGAAATGATCTGTTTTAGCTGTTTATGGTAAAGGTTAGCTCATGGGGAAGCCAGTGAAAAGGTTCCTGTTTTACAGGCCCTGAAGACGTGTGTCATGGGATCCCAATCGCAGGCAAACAGAGCAACGTTTTTTGTGTTGTTTTGTAAACTGGTAACTGGATATTGGGGCAATAATTTAGATGCACATGACCCCTTTCTCAGCCACCTGCACTGTCCATGCCCCTCGGACGGGCTTTGCTATTTATAAATGATTGATGGAAACTACCTTTAAACACGATACACTTCCGAGACCAAACTTAGCAGTGGCCGAAACAGGCACAGCTTTTACTGACTTTGAGGTTCTGCCCCCTTATATCTGTAGTGAATTTGGTTCCCCACTTTGAAATGCGATCATATTGTTAATAACATAGCAAAACTATTGTTTTTAGCTAAATCACTTATTCATTAGTCTCCCCAAAAATATTGCCTATGAGATTTTTCATGTTGAGTTTTTATTCCTCAGTTCCCGTTGTGTGACATCAGTACTTTTTTTCTCTTCCTGTTCTGACCATGTCCCTTTTTTTTTGGTTTGGTTTCATAATTGGCCACTGCAAAAGAGTTAACGTATAATTTAACCTTATTTCACATGCAGTAGCCCCAGTAAGACCAATTCTAGTCTAGACCCTTTGTAGTCATTGTGTCATCTGTTCTTCTTTGGCTCAAATACTATGATAACTTTTAGAGATAAAACAGTTATTGTAGAGCTTCACAAGGTGTACTAGCTTGTTCATGATCACAAAATGCACTTCCCCATCCTTGTCCCAAGAGACGCTTTCAGAGTTGGTTTATGAGAGGCCTGGGAGATCTATTAATGAGTGGAGTAATTGTTACCTATGGGCACAGATTTACAACTACTTCATGCTTTAGATTCCAAAAGCATCAATGTCTTTGTTACAGCCACGTTGTCCGCAACAACCAAAGGGAGGACACTCGCATCATCAGAGCAAGAGAGATTTGGCTGTGCAATATATGTTTTTCTATAATAGGAAATAATCATTCAAATAAACAGAGGATTTGGTGTCACCACTGCGAGATGAACAAACACTTCTTTCCAAAGGAACAGAATATTTTCCATCAAATGAATGTGATGAACTCTGAACTGTTTGTGTGCATATGTAGTTAGATGAAATTAGCCAAAAATTATTTTTCATTTACACGATATCAGACGCTGAGTGCAAAGAACATAGTCAGGCTACATTCACATTCAGTTCAATTCCCATTTTAGTAAAAAATTGTTCATATGGTAATCTTGCCTATTACCTTCTAATACCCAGTTAAATAGTGGTTCTTTACCTGGAAGTAGCAGTATAAAGGGGCCTGAAAGAGAACAGAAATGGTTTCCAGGAAGCCTTGAGGTTGCTCTGACTTAGACAAGGCAGAACTCTGCGTCCATTCAGAGTTCCAGGTGGACAGAGGGAGCTCAAAAATGTCATTGCTCCAATCCTGATAAGATGATGAAGAAGAGAGAAGAGCAAGTTAACCAACTCCTTGTTTTTCCTTGTGCTCCCATCCCATGACATTTTGTCTAATTTCCTTTAGCTACATATGTATTATGAGGTCTACCTGAAATTATATCACATCTTGCAAACATGTTCTCTTACCTGTACATGCAGTTTCCCTACCAAATTCGTCTCTCAAACTGAAAGTGATGCCTCACCCACTCTGTCAGCCACGGTTGTAACACTCTCCTTCTACCTAAAGTTTAAACTTCTCCACTGACTGCCTCACCCCATCACACACCCATCCAGCCTCCATCCGGTAAGTCCCATGGACTTCTGTACCAAGCACAGCCACCCTGGTAAGTTTGCTAATTGCCCACTCTCTTCTCCATCAAATCCATGCTGTTCTGTGCCCTCCTTTTTTCCAGTTTCTTACTATTGCTCTCCCACTGCACTGTATGGTGACTGGTAACAGGCAGATAATGCAAGGGAGTCCATATGCAACTTCTGGTCTATCCCCAGCCCCGGAGCGCAGTGTTTGTGCCTCTGGTCTCTAACCCCCTCATGGCAGAGAGTTCTTACGTCATTTTTAAGTGCCGTCAAGGACTGTATACAGTAACAGCTGCTAAAAGTAATGACTGGTAATAATGAAAGAGAGCTTTAGCAGAACTAATGTGATGAGAAAAGTCATTCATCATGTGGTTAAATATAGGCAATGCTGCTAGTCCTAGGCTGTCATTCAGAGCTGAACATTTCAAAGACCTAATATTTCTTCTCTGACCCCCATCCTCCAATGAGAAGATGAAGAAAGGAGAAGGAAGCACCTGGCTTCATTGCAGCACACCACTATCTCCCAAAGGAGGGACATTTAGGGGCCTCTGCGTTGGGCTCTGCGAAGAGAAACTCTTGTACTGGCATTTGCTGTCCTCCTCAAACAATTAGAGGCCCTTAAAGGGGAATGTTCAGACTTAAGCGAAAGAAGAGGAAGGGATGTATATTTAGAGAGGAAAATAATTCTTTTTGCAAGTCGTTTCTCCATTCCCTTTTACCTTCATTTCAAGTGCCTTGTATCTGAATATTAAACTTGTCTTCTTAAGACCCAGCTTCATCTGCGTAGCTTGTACAGAGGACTTGCAATCCCACATCCATAACAATAGTCTTAAAATGAACATGAAAGTAATGTCTACAGGTTCACCATAATGATCCTATAGGGATATTCAGGGGGCATACAATAAATATGGTATACAAAAATTAGACATTTATGAAAGCAATAGGCCTTTATGTCCATTGCAGAATATAGTCAAAAGCTGAAGCAAAGGTAACTAATTTCCTACAACTATTAATCAGTCAACGCACATGGTCCAAACAGTCAGTGTAAATAATTTCAAGTAATTTTAGGGATAACTTAATATGGTATAAAACACATAGATGGTATAAAGAAGGAAGATTGGCTGCCTAGTTCCGATCCCCAATCAGTAAAAATTAGGAGTGGCACTGAGTGAGAACAGTGAACCCAGCAAGAAGAAACAGAGGACTGCCACATTTATTAAATATAAGGAACAAGTTTGTGCTGATTTTGTCTTGTGATAGCCACCCGCAATTTTTTGAGATTCGAGGCAGTCATTTATTCTTTGCCATGTTGTTGTTTTCTGCTGAGTGAGTTGAAAGCACTCATGAGCACATGCATGCCCATGGAAGGTCTGCTTATGGCTGAGAGATTTTCTCAGTGTTTCTGAACATGAGCTATGCCATCACTAGCGGGTCAGACTTCTCCCTGGTGAGACCTCCCTGAAATAAGGGGAGTTGAACAAGCAATAAGTGTGACTTTCTCACAATGCAGATATACAGTTTTGCCAAAGGATTATTTTGACTGTTTAAACAATTAGACTGATTTAAACAGAGAGCCAATCTAGCATGAGAGGCTGATTTCTTTTGCAAAGTATTTTCATGCATCTTTTGCCCTTTACACCAAAATCAACATGAAAAAGCCATGTAGGAACAGCTGGGTCCCAAATAAATATTTGTTGCACAAATATGAACCATCATGCAAGAGCTAGTTCTATGTATTCAATGCTGCTTTGATTAGGTTCTCGAAACTTCGAGAACACGGAACACAATGGGTCCCGCTAGAGGGCCCACAAACTATTTAAAGGAATACCACCCTATTCATAAATACTACCATTTTAAAGGTACTTAAGGCTACAGATAGTTACCTAAGTGCTCTTGCAAAACCTGACATCTCTCCATATCTTTAAGCCACTAAATACCATACAAATCTAACTTTACATCTTCCATCTCCGTATCTTTTTTCTGTATTCCTTCTTTCGGACTTGTTTCTTAATCACTTGTCTCACGTATGAATGAGTCACTTTTTGCTTTTAAAAACCATGTAACTGAATGGCAATTTATATCATGGAAATGTACCAAGGATACCAAGGAACCACTTGCAGGATTTTTCATATGATTTACATTACTTACTCCCAGAATAGGATCCTACCATATAGAAGGATACTGTTAGTCTCTAGAAACTGGAGCTGTTCTAGCTAATTAAAGAGTAAGGTTATTATTTGCAGCTTTCTCCTCCCTACGTGGTCCTGGACCGTACAATGGTGGTCACTGGGAATGAAAAGAAAGGATGGAGCCCTGCATGGCTTCTAGGGGTGCTTGTACACATGATGGGGTTTAATCCTCACTAAATTAAACAGGTTTATAAAAATGCACATGGTTTGTTTTAATTTGTCACATCACCATTTACAAGTGACAGCTTTTAAATCAAATTAAGCTCAGTGCACAGTTCACAGTAAATTACAGCAAGAAGCTAAATTACAGGGGGGGAGGGGGATTCACTAGGAGTTATTGCATATCCAAATATATTAAAACCTTGAATCAGGGGTTTAGGTTTTAGCCACGTTGGTCTAAGGACATAGGCAGACAAGGTTCTTTGGGTAAATCAACTAGTTGGACAAAATCTTCTTTATAGTCTTTCCAGTACAAAAGCCCTTCGTTAGGCAAAGGAAGTGCCTTCTGCCTGATGAAGGGTATTTGTACTGGAAAGCTTGCAGAGAAGAATTTTTTCAACTATCTGAGTTGGTCTAACAAAAGATGTCAGATTTACCCAAAGAACCTTGTCTGTCTTGAAACCTTGAAGAAACAGAATGACTCCATTCTGGGAAAGAAAATTTCTGTTTCAAAGTAGATCCACTTGAACCAACTTGCCCATTGTTCATGTATAATATCAATTGTGTAGGACTTTCTAGAAGATACGCTCAGGTCATCTACAAGTTGTTGCTTTTGACATGAGACCCTCCAGGTGAAACCTATGTCTGTTATGTTGGACTAGATGGCCCTACTGGTGTCTTCTGGCCTTAAAACCCATGGTTATACATAAGGTATGCCAACTTTCAAATGAAGGTCACCAACCAAGTTTTTCATAGAGATCTCTTGGTCCTAGAGATTAAGTTGTAAATCAGTTTGTATATTTAATGCTCTATTGTTTATTTTTAAAAGAGGTGAACTACACCCTGCTGCTGTAATAAATGCGTTATAGTGTGTGTGTGCGCGCCCATGCGTGTGCATATCCATTTAAGAATACTATTTTTACTTATTCTAGGATGATTTTGAGCTTAAAAATATTTTTTAATTCAGAAAAGGTGGAGAAGCCATAAAAATGTGAATTGTTTGTATACATTATCTGGGAACTTCATGACTTGCTATTTCCAGAAGAGAGCTCTATAATTTGATTGCAGAGCTATATTTAAATTTTGGGGCAGAGTCTTCCAAGGAACATGACACGTCCACGGTAAAAATTCAGATAATGTGGACGTCAGGAGTTTAGAGTTCAGTCTATCTACATGCTGATGTTTTACAACAACAAGAAGTAATTTAACAGAACGAATTTTCTCCTTTTTGGTGCAAGCTCTAGAGCAACTTTTAAAAATACCCTCAGATTTAAGTGGAGTTTCCTAAATATCTGAATTTACTAAGACAGGTCCAGTGGACTTTCTTTCATTTGCATATTTTTGGCAGCAGTCCATCTCATTAATGTAGGAAAGAATCAGCCAATATTATAAGAAAAACACAAGTGACGCTCAAGGGAATTAGAACTCTATTGTTAATTTGATGGAGTGTTAATAGGCCTCCTAAATGTCACCAGTTTTTCATAGCGGTTGTCTTAAATGCATATTTTTTGTTGGACCAACAAAATTACAGGTTCATATTATGGGACTGAACTTGGTGTTAACTCTAGCTCTTTAAGATGGCCGTGTGATGTCAGGGAAGTTTTCAGCATCTCACTTTGCTTTATCTTAATCAAAGAGGAGTCATTCAATCATAGGAAGTGGGGGGGAATCAAATTCTCCTAACTAATCTATCATGTGAAAGTATATATTATTTTTGAATGATGCTTCTTGAGAAACGTTTCATTGACCTCTAAAGCAGAAAGGCTGCAACGGAGCTGTTATCTTTTCCCTTTTGTGACCTGCAGCTGAAATCAGCATAGGCTAGCGGATAGAGAGAGATTAAATTCAGCGTGTCCCATAAGCTGATAGAAATATGAATCTAAGCAGTGCTGTTTAAGGAGCATTAGAGAGTATGGGGAAGAACTTAAAATTCCTTCATGTTAAGTTACCAGGTATTTACTTGCCTTTTCTTTTAGATAGACACATTGGTCTCTAAAGAACCGCACTATTACTTTTGACCTTTTACTGCTATGGGCCACGAGGTTAGAAGGTTTGCTCTGGTAATTACCTATCAGTCTAACAAAGTAACCTTAATTAGTGGGATTTTTTTTCATATCATATATAGGAACAGGGCATAGTGTGAACACACGTTATTATGATTTAACACCTTGCTCAGATCTCATGTATATTCTTTGTCTTCTTCTGTCACCACTGTAATTAGGCAGCAGAGGTGCAATGTATTCTGATTTTTGTCAATACCTGCCCAAGGATCTAAACACATGTGTGATAGAAATGGAGACTAATATGCAAAGAGTAGCTAGAATTAGCTTCACTGGAAGCTGTGAGTATTATTTAATGCCCCTCCTATTTTGTTCATTTGATCTCTTTTCAGTTTCTTTAGGACACAGGATGTCCTCTATCTGTTCTTCTTTTCCGTCCCCTCACTCAGAGTAGGACCAGTTGGTGAGCGCATGAAACTTTTTCAGTGACCCATAGCCCAGGCTGCCTTTTGGTACAGGGTGTAGTGAAAACCAATTTTACTAACTATAATTTGTTAAGTCCAGAATGCTCTAGGCACCATCTTTCTCTTTCTTCATGCCCTAACCACCAAACTACTGGGAACAAAAAGAAAAATGTAGTTTTGTTAATGGTCACAAACTGCAGAGAAGATGTATCCACTGTCCCTCAGTCCACACAATCACCAGAGATGCCCATGCAGCCACTGGGTGCCAGTGTCACAAGAGAAATTAAACTTCACTTTCACAGCCTGACAAAGGATATAAAGTCATTTAATGTTGCTAGAGCTAGTCCTTGGGTAGAAGACTATGTGGTGCAGAAATCAAATGGCTCGCAGTCTCTTTAAAAAGCCCCGATTCCTCTTCTTTGTTACCACTGCCACAGTAAGTTTTAAGGCCTCATATCTGATTTTGAGAGCAATGTTTAACCAGTCAGAGATTAGTGACAATGCTATTATGGCATATGTAACCAGTCAGGAGTCCCTAACACAACTCAAATTTTGAATAGCCTATAGTCGCAGTGAACTCTTGCTACAGAAAGCAAATGGTAAAACCTCTCAAAGGAACCCATTAAGTAAATGTGAATAATTTTGTTTAAATGAAACTTGACTAGAAAGTTGGAGAGGAGAAAAGAGGTAATTAGAGGCACAGAGTAAATTATTTGTTGTGAATAATGTGCTTGGAGGTAATGTGTTCATCAATTGTATCTTGGGCATAAAGGCAACACAGCAGAACTGGAAAGATGGAGATGTGTTGGCTTTGCCATCATCTGGATATATAATACGCAGTTGTTACAAATAGTAATTGATCTGTCCTAGCACTAAATGACAAGTTTTAGGGATGCCATTTTTGTTAGGATAAAGTTGTGCTTGCACATTATACAGCAACATTTCTTTTGGTTTTCTACGCTAGATGTACAAAGTTGCACATTCCTAAGCAATAAAAATACTGAGGATATAGCTGGACAAGTTTCTTTGGGTAAATGTGATATCTTTTATTAGTCCAACTAAGTAGTTGGAAAAATTGTTCTTTGAAAGCTTTCGGTCACAAACACCCTTCTTCAGGCATAGGGAGAGTCAAAAAAGCTTGCAAAGAACAATTTTCCCAACTGCTTAGTTGGCCTAATACAAGATATCACATCTTCCCAAAGAATCTTGTCCACCTGTGTCCTTAGACCAACACGGCTACAACCAACAACCCCGAAATCAGAATATAGTCTGAACTCTGCAATATATTTTATTCAACTGTAACCTTTTTAAATCTTAGGATTAAGCTTGCCTCCTGCTGGCTGCATGCCCAACATGGTACCACTTGCCAAGAGTAAGCCAAACTGAGGAGACAAATTGAAGTCAGTCCATCCCCTCCTGCCTTTCTTCCCAATGCTCTGGAAAAACACACAACGCTATTGGACTTCATTCTCTGTGGGCACTTATGCAAGAGCCAGGTTTCCCAGCAGTCATCTCCAAGAGGTATTGCACAGAGTATATGAGGCAGCTGACTGTTTCATTGGTGCAATTAGGCTGTAGTAAAGAGACATTTTCATAAGACAGGACTTTATAAAACAAGCTGAAAGGCCAGGGCTGCACTGCTCTCACAGTTTACACTTCTGGCTATAGCATGTCTCTTCTCACTGACAGCTTCATTTTGATTTTGCACCCCATCAAGTCATGTGTGGGCATCACTGGAGTCTGGAGAGGAGTAGCCCTGCCAGAATGTTGTGCCTGCTAAAGTGCACTTCTAATTTGCTAATCACATTAATTTGTAAGTCACCAGTTTGTAATGAACTTCTCTTCCCAGCTGCTTTTTCTAACATCAGGCTTCAGAGTCTCATGGGAAAACCTCTGTCAAGCGACCTCCAGGTATGGTTCATTAAAGCTGTGTACATGATGAAGAGTCACTTGGGAGAAAAAGAGATGCTACTATTATGTGTATTAGGAGACTGGATGTAGATATACAGGATACAGAGCAAAGAATGCAAAAAGATGTCTGTGACATGGGAATGCAATTTAAATACTTGAAAATGTGTATTAGCATAGAGGTGTGTCAGATAAAGTAGTATAATGTGTAGTTTGCTCACAGCAGGACTGCTTTTGCAATTAAGACCTGATCCAAATAAGTCTAATGATTTACTTGGGCTTTGGATCATACCTTGAGTCACATGAATAGTACCTTCCTGTGAAGTCAGTGATATTTCTTGTGAAGTAAAGTAATGCTCAACATGAACAAAGGTATCTAGTTCTTGCAAAGAAGCCATGCACTCCTGATGTCTATGGGTGTTCAGTTCAGATATGAGAAGAAATAGGAACTGGAGGGGAAAAGAAAAAGTACTAATAAGAATAGTGAATTCAATTTGATGACATATTTACTATGTTGCTTAGTAGTTGATTAAGAAGTGAACAAAGTGCAGTTGTACTATGTGGTTTAATTACAAAATAATGGCTGTAAACAAAATCAGAGGATTTATTAAATGCTTCCTTGATAAGTGACTGCTGATCTTGAAATACATTCAGAGTGCAATATATCACACAAAAGTGTGCATCATCCTTAACCACTTAAGAGTTAATGTACTGTAAATATCTACTTTGCACATTTTTGTCTAATGAAGACATGGTGGGAATCTCTTCTCATTAGGTTAATGTGTCAACACAACCAAGTTACATCATCAGGATATTTTTAAACTAACAAATGAGCGTAGGCACACATGTACACATGCTTATTACTCTTTAGTTGGTTAAGATACCAGGCCTTTAAACACTTACACAGAAGCCACCTTAATGAGTTAAGACATTAAGTGTGGGGTTTCCAAATCTAAGGCCATAAACAGTCTTTTGAAGGTGGGTATGCAAGATGATCTCTTTTTTTCCTACTAATTTCTCTGTAGACAGCATGCTATATATTTTGCCTAACCAATAGTTTTGTGAAACATGACAATATGTGCTGAACAGCCTTCCTAAAGGGAGAGATTTTGACACCTGCATACCTCCAACTCATCCATATGTGCAAGTGCTTTTAATTATCTAAATTGTTACATATATTTCCATACTATCCACTAGTGCAATATCTAATCGCCCTTTTATAAAGATTATTGTATTTACTAGACCTAGTTCTTCCGTCACACTACTTTCATATTTGTGTAGCAACATTGATTCCAGTGGACTTCTGATTTCCACCAAAGAGTAAGTGAGATCAGAAACAAATTCACCCTTGCATCCTGTTGCCAGTGGTAACATAGTGAACTTCGGTTGTTATTAGAACTTATTGAGATTTGCCTACAAGTGTGAAATAAGGCTTATGCTTAAAAAAATCCCAGTGCTTAATTAAACCCTATTGATTAAAACAATAAGTAAGAGCTGTACACATTGTAAAATATCAGATACAGGGCCTTAGTCCCCTTTAACACTAATGTGTTGTGCTCTGAAATAAGAAGCAGCTGATTTTATTTTTATTTTTAATACATTGCAAAGTCACATTGGTGTTGACCACTGACTTCCAGTGGCCTAAACTTCTGGTCAATCTCCACTTTCATTCAAAGAAGAAGCAGTTCCTATTCCAAGTAGTTAGGAAATGAATCTAGATCTCCTGCATTGCAGTTCAGTGTCCTGCCTGGTGGTCCGCACTGTGTAAGAAACTCAACATCGGGGTGTCAGGGCCCATCATGGAAAAATAAGATTGGGAAAATGTTCTCTTATAGCAAGTACTTTATCAGAACCATAGCAGAACAAATCCCTGAGTATGACTGATTTATGTTTTGTGCCAGAATAGTCTTTTTCCCCCCTCCCAGTGAGAGAGACAAATGCAACCAAACATACTAAGCATTTTCTGGCACCATAGTAGTAGTAGTAGTATTACAATTAGTTTCCAAGATTATATTTAGGAATGTGCTGAGTTTCTCAAAATCTAGATAGCACAATCTGTGAAAATCATTTATTTTTTTGTTTGGATGTTTAAAACAAGTACTTTTTTTCTCAACAGGATGGGGGAGCAGTCCAGCTGAAGCATAAGCATACAGTACAGCTTACATAAAATTACATGCTTACATAAAATAGCATTAGTACATGCATGCTGTATATTACTAAATTATGAATCATCGTCTGTCTCTAAGTATTTTTCTGCAGACTTCTTGGCCATGGTTCGGTGCTGGATTGAACAGACAAAAGGTTTAAACCTTTGAGGCATTCAGGTGCATTCCAAGGACAAATCAGCCTTTCTCCTCTAAAGATATGAATGTGACAAATGAAACCAAAGGGTTTGTATTTGCCCTGAAGTGTCTGTTTCCCAGAAATCACCAGAGACGTTGGCTCAATTCCATACAATTTGGCAGGCTTTGCTAAAGTTGCAGGAACTGCGGGACCATCCTCCCTGGAGTTAGGGATCTGATCCAAAGCTTATGTCAGTCAGCTGGAAGTCTTTCTGCTGATTCGCTGAGCTTTAGATCAGCCCTTCAGTCCAAAATGAAGTGCCTTCATGAAGCATTGCTAGGTGGGAACCCCAGTCCTGTGTGGGTCTTCCAGCCAGTCTGACAAGCCCTTCATTTTAATAAACAGTATAGACACTGCCAATTAGAGGTGACTGCCGTCAGTGGGGTTTTGATGATGACCTAACCCTACCTGAAACGTTGTACTCACCTTGCTGTGAACAAACTGTTATATCCTACCCTCCAAAGTTATGCCACCAAGTGCTCAACTAAATGATGCCTCTCTTAGAGGTATAACTTTTAAGTCTGGAGTGACTTAAGAGCCTTGGAAATGTCCACTCTGATTTAGTGTTCTGGTGTGAGGCATATTTTGTTCATTAAAGCTCAGGACACCCCTTTTCTTCTTATTTACCTCGATTTGGCATTTCAGGCCACCAGATGAATAACCAAAAAATGTTGATTTATACCCAAGGGAATGGGAAGGTCCTAGGGAGCTGTGGCAAACTTTAAGAAAATATGTCATAAAAATAATGGATATTCTCACTGAACACAAGTTCTCATACCAAGTCAATGGAAAGACTTCCCATGAATGTCAGTGAGGGTTTGATCACATTCCTGCCCTGATTCGGCAAATCACCTAAGCCTGGTCTCAATTCTTGTTGAAGTCAGTAGGAATTAAGCATATGCTTGACTGCTTTGCTGCATCAGAGCCATAACACCTGCATGCCAAGGAATCGGGCTTTAAATCTTCAATTGCCGTTAATAAAAATAACGTGGCTGCGAATGGTTATTTTAAATCTAGAAACTCACTGGAGCTGTATTACAGCCTGCACAAAACACACACGCGCTGGCTTTAGAGCTGCAGTTCCAAAATTGTAAATATAAAATTCTCTGTTGTGCCTTTATTCTAATTATTATCCACTTTCTCCAGTTTTCTCCAGGGACTTGAGACTTGTTTGTTGCAGCAGACATATCTATTATTAATCTTAGGTAGTTAGTAGCATAATTTGCAGCTTTCATTAACAAGTATCACCTTATGGATTACTACACAGCTTCTATGCTTTTGCTAATGAGCCCCAGTAGTGCAATACTTGACATATTTTATAGCCAGACAATTATGTGATGCCTTGCCTTTATAGTCAACCTTAAAGTAAATTGTTTCGGGCATAAAGATAGATAGCTAATACACAAGTAGCTAGCGCTGGGAAACCCTGCCTCCCAAGCTATTGAGACGACACATTTCCACGACATTCTTCTTATGATATCTAAACCCTGCGATCCACACAAACTGTATGCGGTTCACACTTGGGATAAATCATAACAAATGGAAAAGAAAAGGGAACAGGAGCAGTGTTGAGCTGAATGAAGCTGACTCTGTCTTAAAAATGAAGGTATTTAACATTGAATTTAATGCTGATGATAACATGTAGATCATATCACTAAGTGATTGGCAATTTCATTTACTCTTCAGAAGCAGCACTCCTCAGGCCAGATTCTTAGTGGGTGTGATCTGGCCTAGATTCATCAAAGCCAAGGGAGAGTCATCAGTTTACATTTGGTTCAAATTCAGCCGTGAATTAATTTTGACTCATTATTAGTACAGTTTTCAGGGTTGGCCTTGGACAGAGTGCTGAGCTGTTCCTTTCACCCTTATTCTGGGACTCAAATTCTTCCCCTTCGCTGACCCTCGGGCCTACCTCCCACTTTTAAAATGTAAGTAAAATAAATCCAGCCCAAGCTGCAGTGCTCCTGACTTCCCCACACTGCCTTGCCACAGTGCAGCTCTGCAGGGACCACCTGTAGGCATATGGGGATAATTCACTCTGAGTGCCCATTAAATCCTTAGCCTCTCCTCTGAGGCTGCAACAAGGGTGCCAATTAATGTCAATTGTAAGTGGTGGTTTATGTACTAGAGACACCTGCCCACGAGGCACAGATCTGAGATCACCAGCCAACCGAGTGCTGTACCTAGTGAGGATGCAACAGTGGATAAATAATTTCACAGGTTACCAAGCAGCCATCAGCTTGTCACGACTTTCATTTGCTACCAACCCGAGCTGGATATGAGCTAGAGAGGAGCTACTGGAGAAAAGGCTTGAACCAAGTTCCATTCCATGCAGTCATTTGATCCTTCTCTGACCCTTCAGGCATTTTTCTTCTTGGCAAGCTAGCAGGAGCCGTCGCCTCATCTGTAGCCGTTGCTTATACAACTTTGCGAGTCAGCAGGTATAGGCTATGGCTGTGCAAATGCCAAGAAAGACTCTCATTCCTTGTGAAACCAGCCAAAAATCATGTTCCATAAAAACTGATGTCTTTGGCATTTTGCCTCAGATTTGTCAAGCTGCCACCATATCAAGGGGCAGTCTGTTCAGGTGGAAGCTGCCTTGTAAATGCCTGCGCTTCTGTCTTTCCATAGAGCAAGGGCCATCGGGTGCCTTTCTCCACCCCTCGAGTTCGACGGGAGCTTTTTTGTTCAGCGGAAATAATCTGTACCTTGTAGGGAGGCAACAAGAAGAGAAGGTGGGCTGGGTTCCTGGGGGTTGTGCTTCAGGTCCCCGGGGCCCGACAGATGCCACAACAGAGCTGTTATTGCTAGAGCCCGTTGAAAACTTTCTTGCACAAGCTTCCAAGCTGTCCTATTCCAGAGCTACTCACGGGCTGCAGAGAAGGTCTGATAGAGCTGTGCAGCTCTGGAGTAAGGAAGCAGGGAAGAAGATCTACTGATAGTATCCCTAACACTATTGTAGCACACAGGAGTCCTAGGGAGGTATCCTCTATGAGGTTTAGGACCACGAGTCCTGCTTATTCCTCATGCAAACAACATCAGCTGCCCTGGGAGAACAATAACAAAAGAAAATCCAGGAGGCAGTTTTCTACCTCTTTGTCTCCTTCCAGCAGATTTCTTTACTAATGTGTAGGCATTTGGCCCTTAGGTGATTGGATTTGGCCAAAAAGAGTACTGTGCTTTGCGCACTTCTGAGACGGGAGTACAATTAAAAGGGATTTTGACTGGTATCAAAATGATGTACAAGTGTCATAGACAGCAATGCCTGTAACAATCGCAGCCATGTCAGTAAGAGCATATGATCCATCCTACTGCTAACACATTGAGTTGGTTAACCACGGTGTTAACAAGGCCCCTTGCAAGAAAGCACTAGCAACTGAGGGTTCTTCTAGTGCAGGGGTGGGCAAAATGCGGCCCACGGGCTGGATGCGGCCCGCCAGGCCATTCTGTCCAGCCCACAGGGCCCCTAAAAAATTTAGAAAATTAATATTTATCTGCCCCTGGCTGCCTGTCATGCGGCCCTCGATGGCTTGCCAAAACTCAGTAAGCAGCCCTCCACCCGAAATAATTGCCTGCCTCTGTTCTAGTGCTAGTGCTCCCTGCGTTGCATGACCTGTTTCTCCACTTCATAAGCACGTGATTGGTAGAGGCTCAGTGTAAAAACCCTGCTCCAAATTCTGCTCTTAGTTACACAGATGAGAGTCTATTGATTTCACTGAGATTGCAAATGTATAATAGCGAGGGGAAAAAATGACCTGGTCGTTACAGTGTAGGAACTGTAAGATCTTGGCTGAAACATTGGCACTGATGTCAGCAGCAGCAACCTCTTTTCAACAAATTATATATTTCAAAGATTTATTTCCCTTATGATATATGATTATCTTTGCTCTCCTCCATTTGATTTGACTGCAGGATTGACTCCTTCAGAGCCAGGAAGAAAAGGGAGGCTGGTGTGCTAACCACGTTACTAGCAAGGTAGCAGGTTCCAAAGCAGATGTGCGAAGGCATGTCTGGAAGATCTCAGACTTTCCTTTACTCTCTAGCTTTTAGATTTCCTCAAAATCAAGGCCCAGCTCACTCGCAATTATTTGAAGTTCCATAGCACTGCTTGCAAAAAGCAAGTGTTGGCTCCTGTATCCCACCCTTATTCCAACTTGGACAAATACACTGCCCCTATATACGTTCCTCCTCTCCCTACAATATCACTCCCTTACAGTCATGAAATATTGTGCAGTAAGACTGTGAGATTAAAGAGATGTATTATTTCAGCCAAGATTTCAGAAGGACTTCTGTGACAAGGAAAAATGACTCCAGTGGCTATAATCAATGCAGGGTGCAGGATCCACCAAATGAAAGCCCCTAAGAACAGGACTGGTGTGTTAGTGGACACACACACTTCTAAGCCCACTCAGATTGTTTCTGTATTGGTTCTGCAATCTTTAAACCAGCCTGAAAAGCTCCCTGTATTTTCCATACAAAGTTCCCCACTTTTTTTTAATTTTCCATGAAAATCTGCCAGCTGTGGCCATGAAAAAATGTGGGTTCTGTCATTTGCAAATTTTCTTTTCTCCCCCTCCTTTTCACTCTATCCCCTTCCCTCCTTATTTCTCTCCCTTTATCTTTTTTTCTCCTGTTAGCATTTTGCCATAAGCCAAGACAAAGTGTAGGTAAAAAACAAGAGAAAGAGAGAGAAGGATTGAAATTTTACATTAGACATTTCTTTAAAAGAAGAGCAAAAGAAGGCAAAAATTTCCCTGAGAATTTTGCATGGAGAAAATGCTTTCAAAATACTGTTCAAAAAAAAAAAAATCCAAATGAAGGAATCTGTCAAGCCCCATTGAATTTCGGCAAGCAAATAATGAAATAACTTGTGTATGGGATATTTATAATGGTCAGTATGTGGATGGTGAATGCATTAAACAGCATAAGACTAATACTTTTTTTTTTTATCTACCAATGATTGTGAAATTTTCTTATACCCAAATATTTGTCTGCTTTAGCACTCTGTATTTCCAGAAAGGATGGGAGAGAAAAAACCCTGAAGAGTTCTCGGTCATTACACACTGTGATTCCTAGAATATTTATTGGTTTATTAGAAAAGTAAATGATATAATTAGAATAACAGCTTAATTAAGCTACTGCTTTCCACATTTCATTATGTAGCAGGTGTTCCTTAAGATATTGTGCCTCACAGTCAGCGAAGATGGTGTGGGTGTATTTCGTTCACTTTGTAAAGAAGCAGTTACATGCTGCATTAAAAAAAAAAAAATCAAAACAACCAAACCCGCAAGTTCGTTTCCAGATCTTAGTCTAGGTGTGCTTGATGAGTTTATAGAAAGTTGTGTTTTGACTGAGTTTGCTCATGTTGCGAGCCTCAATTGTGGGTGTCCAGTTGAAGCCGGTTCCTCATATGGGGCTAATCGAGGTGGCTCCATTCGTTTCAGCAGGACTATGCTGATTTGTACGAGAAGAGGTGCGGACCCTGGTGCCTGATTTTCAGAGGAGCGGAGGACCTACAGCCTCCATTAAAATTAATTGATCCCCCGGGACTCACAGCTTTGCGAGTGGCCCCCAGAACTTGTTCCATGGAGAGCCAGCCCCTGCCTACACAATGGAACAATTACAGAGAAAACTCAGTGGGGAAAACCTCAGGGAAATGTCTTTCCTCTTCCCAGTGGGTTTTCATAGGTGGGTGGGTGACTTCCCCCACTCCTAATGCAGCATTACCCTGTATTCCTGAAACTGCTATTTGCTATTCCTCAGTATTGTTTCAGGGAGCCTAGAATAATGTGAAATTACCAGTGTGTCTGAAATATAACTGTGCCAAGTTTACGCCTTTCCTTGCGATCTATCCAGCTATCTATCAGTCATATTCAGGTTCTTGTACTGCACCCATCACCATGGCATCTGATCATCTGTCTACCTGTTATCTAAGAAAACTACAGATGGTCACACCAAAATATAATTGAATGGCCAGTGTAATGATTTGTATTTTCCAGGGTTTCTAAAGAGCGTTATTCCATCATTCTGCTCTGATAATTATAGAGGTGCTGATGAGTTAGCTGTCTGTGGGAGGGAGATCCTATTTTGCAAGACACTCCTGGAAACATCAAAGACATGAGAGGCTGAAGTAAAAAATAATATATAGATAGCTATGGCTAGCTATAGCTATCTATATCTGGATGGATTTAGGTGTGAGAGCTAACTAACATCAATCTTCAATTTCAGCTTTTTGATACATATATAGATAGATAGATATATCTATCTATCTATCTATTATGATAGATCTATATCTATATCTATATCTATATATATATATATATATATATATATATAGATATCAAAAAGCTGAAACTGAAGATTGATGTTAGTTAGCTCTCACACCTAAGCAGAATATCTATATCTCACACCTAAGCAGAATATCTATATCTATCTATAGATAGTTATATAGGTAGCTATAGCTATCTATATTTATATCTATATAGTTATAGCTATCTATAGATAGACATAGATACATAGATAGATATCTATATCTATATCTATATCAAAAAGCTGAAATTGAAGATTGATGTTAGTTAGCTCTCGCACCCAAATCCATCCAAATAGTGGCACAAAAGTCTCCTTGGCACGAAAAGAGAGTTCTGTGTATTTAATTTAGATTATAAGCACCTCCAGGCGGTGCCCTTGTCTTTTTACAAATCTGAATGTCTCTGTGCCCTAACATGGCATCAGCTAAATAATAAATAACAATCAGATTGTTTTAATTAAGGGCTCTATCTCTGCTAGCATCTCTCACAGTTATTATCATGCAGCCTGTCGAGTGAAGTGAAGGGTGGATCCTTTCATTAGTCAGTGAAATTACTGCATCCTTTCCTAGTGAAACCACCAGAGCTTCATTGGTACTTTGAGTTGAGGAATGACGACAGTGTTTGGTTTGTGTTTTGAATTGTTTAAAATGACCATGTTACTAATCTGTGTGAATATACTTTTTATTTTACAACAGAAGGATCAGCATAATGATCATTTTTCCTGAGTGGTGATGTTTGTTTGCTACATGAGCTGCCAGCTGTCCTAGGGGTCTAGTGATGTGAGTGAGGTCAAGGGAAGGTGCTCATATGTAGCAGGGGAAGGAGTTGCCTCAAGGTGGAGTCACACATTCAGCTTAACACTTACAAACAGCAGTTAAAATGTGAGCAGGCACACATGCAAGCAATTTTGCTTTAGTTTTAAGTGCCCTCACAATGCTGCAAAGTTGTCCTCTTTCAGGTGCATGTTATCTCATTAACATGTACTAGCTCTAATAGGTTGCACTGTAATGATTTGCAAGTGTTGGAAGTGAAGGTGGGAGACCACCCTAATATATGCTAACTTTAATGCAGCACAACATTACAATAAGCTGCAGCTGTTGCATGTGAATGGCAATGCCCTCAGCCAGAGGGAGTACAGGCCCGCTGCAAAGTAACTGATACATAACTACTGGCTTCCCTCCTTTAGCCAATGCCAGAGAAAGGGGAGGGTGAGATGGGCAACCATCCCAGTCGCCAAAGCAAAGGGGTGTCAAAAGGTGCTGTCCAACTGGGGCAGAGCATAGGACGGAGCCGCAAGCAACTCGTTTTTGCGGGCACGGGGATGGGGAGAAGGTGGCTTCCACCACTGCATGCACTCCCAGGCAAGCATGGGGGGGCATGTGCCCCCTGGATCTGTGCGCAGGCTGCCGTGGCGGGCTTTGCCCCAGGTGCCAAACTTCCTTGCCACGGTACTGAGTCTGGTTGTGAGTATATAATCTGTATAATCATTGCACAGATTGATTACATTATGTGGATCCCTTTTCTCTGGCAATCAGCTATTATTTAGCCAATCAGAGTGAAAGGGATTTGCATAACCAGTGTATAGTTATCTCCCAGTAACCTATACTATGACTATGCAAAGTTCTCCATTCTAATTGGCCATCAAAATTCATCTCTTCTGATTGGTTCCCTTGCTCTTTACATTTCAAGCCATTTTCCAGCAACAAAAAAGCTACTTCTGCTTCCCACTCCCTTTAGCTGCAGTTGAAAAAATATATATTCAAAACTACATGAAAAAGAGGAAACAAGCAGAGTGTAAAGAATGAAGCCTGAGTTCCTAAACTGCCCCAGAATCACTGGTGTGTTTGTGTCTCCATTGGGAGGATCCCTGCAGTTTTTGATGTACAATATATTCAGCTACTCTGGGGAGCAGAGATTTTCTGTCCTATGGGGAGGGTAAAGGGGAAGATATAAGACAGTGAGTAAAGAAAAAACAAAGAAGGATTTACAAATACAATGGCCAAATACAGCTCTGCTTACAAGCAAATACAGCCCTCACTGCCCTCACTACATCTGGCCTTTAGAAATTATGTCGCCATTTACTTCTTCTGAATTTGTCCCATTCAGCCTAATCAGATCTATATTGCTTGTCGTGATGCAATATACATTATGAGTGAAGTCATGATGCAATACATACATTGTAAGCAGTATCATTTAAACCTTGCAACACACTGTCCTATTTTGTTTTATTACTTATATGTCAGACTATATTTGCAAAATCCCAATCCCTTAGAAGTCAAAGGCAAAACCCACAGCTTTGGATGAAGTAAGCCCTCTGCTTATGCTATGCATCTCTGATTTTTAGTTAATTATAAATCTACCCTGCCTTCTGCCTGAGTTCAGACTAATCTGGTTAACTAGCTCTCACAACTCACACTTAACATCAGTGATGACGGGATTTCACCCCATGATAGTAAATTAATTCATGTGGTGGGTTTTCCTCATACTTACACCAGTTATATACTAGTCTCAACCCAGTAATTTAAGCGTAATTATTGCTGATTTATACCAGTGTGAGAGGAGCATCTGATCCATCCAGTATATAAATAGTGGAGGAGCCAATCTTTGAAATGAGTTGACTTGAGGTTAGCATGCTATTGAGGTCATGGGTTATAACTGAGACAGTATTTCTAACCTAGAGATGGCAAGATTGTTTTGAAAGACAGATGGTATTGCTTTCAACAGCTAATAGCACAAAAAGTATCGAGATTCAGCTTTTAAGGTCACAGGGCAAATATAGGTCATTAATAATGTGGCACCTTTTTCAAAAACTCTACGGGAAATGACCTTAGAAATGATGCATGACGTGACCTGGAAGTCCAAATAGTCTAAGAAGACTCCATCGCTGACCAGTCAACAATCCTATGTTCAGATTCCCCACATTTTGTGTCACAGTACACTGTAATCCATAAATCTTTGGTAAATACTGACTTATCTCTCAAGCACCTATACATATTGCCAACAACTTTTTTTGTAGAACAGTAAATTCTTACCACTTCCAGGTATTTTAATGTTGCTCTGACTCAGATATTTACTGATCAGCCTTAAGAAGAATTATGCTCCAGGCAAAATTTTTTCCTTTATTGCCGTCTGTAATAGGCAGATATTTTTCTTGCAAGGGATTTCCTGCAATAAATACCATTGTCATTCTGCCTACTGAGGCTGTTGCCTTAATACACCTTCTGCTGAAATACTGCCTTTGCAAGCCATTATTATATAATTACTACAGCTTTTTTGACCCAGTTAAACAAAACAGAGGAGATGCTTCTCTTTTTCCTTTCAATGTTTCCAAAGAAAAAGCTAAGAAAAAAATGTGCTTCAGATGAAGAGTGGCTAATTTATGGCCACACTTAGACTGTATTTGAGCCATTTATCTGTTGTGGCATGACCCATCTTAGTCTGTTTTAGTGGCAGGAAAGAAATGTGGAAATACAGGAGAAACATGCATCTAAAAAGGAAGGATGTCTGTTGTACCCAGTGCCTATTAAGGACACCAGGGCAGAGGAGACGAAGGAATAGGTTGCAGGTCACTAATTCTGGGTCCATATCCCGAGGCTCCTCTAGACTATCCCAGCTCATAATCACCCCATAGGAGCTATCTGCAGCCAAGTAGCTAGAGTGCAATAGTGTTTTGAATATACTTTCTTTATGCCCTGCCACATATCCAGAGTCCACAGGGTGGGGAGGTTTACGGCATGTCAGCCAATGACTTCTGCTACTAGGGGATTTGCAGATGAGAAAATCTGAACAGTTGTGTACCCTAAGCAACACAAAGGGATGGTAGTGAAGGAAAGAGCCTGGCTTACCTCACAGGATCCGGCCATTCGATTTTGTTCTTGCAGGGCACGTCTACATGTGTCACTGTGGTGATGTTGTTACTGTGCCATGATTTAGGAAGTACTAAATCACAGTGCAGCGACAGCCCGTACTGCTCCGTGCATGCGGCTCACGGTCATTTTTTAGCAGCTATTTTTCTGTAGTGGCATGCTACACCAGGGGAGCTCATCGCTACTGCAAAGTAGCTGCTGGTCGCCTGCATATGCCCATGAATGCTACATCGCCATCATTGCTACGGTGACATAGTGTCATGTGTAGACACACCCTACAAGCATGCACACGCCTGTTGTGGCATCTCAAAGCAGTTTGAGAAGCCGCAAGAGGCACACTGGGAGCTAAAAAATGTTCCCTTGGCTGCATATTTGCAGCACGGACTCTAAATGTGATACCAGGAAGTCCTGGTGTCAAAAAAAATAGCTACTGAAAAAAGCAGTGTAGGAGCATGTCCTGAAGCAACTGGAGGCTGAGTCCTCCAAGGAGATGCTCTGGCACCCTTCCCCTGAGGCAGCACACTGGGGCAAATAGGAGCAGGGCAAGGCTGCAGCAATGACCCAGACCCAGGCACCATCCCTAGTAAGTAGGGACGTGGGTGTGTGGGAAGGGGGGACTGGGCTGCTCTGGTGGGTGTTACCCACCCATGCCCTGCACGGTGCTCAGCCCTCCTTCAGCAGTGGTCACTGAGTGCTCAGGGCCCACTGCTGGCAAAGCCCCCCCACAGCGTGGTACAGCCCTGGCCGCCTAAGACCAAGCACCACCTGTGCCACATATTGCGGGCCCAGCCCAAGGTCGTGTATCTTTGGACAGGACTGGATTGCTCTTGCTGTCGCCCGGGGTCCTGGCACCACATACAAGGGCTGTGCATTGGGTTGGGCTGGGTCCTGTTTCCAAGTGCCCCACATGGCATTTGGTCAGGCCGACTCCATGGAGGCAAGACCTGACCCAGCCCGACACACAGCCCCTGAGTGCAGTACCGGGACCCTGGGTGACAGCAAGAGCAGTCCAGTCCTGCCTGAAGGTGCACACTCCTGGGCTGGGCCCACAATATGAGGCACAGGCAGCAATGAGCCACATATCAGATGGGCCCCTGAGCAGTGTGGGTGAGGGGTGGAGGACCTACCCCTCCTGAGCAGCCCCCCCAACACCCACAAGCCGCCCCAGCCACATACCCAGCCACAAATGTCACCCCCTCAAACTCCTGCACAAGCCTCATACCCCCCCCCAAAAACTTTTCTGTCTCCAAAAAAAGAGGCCTGATCCAGATGGGACCCTTT
>NW_017728994.1:60377777-60385848 GCF_001723915.1 Gavialis gangeticus | reverse complement strand
CCCCACCACAAACCTCACCCACACAAACCCCACTACCCTCCCACACTCCTTCCCCTCCCACACCTCACCCCCACACACACACAAATCTCACACCCTGCATGCCCATTTGGCCAAATGGGATGGGACTGAACCTGCTGGCAGGAGCCATGGCTGCAGAGGCAACTGCCACACTGAAGCCCTGCCCCATGTCCACACCGGTGCTGGGACATGCAGCCCCAGCCTGGGGGGGTGAGGGGTTCCTGGTCCCAGGAACCACTTTGGGGCTGGGAGGGAGGAGTGGAGGTGGCAGCAGGGGTGTGTGTGAGAGAGAGAGATGGGGGCCGGGGGTGGGGGAGTGCTCCAGGTAGAAGAGGCCACCAGAGCCAGGCTTAGAGCCCTCCTAGAGCAGCCTGTGCAGGAGGAGGCCGACCTGGAAGGGAAGGGGCTTGGCCAGCCCAGTCAAGAGCTTCCCAGGAAAGGCATGGGGATCACTGGGGCCTGGGCATAGGCACAGGGAGCAGAACAGGAAGGGCTGGCACTGCTCATAGCCACAAAGCAGGACCCGAAGATGGACCCATGTCCTAGTGCTGGGACAGAGCTGCTGCTGGGAGGGAGCTAGCAGGGGGCAGGCAGGGGTTGCAGGTCAGGAGTGAGGGGACTGGGGGGGCTGTGGGCTGGGAATGAGGGGCAGGGCACCCGCATATCAGTGCTGCTTAGCACCCCACATCCTGTTAAGTGAAGGGGGCAGGGGCAGCTCTGGTTTTTCTATGATAAAAAAACCAGGAGCAAATGCCAAAATGTATAGATAGTTAGAATTCATTTTATGATGATGATAGAGGCACAGATAGGCTTCCAAATTGCTTTAAAATTGTAAACATATCAATAAAAGGTTGCCCAACTGATCTCTCTCGATACAGCGGTGTTTCATTTTCATCATGGAAGAACACAGATTTGGGGTATTTTAATGAAAGAATTTGGGTTTTTTATCTGAGAATTTGCAATTTTTTAAACAGGGAACACCAGGATCTCTACTGGTGAGACAACTGAGAAGACCCGGGCAAAAGACTCTGCCCAGGGCCAGCACCGGGCACCCAGCTGGAAGGCTCGGTGGCTGACCTGGCCATTTGGGGCCAGGAGGACAGTTCAAAGTGGGCCACCACAACAAGCACGTCTCGGCTATAGCTGCCCAGATGGCAGGGCAGGGGCACCAGAAGACATGACAGCAGTTCCACATAAAGGTCAATTGTTAAAAATCCTAACACTTGGGGTTATTTGCTATCTACCCATTGTACCTGACGTACATGAGTACAATAATGCTCTGAACTACCCCAGCATGCTCTTTATAGAGCTTGGCCCTTAAATTCAGTAGAAAATTAAAGACATCTCTAAACCGACATGCAAACTGGAAGAAAATCGTGTGCACAACCACAGCCCATTTTTTCTTATATTCAGAACTACTGCTAATGTTAAGGATGCCATACAACTTAAACTGCCCAAGAGGAGCTCTCTCATTGTTACACCAGAAAACTTAACACTGTCCCTCGGATTGTGTTGCAAATGTTTTTAATGTAATCAGTGTCTTTTCAAGTATCAATATTGGTATCTACATTTTGGTTTATGAAGTACTATTAGGAGAACATCTAGTATAATAGGTGTAAGTATATACTACACATGGTAAATGTGTGTACTCACATGAATGCATACCTTGGAGTGTATTTTAATGTGTTGTGTTGTGTTGTGTTGTGTTGTGTTGTGTTGTGTAGGACCAAACTTTGGCAAAGTACTTATAATTACTGTTCCTAAAAATGAATGTTGCGTACATTATGTATACATGTTAAAATTATATCTGGAAGTTTGAGGACTTGTAGGTGAGGCACATCCAGCTGACATTACTTTGTAGATATGAAAGAGCTCACTGTTAGCTCCTACCTTGAATGCTTTAAACTGGGTCTAGGAATCTGCCTTAACAGGACAGATTGGGATTCCCCACATGGGAATTTCCCACATGGCACCGAGAGGGCATAGTTGGCTCTCTGCCATCCCTTCCTTTCCCCAAGCATGCAGAAAATATGCTGGGAGCCGGAACATGTTGGGAACATGTCTGAGACAGTAGGGAGTGAGGGTGCAGCTTCCCTAATAAATGGAATATTCCCTCAGTGGTCCTTACCATCAGGCTACTCTAACTTACCCTGAAGAGACAAGCAAATGGGACTGGGGCAACCATGCGTTTTTGTGCAACATCTAAATTTAAGCCATCTTTTCCCTCCACTTCAGGTTCTGTGCCACCACAGCTCAGCTAGACCTGAAGGCTTGGCCCAGGAGAGTTGTGTCTTTCTCAGAGGGCTATGATTTGTGTTTCTATTTCCAGATTATGGATGAAAGGAAAAATACCTACTCTAGGTCACTGCTGGATGTTGTGTTCTGACACATGCATTTACTTGCACTTGATAAGAGAAATGTGGCTATGCTTACTTTGTGATTATAACCCAAAACTGTTTGAAGAGTTTTCTTTGGCCTTTGCAGAAATATTCTCCTTTGTCTTCAGAGAGAAGTTGGCAACTTCCAGACCAAGCCAAATTCCCAAGTCAAAATGATGAGGGGAGGGTCTTTCATATGAGAAGGAAGTCATTGATGGAGAGAGTAACATTTCCCCATAAAAATAGAACAAATGAGCCCCTCGATCTGAGCTCCACTGAACCCTGAAAGGGCTTAGAGCCTGGATCCTATTCCTTGCTAAGTGGAAACTAAATTATGGCAACTTAGCTTTAATCATTCCTGGGTAAGTGGCCCCAGTTAAGCTTTCACTTACAAAGGGATAGGAATGAGCATGTGAAACAGTTACTGCACCGAAGCTTAATGCCTTGCAAACTCCACCCCCACTCCTCCAACCCGCTTCTCTTGGTATATCTCTTTGTACCCTCAGTGACGATGATTCTGCCTGCAACCTCCACGTCTCACAGAAATCTCATAAACAAAGCCCTTTAAACGGGGTGCTACATAGAAGAACGTGTGTCACAAGCCAGGTTCTACTCATGGGTTAATTCAACATGAACACCTATGAATCAAGCAGGATTCACGGTGGCTTTTATTTCTCATTGTGAACAACCCAAATACTGCAGTCAGGGACCAGTGTGTCTGATGAAGCCCATTCTCTGACCATACAACCTGCATCACTGCTCCTTCCCCTGCCATATGTTTGCTTCCAAGCATGTTAAATAAGTCTAATACAGTATTTGAAAGTAATATCCTCTTATTATGCAACATGTGAAGGATGTTTTAATAGCCTCCCAGATTTCATTGCAGCCAACTAGTTTAATTTGTTTACCCAATGCTTTCTCTTTTGTTTCCTAAATATAGTTTTCTTATTTGGATTGCTGGAATTTAATGCTTTATAAATAGTGAAACCACCCGCTTTTAAACCGCAGTTGTTATTAATAAAGGTTTCAATGACAGACAAGTCCCTGCTTAATGCCTCTTTATTTTACCCTTGGGAGACAGTTAAGATATATTGTTTGATTTGTATATGCCAATGTTATCATATGACTGGGAATTTGTATTTTCCTCAGAGTGGAGTTAAATTCCTCTTTAACTCCTTATTAAACAGTTGCTAGCCATTTCTTTTGACTACTTGGTCTCCTGATTTCTAACATCTCAAATACTGTTCTATATTTTATTATTTTTATTTATTATCATTGTAACATTGTGAATATGCTTATCAGTAGTATAGACTATACATACAGGTCTCTGGGTGCATAAAGATAATATTGCAATCATAATATTAATTGTTCTAATATTTATTGCCATTGTTCAATCTCATTTCACATCCTGAGGGTAGGAAAAAAAATAACTCGTATGTCTGTAGCTTGCCCATTTCTACCCGAAATGATGTCATATAAATACTAAGTGCTCTTAAACCATGTGTCTAACCATGTGTCTAACATCCTTTAGCAATTCACTCCTTATCTCCCTTGGAAGTAAACAGTTGTTTCATCACCTGCCAAAGCCAGTATAGAGTGTCTGGTTAAGAAACAAATCCCTACTGCTTATTGTTTTGTGTGGCAACAAACAGGTAAATTTTATGTGAGCCCAAGCTCAGTTTCCATGAAAGCAAGTGGTAGCACTCCTATTGACTTCATTGGAAGTCAGATCAGGTCATGTAACAAGGGATTTACTGGGATAAAATCTTGAGGTTTCTCAGGATTTGGCCCATTATTTCTTATGGACCATAGCCATGTTTCTTTGGGCTACAATCTCTGATATTAAGCAAAGTCAGAACAACATGGCCCTTGAATGAGATGCCACTAAGTAAAACTGCAAGAGCGGCTGGTGCTTCAGTAGGTGGCACTGCCTATCTTAACCCCTTTGCAGTCCCCTTGGACATGACCATCTCCTGCACTTTTCAGTATTTCCTTGTGATGTTAAACAGCAGTCACGTTGCATCTGGAAGGTAGCTTCATGTATGCTGTCCAGATGCTGTCATGTAGCTAAAGATTTTATTGATTTGCTGCATTATTCATTGTTCTTCATCAAGTGGAACCTGTGCAAGGGATCCTAAAGAGGCGTCCATAAAACTTTCATGGCATTTCACATCCTCATGCATTCTGGATATGTCACGAAGACGCTACACTAGAAAGGTTTTAATGTCCTTAAAAGATTCTCCAGAGGTGATTTCTCAACCCTCAAATGTAACCTACTGTAAAGGATGAGACTGGGAAATCAATGCATCAGCCAAGCCCCAGACCTCTACCTGGTCTGTTCTTACTGTGGAGGAGGTTGCACACCCTGTTGAGGATTCTCAGCAGTTATGGCACTACCAGGCTGGATTTGCTCCTTACTGATGACAAGCATTTTATATCTATGCTAAGATAGAGATGATTCACACCAACTGAGCCTGCATTCTCTTGTGCTTTCATTTTCATGTGTAAGCATGGCATTCACATACCAGGCTATGGGCAGAATATTTGAATCCACCATAGGTTGTAGTTCCATTATAACCACAAATGTTGCTAACAATTAAACCAGTCTCTGGAGACTCTTCTTTTACAGTGCATCATTTTCCTATGGTTATGGGTAATATACAGCATGCTTAAGCTGTTTTCAAATCTGGTCAGGCCTGAATCTTTTGTGTGATCTTTACACAGGTCTTTGTGTGATAACAGGCATTTTCCTGCATCCATGAAGGGTTTGGGCCCATAAATAGGTCATTTTAGCGTAAATGTGTGCAGGAGACGTTCTACTCACTTAGAACATGTCCTAGTGGTACGTCAAAGCACCGCTGAATGAAAAATCAAATGCTTTTCAATTGTTATTTCCTCCCCTTGCTTTACCCGCACCTACTTCTAGTGGGTTCTTGTGCAAATGGAGGTCGAAGGGTCCTCTCATGCAGTCCTGGCATAGAAGCCAAACTCCAGGTGAACTCAGGTCCTGTGCAAGATCTGGAATCAGACCCTGAAAGTCTGTTCAAATAAATCAGAAATGATTATCACTGAGTGATGAAACAGCCATTTTTGAGCAATGATATGTATTCATTTGGCTCTTCTAGTTTTTGTAGTTACATTCATTTCAGTCAACTCGTTAAATGAAAAACAGATGCCACAACCAAGTATTAAAGTTCACAAAGATGGATTTTCACATTTCTGTGAGTGAGTGTTTTTATCAATAATACACATGAAAAGGAACTGTGAAGTTTTATTACATTAATTTAGCTGCCATAAATCAACATATAATGCAAAATTCATTTAAATTACCACCTTAGGGCCGACACAGAAATAATGAAGTGTTATGTTCAAGTCCTTATGGTGAGATTGGTGATAGTCTTCTTTTTACATATGACGATAGAGCTCATGAAAGGATCTGGACTGACAGCTCTTGTAACAGATCTGCTCTGTTTATCTGCAGAAGTAGTAAAGACACAGCCAGAGGTACTACAAGTGTAATCCTCTGCTGAGTGTGTATTACAGATCCCCATCTGGGCCAGTCCACAGAGGATATGAGTTGTTACAGCTTCCAGTTACAGAGTGATGGGCTGTTTAGCTCGACCTTGAATCAGCTCATGTTTTTACCTTGGGAAGTGAATTCTGTTGGCCTCAGATACCCTAGAAAAGCTTCCTCTGACCAGAGGAAGTGTGTAACCCACCAGTGAGCATATACCACCGGTACATGCCAATCCACACAAGATGCAAGTTATTACATTCGCCTTTTGAAGAATTTGGTTCCTTAGTCTACTTTGTAGTGCCTAACAGTTTAACTCTGGGGCTAGGGACAGACGCTCCACACAAACCAGTTCAAGTCATCAGAAACTAGTTTAAACCTGTAACAGAACAGAAACTTAGTGTGCATAAATCAGTTTCAAAATGGTTGAAACTGGTTTAAGATAAACCTAGTTGACTGTAGTATCAGACTTAACTGATTTGGGTCAAATCGGTTTATGAAACTTCTGTCCCAGACCCCTTCCTGGTTCAAGTTGAATCACAGTCCCCCCAGTATCCCAGCATGCTTTTCAGCCCTGGGCTGAGCTATGCTGTCTGCTCCAGCAGAGAAGGATTGGGGGGGAGGCAGGGACTGCTCCCCCCAGGCAAACCCTGGCTGGGGTCTGGGCCCCCAAGTACAGAGCTGCCCTGCTGCTAAACTTACTGAAACTTACTGCTGGCTGTGATTGTGGACTACAAATCCCAGAGGCACCTGGAAGCAGGAGGAAGTGATGAGCAACCCTGGAGAGTCGTGCGGCTGTGATTCTGGACTGCAAATCCCAGAGACTTCAGGGGCAGCAGGAAGAGGAAGTGAACACACAGCCCATGCTGGTTACATGCCACAGAGGCATGTTTTAGTGCCCCCTGGCTTCTGGCCTCAGCCACTGCAGACATGTGGCTGCATTTCCTGAATCAAAAGTAAATGTGTGCCCAGTTGTTTCTCAATTTAATCTCTGCATTTTAGACTAACCTACAAAGACTGAATCGAGTCAGCCTTGGGCTTTTTCACTGTCTGTATCTTAGCCTGGAGGTCCAGAGTTCAACACCAACAGCAGTCACATAAATCCTTTCCAGGTGCCTTCAGTGTGCCTTTCTACTCTGACTTCTGGAGATCATAGCTAGATGCAAAATTACTCCCAGCTTTTTATAAACCTTACAATTTCCCCAGTGATGTCATCATTTTGTTGTTGTTGTTGTCACATCAATTCCCCAGGCAATCCTTTGGCCTCTCTATAGGGATGCCCAACAAGTTCACCAAGTACAAAAGTGTTATGATGTTTGCAGATGGTCCCATACCCACTAAGACCTGGACTGAGAGCATCAGTTTGTTTCATAGAGGACAATGAATAACTATCAGATGGACATGACTATTGTTTAATGGATTCAGGTTAATGGCCTAGAAATGAAAAGATTTTTTTATCCCACTACCAAACCCCAGAGCCAGATCTGTCCTATTCTTGGCTTTCCATCAAGCTGTGGCTAAACTGATTCTCCAAGATGCTTTCAAATTATTTTGCCTGTCCTTTAAGACCTGGGGTCTCTTGGTTCTCTTAAGTTTTCCTCTCCCCCCTGTATTTCAGGTGGATCCTCCAATGCTGTGATATGAAGCCTAATGGGGCACATTTTTAATCAGGGCGAGTGTAGAGGATGTCACGTTTTCCTCTCTTCTGACTATAACAGGAGCTATTCCTTTTGAGAAGCTGTTTCTTAGGAAAGCACAAGCATCTGCAAAATATATGAGCTCCAAATGTGAACAGACATGTATCTATCACTCATAATTTCCCTGTTTACTTGCAACAGCTTAAGAAAAAATTAAAAACAAAGTAGATTAAATATTTTTTTCAACTACAGCCATAGTACCTAAGGCTGTGCATTAGTGCATTCTCATTATTTAAACCAGATCAGCCTTAGTCAGTACTTCAAAGGGCTCCTTTTTACATCCAGTGAAAATCTAAGGTCCAAGTACTTCAGGTCCTGATAACATGTATGCACTCTTCTCTCTCTTCATGTTCAATTCATGCCCTAGTGTGGCATTCAGATAATATTGTACTATGGAAAGGTACCCATTCGGATTGAAGCTGGCCAAAACAAGAGACAATTTTTTCATTCTATTTATCCTTTTG
>NW_017728994.1:60363339-60372777 GCF_001723915.1 Gavialis gangeticus | reverse complement strand
AGTGAAAATCTAAGGTCCAAGTACTTCAGGTCCTGATAACATGTATGCACTCTTCTCTCTCTTCATGTTCAATTCATGCCCTAGTGTGGCATTCAGATAATATTGTACTATGGAAAGGTACCCATTCGGATTGAAGCTGGCCAAAACAAGAGACAATTTTTTCATTCTATTTATCCTTTTGGAGTCAAAAAGAAATTCAGTGAGTGAAACCCAGGATTTTGCCACAATTTTTTTTTTACAAAAATATTGATACTTTTTAATCATGGAAGTATTTTCACTTTTTATAATGTCCCTGTATTTCACTGAAGGACAGAACAGAGCTCCAGATCATATATGGTCACTAAAGATGCTCCAGCGCATTTGGAAGGGCCAGGATTGCATGCCTGTAGACAAATCAGATTGAGTGCTTGTCCAGCTGTTAGCTCTTTCTTCTGCCTGTGGGTTTTTGGCAACCAGAGTATGATCTCTACAAAACTGGAAGAATATGTCAGACTTTATTCAAAGTCTCAAATACTTTGAGTCTACACTCAAATGCTGGCATAAAGACCCGATAATTTTCTGTCTATTTAAAATAGGCATGAGGCTGAACCATTCAGATCATTTGGACCATTCAGACCTTTCTGAAAACAATTCAATCCTCACATTAGATTCACATTGCACAGTGGAGACTGTACTAAAGGCAGCAGTCCATCCCATGACTGCATTAAGACCAGAGAGTGATGCTAGTCCTCAAAGCTGAGTTCAATTAGTAGAGGAGCAAGAAAGACGGAGAGAATTACAGGTTCTTTCCTATGTCTGGCAAGTGATAAAAAAATCCTATTGTATTCATTGCAGCCAAATTCTGGAACCATATTGCATCATTCAGAAAGAAAAATATTCACATTTGGATCATCCGGATACAAACCCATGAGCTTATTTGAGTAATTCTGTTTGAAGAAGTTGAAGAACATTCAGACATTTCTTCTACTATTTGCCCAGGTATACATAATACATATCCAGTATTCATATATTCAACCTTAATACCCATGCAGTTCTTGGAAAATATTAATTGCTCTATAAAGGCCAAGCAGATCATATAATTGTATTTCAATATTTTACCCTAAACAGTTAGTACAGGTAATTTTTTTTTTTTTTTTTTACAGACAAAGCATTGCCATTCAGACACTCCACTGGTGTATAACACTCCACTGGTGTGATTTTTCTTAATCAGCTAGATATTCAGAATAAAAACCTGGCCCTGTGGAAATCAGTGAGAGTTTTGCCATTGACTGCAATGTGATTCAGGATTTCGCCCTTGATGCATATGATATATTTGTCATGATATTTAGTATGATGTAATGCACCTCATTTTAATAATCCAAGTTATAAATAGTATCTGTCAACTAGAGAAAACTTTAAATCAAGCCTCATGAATCTTCATGGGCACAACTTTGTTTCTGAGCATTTTGCACTAACGTCCCAACTGGCTATTTTGAGTCAAGGGCCTCTTCTTCCAGTTGGTAAGCCAATTCTGTGTGGATTCACATTTGAATGTAAGTCAGTGCAGGAGCCTGGGAGTTTTAGTACTCATGGAAACATTTACCCATGTCTTGTGACCAACATTTTTCCAGAGTAAATTCTTCATTAAAAGAACCCTTGATGTTTCACAGCTTGTTACCAAATTGGGCCCTGACTCTTCTGATAGTTTAGATCTGTTTAAAAATAAGCTTTTCAGCAGAAAAAAAAAAGCTGCCTTCTCATTGATAAGAACCATAAACAACAATATCATAAAGAAATTCTCTGGCTGTTTTGACAACTTTTTTTTTGGTGAATATTTTACTCAAGAGCAGATGAGTAAATTTTAACCTTGTGTTTCATTTTTTTTTTTAAGGGATGGATGAAGACTGTGCCACAGCTTGTCTTCTGGGAACAGTCATTAAATTGTTTGCACGTTAAACCACAGAGAAATATATTTCCAGCCTTTCACTAAAATTCGAATACTTTTTTTTCCCCAAATAAAACAGAAAAAGAATTGAGTGCTGTTCTCTGAAGAAAATAATGGAGGGTCACAGCATAGGTTCCTAGACTGAAGTCTAGAAAGGATCTCTTTGAATCTTCTGGTTTTACCTACTGAATAGCACTGGCCATAAATTGAATCGCTATTCATTCAGTTACAGGTATTACCAAGCACAGATAACTCTTACGTACAAGAAGTAAGCAAGCTGCCCCTATCCACCTATGTCTTTCTTTGCCTTCCTTCTTAGTTTCTCTCTCCTGCCCTTGTTAGTTAATGCTGATACTTAACCCTGTAAGGTGTTTTGGGTTATAATGTGTGAAGAAGGCACAGTACCAAAGTAGGACCTAGTATCTGCCTGGTACTCAGGCAAAACTCCCATTGGCATCTATGAGCCCTTAAGCAATGCAGCATGATGCAAGTGGAGTTCTTTATTATGTGTGGTTAAAGGCGACTGAAACCAGCTTTCGTTGCTGACTCAAGGACATGAAAGAACACACACTGTTGTCATTCTCGTCACAGTTGTCACATTCACTGGGTCCAGTTTTGTTTCCATTTAAGCACTGAAATGAATGGAGCCAAGACAGTCTCACCATCTCCTTTTTCTGAAACCCAACCCTATTTAACGGCAACTAGAGTGCCTATAAAACCGATACATTACAAGCACGGGGCCAGATGCAGAGATGATGTGGAAGGTGGTATAAGTTACACATCACCGTAGGTAGAAAGAACGCTAAGTCGGCCAGCGTTAGTCTGTCCTGCACACCAAGGAGACAGAAAAAGGTGAAATCTGTAGAGAAGCCCTACCTAAAACCTGATGGTGGGTTTTAGCCTCCAGTGGGCCAAACAAGTATATTTTTCCATAATTGTTCTATGTTGTGTTGTATAGCATACACATGTAAGGACTTGCCTTGTAACGTTATACCCTGACATCTGCCTGCTTGTAATGATGATCTGAATTACCTGTACATGTGATGTTGCAATTCACTTTGCTGTATAAACTGTCCTTGCAGCCTCACTCACGCATTGCACTTGGGAATGCTGCATGCAGCAAGTAGCATTCTTATTTTACCAGTGTTAAAATTCACCCGGTATCTATTTCTTGCTAACTACAGGTAGATACAACACTCCTGAGAAATATGACACTCAATGCCTGTGAAATGTAGAAACAGGTCAATAGACAACTTTCAAAAGCAACCGTTTAGGATAATTAAGCCACACATTCACAACATCAAGAGTTTATTTTATATTGGAAAGCATGTGGTTAGGGAAACAATAGCATTTTCCTCTCCCCACAAGAGAATGGTAATTAATTTGAACACCCTGAAAAACTGAACTGTTCTTGCCACAAATCTATAAATCAAACTGTTTGTTTAGCATAATGTTTTGCTATTTTAGTTGTGCTAGAGTCCAACCACACGGTGCCAAAATACTTCCATGATGAGTATATTAGAAATAGTCATTGGTGATAGATCTGAGGGATGTAGGGACCAATCCTGAGCTCTCTTATATCAGAATAACTAAGACTAAAATTCGACCCCTGTATAGATCAACACACAAATAATAGTAAAGTTTTGTAACTCCTCTTATAAATAGTATTGTGAGTCCTCATTTTTTTGTATCATAGTACCTGGACCTTGTACGTTGTAGTGTACAAACAGAACAAAAAGATGTGTATGGGACAAGACAACAAATAAAAGGCTTAAATTACAATACAGGGGATTTAGGCTGGCTATTAGGAAAAACTGTCTCACTGTGAGAGTTGTTAAGCACTGCAACAGTTTATCTAGAGAGGCTGTGAAATCTCCATCATTAGATGTTCTTAAGAACAGGTTAGACAAATATTCATCTGTGGTGGTTTAGTCAGGGATGATCCTGTTGTAAGTAGCAGTTTGGACTGGGTAACCTCTTGAGGTCCCTCCCATGCCGGTTTTTCTGTGAATCTATTATTCAGTCTCTTTCTAAAATAATGTTTTTGTCAAAGTTGATGGAAAACAATTCCTCTTTGGCTGTTAGGAAAAAGACAGGGCCACATTTGCAACTGGTGGAAGGCGTGGATCTCCATTGCCTCTGCACTTCAGAGTTTGTAGAATCATAGGATTGAAAAAGACCTCAAGGGTCATCTGGTCGAACGCTCCTAGATCATCCCTGACCAAAGCTTATCCAGCTTCTTCTTGAAAACCTCCAACAAGAGAAACACTACTTCCCTAGGCAATCTGGTGCAGTGTATTAGTGATGATCAAAAAGAAAGGAAAAAGGACATTCTTCCTGAGGTCTAATTGCAATCTGTTTTGTTACAATTTAAAGCAGTTGCTTCATGCCCTGCCCTCTGCAGCACGGACGAACAATTGTTCTTCTTTATGGAAACCTTCAAAGATTTCAAAGCAATAATGCCCACCCTTAATCTCCTTTTCTCCAAGCTAAACACTTGTTCTCTCAACCTTGTCTTCCTACCCCTTCATCATATTTGGCACTTATTTCTGGACCCTCTCCAGCTTCCCCACATCCTTTGTAAAATGGGGAACTGCGCACAATACATTAAATAAGGCCTAACCATTGCTGAATAGACTGGCAGTAGCACTGATTGGGCACTTCTACACTAGATGCTACGGCGACTTAGCGTTGGCAGGCACAACCCATGATGCTGCAGCTACATTGCCGTAGCAATGTGCTCCCTTGCTCAAGCGTGGTAATGTAGCAGCTAAAAATAACCACGTGCCACCAGCGTGGCACAGTACAGGCTTTTACTGTGTCACAGGGGCACATGTAGACGCGCCCATCATGTGTTACATCTAATACACCTGTGGATGCAACCTCAAATTACATTCAGGCATGGCAAGTCAGCTGAAATAGTCTCTTGTTCCTGATGTAAAGGGGGGGCAAAACATTTGGGCCATTTCATATCACCTCTAAGCTAGGACCTGGGATGGGCATAAATCAACTGCAAGGAGGAAATTGTGCCACATCCCTTCTAGAAAATAGGACAAAAGTGCTGGTTGTCCTGCCTATGATCAACCAGCTCCCACAGAGTTGTGTAGCTTGCTAAACCCTTGCACAGGTATAGCTTGTTTGGGAACTAGAAGGCTTGGTTCCACTTAACTGTACAATGCATCTAAGTATAGTATACATTTTCTAGAGCCCGTGACTATGCAATGTTAGCACAAAAGTACTTTGAAGAAACATTTCAAACATACTAACAAGCATGAATTCTTGTGAAGACATGTCACACACACACAATCCTCCTCCCCTAGCAGGGGCAAATTCTCTCCCTGAAACCGAGGCCACCACCTATGAGGTTTCTGTTTTCTGGATGACCGTGGGCTTTGACTGACATTTGCATTCTTACGTGTGCCAAATAACGCTGTCTTACATGTTTATTCTATGCCCTAAGCGATCCTGCCATTGCTATGATTCCTCAATGTGCCCATAACTAGCTTTCCAGTTGGGTGCTTTAATAGCCTGGGTCTGATCAAGATCTTCCTTTTGGTTATTGGCTTGGTTCTCAGAGAAGAGCTCTGCCATTCCCTTGGTTTTCACAGACCTGCAGTCATAACTCTCAGCTGTACTTCATTTCAAGGAAGGTCTCTCATCTGAGTTCAAAGCAGCCTACATCCCACACCCATTTCATGTCATCCATCCCCTTTCTTTCATTACTAAAAAAAATTGCCTGAAAAATAAACAGAATACCAAGATTTTGGAAACTTGTATTTATAGGGGGAAAAAATCCAATATATCCTTTATGTTGGGTCTTCGCGACACATGGGGTGCTCATATGGGCCAAAACAGGAGGGCTGGTAAGCAAGGACAGTCTCATTAAGCCATGAATATGCTCATGACGTGGTCAAATGGTCAGTGATTTGTCTCTGATGGCAGGTCTCCTTAACTGGAGACTGGCCAAGAGATGCGTAATTGTTAGCACTGTTTCCATGATTCAGAAAATATTCAAGTCCCTCTGCAGAATGCACAGCATGTCTCTGGGCAGCCAGGGAAAAAGCAAAATGAACTGTAAAGTAGAAATAGCAATAGGAATTTAGGAGTGAGAGGTAATAATGGCGAGCAAGAAATTTAACCTCCCCGGTGGTACGTCCGATACACCATTACCCAAAAGGTTGCCAGTGGCACTGCGATGTCGCAAGGTCACTTATAGTGGAACCCGACATAGAGACAAAAGGTTTACTACAGCAGTCAGGTTGCCTCATTAAATCGTTAAGAAAAGGAAAAGAAAGCCAGCAAGCTTCTTCAGTGCATCTCAGTACATATTGTTTACTGTTTCGTTTGCAGCAAGATTTCCTTGAAAAGATCATAGGCTGCATTTTTTTTCTTTTGATTTTGAACAGAATAGGAAGTTTGAAACATTTGGAATAAAGTTCCAGTTAAAAATAGTGTTTTGGACTAAAGTTCTTTAAAAATGGTGACAATGAATAGGAAAGAAAGTGTAATTTAGTGCAACCCCGCTGTAACAGCAAACCACTCTGACGCTGGCAGGTACAGGGCTGTGTACACACAAGCATGGCTCTTTTTGCAGTCATCAAAATGAAAACATTATGAGGACGGTTGCTTTTAATTGCATATACGTTTTCTCAGGTTTTAATTGAAGCACTGTACACATTTCTATTGAAAATACTTAAATTATCTAAAAAAAAATAGGCAATTATTTCTTAGATGAAGGACAGTTTCAGGGCCATCGGTGACTTAAAATAGCTTCATTAGATGGAGTTAGTAAAAACTTTCAAAAACATTTAATGTACCCTTTCAAGCAATAGATATTTTTAATCCTTGTATTTATTTGGTTGCTGCTGTTGGACTCTGAGAAGGATTCCCAGTACTGTGTTATTAAAGAAGAGGCCTTGTGGAAACCACAGCTGTTCATATTGCCATCAATTATTTTATGGCACAAAAGGGCAGCCTTCCCTCCCCCCATCATATTTGGGCCTTCTAACATGTCACTAACCATCCTAAGAAGCTGAGTAGTTTTGCTGTTCAATTATATGCAACAAATATAGAAACAATCAATTCCATCTGTGTCATTTGTTCATAGACTTGGCCCCCAAACCAAATAGATGTTCTTCGTTCAGGCTGTGGGTGCCTGGAACAAGGAACAACTCTGATCCAAACGTCTGCGAATGGCATTAAGCACTCCTGACCCTCTTTATGTTCCCCAGTGGTGATTTCCCAGGCAGTGGAAGCTCCTGAGCAAGGGCCACAGTCCAGGGCCTGTCTGCATTGCAAACAAGACATCATCTTTACTGTGTAAAAATCCAGGGAGGCTGGGTATAACAAAACACAAACAGAGCCGGACTTCCTCTCCCTGGTTTACTGCTGCAAAACCTTCCCTTGGTAGCATGTTGTGTCTCCTTCCAGTGAGACTGGGGGGAAGTTATTTCAGTTCTTTCTGGAGGTTGTTTCTCAGGTACCCGTGCGGATGTCTGCGATGCCACGCCACAGACTAGCTCTTCTTTTGGAGACCAAGTAACCCCTGAAGCGATTGTTTTTTAAACAGTGGCTTCTGGCCTCTTTATGTTTGCTGTTACACCTACAGGCATTGTGCGCCATTGGCAAGGAACCTGGGCATTGTGCGCAGCCCTTCACCCAAGCCGTCCCCTGCCTGTGTAAGTTGGACGGGAACTAGCTAGACACTTTATTATGAATGAAGGAAAAAGCGTGATGCTAGCCAAGTTTTTTGGAGGCACCGTGTAGGGGTACTGGCCTAGAGTACCTTGGAAACTTTCTGATTGCACAAGCATATTGGCTGGGAAAGCACAAATGGAGAGATGCTGAAGGGGGTTCCTGCTCCACAGAGACCCTCAGCTTCTCCTTTGCAACCCCCTGATGCCAAAGCCTGGGCTGATCCAAAAAAGGCGAGAGAACAAATTAAACAGGGGGCCATAAATTACCCTCAGCAATTAGCATGTTAGCCTGATTGAATGGAGACAGGTTCCCACCTAGCAGCTCTTCTCTCTTGTCAAGTTGAACATTAACAAGCTGGCCAGGCCTGAGATAAGGGAGAGACTGTTTCTACACGGTGCAGGTTTGTTTCCCCCGGTGCAACGCTAGTGGCAACAGATTAACAGGTCACCGGACTGGGGCTGCGAATTGCTGCCAATTACCTTGTCTTTGCTTGTTGCACTACAGTCTAATGGCATCATTTAACACGCGCTCTCTCTTCCCAGCACCCCAGCTGGTGACACCCAATAAAAAGCTTGATTGATAGATGGATGCGTGTGCATGCAGATACGGGGAAGGCACTCATCGTCTGGAAGTCAAACAATCTTCCCCGACCACTTTCCCTGCCCTCTTCCCACCCCGGACAGGCTAATCAGGTTTAGAGAGAGCTTGTTTGTTTAGGGCTCTTAAAAACCTCATTATCAGACTTTCAACCTGTTCAAACAATGAATCAGCGGCGGATAAATTTGGAGCCCGTTTTATATACTCCGGATCCCACGCCGCTTTCCCTCCCCTGCGGACGGGGACGCTCCGGGTTTCCAGCTTAACATTGCAGACCCCCGCCTCGGCTCCCGCCCGCGCCAGATCCGCGTCTCCGGCACCGATTCTGGGGAGAAACATCTCAATCAGCGGGGGCCGGCGGCTCCCGGAGCTGCCCCGTGACCTGCCGCCGGCTGTTTGACGCCACTTCTTTTTTGTCTGTTTTGGGGCTGGGTTTTTTTTTTGGTAGAAATGCATCATTCCCGTAGGGAGACACCCCCCAGCCCGGCTCCGGGGAGCGGCCCAGCGCGCCGGGCACCGGCGGGGCGAGGGGCACCTGCCCTGGGCAGCGGGCCCTTTTCCTCTTTCGGCCGGCGGCAAGGCGCAGCGCAGGGGACCCCGGAGCGGGGCCGCTTGCGGAGGCAGGAGCGGTTTCAGGAGGGTGCGGGAAGGAGCCCGGCCCCTGGACCCGCACCCGCACCCGCTTTTGAGTTTTTGGGCTGCTTTTTTTTCTTTTTCTTTTTTTTTTTTTCAGACGTGAATTAAAGGCGGCGGGAGCAAAGATCCCGCGGGTTTCTCCGCCGGCGTTTGCCCCGACCCGAGCCCCGCTTTGCGGCCAGGTGGGAAAGCCCTGGCGGAGGGTCCTCGCTAATTAAAAGGCTCCCGCTTAAAGCCACCGAGGGCGGGACGGGCTCCGCTGTTTGCCCCCGCGGCTGCTGGAGCGCGCGTGGGAGGGGCAGCTCTCCCGCCCCCACTCGCCGACCCAGGGGTCCCGTGGAGCGAGCCCTTGACACACTTGATCTAGTTTCTGAGTCTGTGGAGGGGCCCGGCCCGGCCCGGCCCGGCCGCACCTCCGCGGGGCACACTTCCCACCTGAGTCCCGGCGCGGCTCGGTCCGCAGCAGCCTCGGGGGCATTTGTATCTGTGCGGCAAAAATGAAAAACCACTGTTAAGTCTCCAGTTGCCTCCCCCCCCCCCGATGGTTTTATGCCACTCGTGGAAACCCCAGGGGCGGGGGGGGG
>NW_017728994.1:60359521-60360169 GCF_001723915.1 Gavialis gangeticus | reverse complement strand
AAAAAAAAAAAAAAAAAAAAGCCTGATTTTTCCCCCCCCCAAAAAAGCTGCAAATGAATCATTTTCAATTTTTTTCATTAAAAAAAATCTAAACTTCTCATGAGACTTTTTTTTTTGTTTCAAGCTACATAAATTGACGCCCGTGGGTTATTTTCTAAGCGTTGTTTACAAGGGATGGAGTGAAGGCATCAAATCAGCGCCCCCCGCTTGAGCAATGGCATCGAAAGGAGCAGAGATGTTTATGGCCTGAAGTCAATACGGTCACCCCCCAAATCTGGGGGACCTACGGATTTGAAAACCCTGAAAAAATATGGCTTAAAAAAAATGTAGGGCATATTGATAAATCTTTATTGACAAAATATTGACAATGACATACTTCTTGGAAGTATATAGTGTGTTAGAATTCTAACAAATTAAACACAAAACACAAAAATATTTACATTCTGGTATAGAAGACATTAAGGAAACATTTGTCACTTGTTTTTAGTAGCTCTATGATCTTGGAATATTATAAGCTCAGTGCTTGAAACTTGCCCCCAATGAAATAGGTCCTCCCCTCCTGCAATGCAGGGGTTCCTTGCTTACCCTTTGGCCCAGGTTCTCCTTTGCTTCCAGATGGTCCTTGCTGGCCGACGTCTCCCTTCTGAC
>NW_017728994.1:60352861-60354521 GCF_001723915.1 Gavialis gangeticus | reverse complement strand
CAATGAAAATGGCCATTTTTGATCAATCCTCCAGATCGAGTCCTTTTTCCTGCATACTGCTAGTTTGAAAGACCTGCCAATTAAGAGCCGGCACCACCGAACAGCGGCCATCGGATTTAAAAAATATGAATTAAGTTGCACCATGGGGAGATATATATATATATATATATATATTTTAAATTGGGGGATTTTTTTGTTTTTTGTTTTTGCAGCAAAAAGTCATAACCACCCCTCCGCTCCCTCCCACCCACCTCCCCCGTTGTCCGTTTGGAAGGAACACTATGTTTAGTTACTGCTACTTCATTTAGCTTTCACAATCACTTTGACGCCAGAAGTTATCATAAAATGTTTACAGACTGCACATTTCTCGTAAAATAAAATTAAAAAGCACACAGAACCTGTCTTAAAAAGGAAAAAAAAAATTACAATTCATTTCTGTCTTTAGGAACCGTTTAAAAAAAAACCCCCAAACGGCTTTTTCTTTCTTTCTTTCTTTCTTTTTTTTAAACACATGCAATTCAAGTTTCTGAAACAGGTGTGGATTTGGACTGTGCACGGCATTTGCTTTGTAAAGGCTGGGAAAAAAAAACTGTGAAGTGCAAAACAATGTCCTGTTAGGTGGTGTTGGGGGGGGGGTTGTGTATATATATCTATATATATTGGGGTTTTTTCTTTTAATTTGTTTTTGTCGTTATTGGATTTTAAAAGTGGACTGCGAGAAACGGAATACCTGTCAATCATCGTGTCTCGGTGGATAGGTTTTGATTGACAGATCCCCCTTTGCCAGAGCTGTGCCAGCAATGCCACATTTTGGACCTCTCGCTCCGCGCCTCTCTCAGCTGCCTCCTAGACGAGAACTGCATTTTGATGAAGCCTCTGCCTCTCCCCCGCACGCCGCTCCCGGGTGTGTGATCCTGCGACACTTGGGTTTTTGTTTTGTTTGCTCGTCGGAAAAGTCCCAGCGCCAGGTCTTAGTCGTCTGAAGTGACGTCTATTTCTTCTGGGCTGGCTTGTTTGGTGGCAATTCTCCACCGGTTAATGTGATGAGTCCCTTTTTTCTTCTGTTGTGAGTCTGAACCTTCCTCTTCCAACTTTTGTCGCTTGAACTTTGTCCTTCTGTTCTGAAACCATACTTTTACCTGCGGAGGGGAGACAAAGGCGGGGGTTAGCTGGCTGGGCGCTCCTTGCCCGGGCTCCCTCGGTAAGGACTAGTGCATGCGTGTGCACAGTCTACTAAGTGCCAAACGCAGTGAAAACGGGGTCCGGGACTGCGCGTGTGTCCACACACTGCCTACACCCAGAGGCGAGACGCACACGTATCTACCTGCCTCCAGCTTGCTTGTGCCCGTGGAGGTTACACACGCACGTACATACACATGCGCGTGTGCGCGCCTCTGCACAGGCAGAGAGCCGCGGCTTGCGGGGCTAGTAGGCACACACTCGTGTCCGCACACGCGCTTCGCACCACGCCGGCCGACACAGCCATCAAGTCCACCATCAACCGCAAACCAGCTTAGGCACATGCATACTTATCACCAATTCAAGCACATACACTATACACCCCAAAAGTTAGACACAGATCACTAATTCATATATCGTGCACACAATGCAATACACACACACACACTAGCAGCTCAGATACACACATGTTCAAAATAAC
>NW_017728994.1:60345976-60347861 GCF_001723915.1 Gavialis gangeticus | reverse complement strand
CCGCAAACCAGCCGCAGCCGTGGGCGCCCGCCCCGCGTTTGTGCCGCGGGACCTTTCCCCGCGTGTCGGGGGTCCCGCACCGGGCCAGGCGCACCCACCGCTCCCTGCGCGTGTGAAAGCGAAAGTGCTTCAAAAACGAAGATTTCGGCGTTTTGTTTTATTTTGTCCTTTGAATAAGCTCCTTTGCAGCCCGGCTGGGGCCTCCCCTTTTCCAAGAGGGGCCAAGGGGGAGAGACGGCATCTTTGCCCGGTTTCCTTGGGAGAAATCCTCCTCCCCAAAACGAAGTGCCCGCAGCACTTCCCGCAGGGGTGCCCGCGAGCGATCCCGCTCAGGCAAAAACCCTCCCAGTGCCGCAGAAAATGCCTCTCTGAATTTGCTCAGAGTCGAATAAATCTGACTTAACCAGAGCCCAGATTACTGGAGTCGTTTAATTACAGATAGTATTGATCCCGAAGTTATCTCGAGAGCTGGCCACACTCCTCGGAGCGGCCAAAGGTAAACACGGGTCCTTTTTCTTTTTCTTTTCTTTTTTTTTTTTAAAGCAGTTTAAACTCCGGTTCTGTCTGAAAGTGCCTGATAAAGGCCCCAGCGAGGGGGGGAAAGGGGAACGGGAGCATTTTAATAAGCTGGTTTAACCCGCTTCGCTGCCTCTTCAGAAGAGAGCGCGGCGGTGCCAGACACACAGCTCCGCCGCATTTTCATATTCTCCTAAAGTCCCCCATTAAAAAGCTGAGCGGGGAACAAGGGGTGAGTTTAATTTGCTTTTAGTTTGCTAATTGAAGGGGAGGACGGTTCATTTCTGCCCGCTGATCTCCCCAAAGCGAGCTCGTTTGTAGGGAACCGGGGGTTTGACATCTGGACAAAAGACCCCAAGCAGCTTCGGAATCAGACGGGACAAAGACCACCTTAAATACAGCTTTGCCACTGGAAATAAGCCTGTGACCGGTCCCTTGTTCCGAGAACCTCATAAAAGTGGCGATCCCTTTGTCTTGTTTTGTTAGCCAGACATTTTAAAACAAAAGCCCCAACCTCTTTATTGCTTCCCCCCGAAAAGAGGGGGGGGGGGGGAAAGGGTTACAACTTAATCCCATCTGTTTACGGAGAACTTTGAACCAGGCTGCGGCTGGGAGTTATTCCCCCCACCCCCCCGTACAGTGCCACATACTGTAGCAGGGACACGTCCCTCAGGCAGGGAGGAGGAAAAATATGTAAGCCAAACCCTACACCCACAGCAAGGAGAAGGAGACATGCAGCTCCGGAGAAGCCCAGCGCAGAAACCCTCGCGCTAAATATAATCCATCCGGGGCCGAGCAGACACACGCGCAACACGCGCCGGCACCAGACTAACCCGCAACAGCCCGGGCAGCCCCAGCCCGAGCCGCTGCGGGGACAATCCTCACGCAGCTCAGCCCCACCGCGCCCCAGGAGCCTCCTGCTTCAGGCCAGGCCTCCCCGGGGGCGGCGGGGCGAACCGACGGGCGCTGCAGGCCGCCTGGCCCCGACGTCTCCTCTCACCTGAGTTTCCGTGAGGCTGAGGCTGTGCGCCAGCTGCTTCCTCTCCGCTCCCACCACATAATGGTTCTTCTCGAAGGCATGTTCCAGCCGCAGGAGCTGGGACGGCGAGAAGGCGGTGCGGATGCGCTTGGGCTTCCTGGCCAGGGCGTTGTGCAAGAGGAAGCTCTCCGGGCTCGTCTCGTTCCCTGGCCGACGGGGCAAGAGCACACATTAGCCCCGCGCTGCTCTGCCGCGGGGCAGGGGACCCCCTTGCTCGCTGCCCTCATTGCAAGGCCCGGGGAGGGCCGAGGGATGAAAGCCGCGCGGGGAAGCCAGGGCCCGGGCGCTCCGCCGCGCTCGGGGCCCCGCGAGAGGCCGCCCGGCCCGGCC
>NW_017728994.1:60345625-60345933 GCF_001723915.1 Gavialis gangeticus | reverse complement strand
CCCGGCCCGGCCCGAGGCGGCTGCACCGGCCCGAGGGGCCCCGCTCGCCAGGGAGCCGAGCCAAATAAAGACGAGGGCCCAGTCTCCCCGGCCGGCCCTTGAGGAGCTGCCCCGGGTGGCCGGGAGGAGGCCTCCGCCTCTGCCCCGGCCTCGGCAGCCCGCGCTGGGACCGATGCTGCGGGCGGGGAAACCTGTCATTTTGCTCCGAAAGGGCAGCAGCCGCCCCGCGGAACTGGACTGCGGGAAGGGGGGGGGGGCTGATTTTTTTAAAAGTCAATAAATAAGGATAACTCTCCCCCCCGCCCCCA
>NW_017728994.1:60339933-60340218 GCF_001723915.1 Gavialis gangeticus | reverse complement strand
GCGTGGGGCGGGGGCACGGGGTGCACGGGCACGGCGGGGTTGGGCGGGTGCGACACGGCCTCCGCGAACACCAAGTCCGGGTTGGAGTAGACGCCGCGGCCGGCGGAGTGGAAGCCGTTGAGGAAGGGGTTCATGGGGCTGGAGTTGGCATAGCTGAGCGCCGCGGGCCGGATGGGGTCCTCGGAGCGGGACGCGGGCAGGGGGCTGTCTTTGGCCACCAGCGACTCGATGGTGAAGCAGCGCTTGGGCGTGGGCTGGAACATGCTGCCCGACGGCCGCGGCCCG
>NW_017728994.1:60337891-60339512 GCF_001723915.1 Gavialis gangeticus | reverse complement strand
CCCGCCGCCCCCGGCCTCCCCTCGCCCGGCTGCGCCCCCAGGTAGGCAGCGGGGCAGGGCTTTGCGGGAGGGGTTGGGGAGGGATCCCCGCCGGCTCAAGTTGCGCGGGTGGATTCAGCGGCTCCGGGCCAGATCCCGGGCACCCCCTTCCCCGGCTGCTGCGGCGGGAGCCCCGGGCAGGGCCGCCGGCTCGGCTCGCAGGTCCTCGCTGCTCGGGGGCAGCGGGGAGCCGGGATTGCTGCAGCCTCCCTGCCCTGCCCTTCACCCCGGGAAGCCGCGGGCAGCCCGCGGAGCCGGGCAGAGCTGCGCAGCTCCGGCCCTGTCCGGATTTTCGCGATTACCTCTGGGTTCGGGGACGATTTTAGGGCCGAGTTCTCGCGCTCCCATTGGCTGGCGCGTCGGCATAATGATGATCACGGCCGAACGCTGTTGGCTGCTGCTTACTGTTTATTGGTAGTTAAGGATCTATTATCTATTCATCAGCCTCCTATTTTTGCCAATTACATTCTTCTAAAGTGAAGTACCAGCAGGTATTTTGCACATTTACAATTAATGATAAAAAAATAAAAAAAAAAAAAAAAAAATCTGGCGCGCTTTAAATCTATTACGCCGCGGTGTCATTCATCTTCAAGACGCAGAATTACTGATGTCAGTGACTGTTGCTGCTGAACTGGGGGGGGCTTGCAACGGGAGTCTGGTCTTCCCTGCTTTTATTCTTGTACTTCCTTCCCCCTCTGCTTTTAAATAAAAATATCCATTTTCTCTCTAGCGTTAAAACCCCCTGAAGTCGGTACAGAAAGATAGCGAGAACTACTCACGCGCTTTCCCCCTACTATCTGCCGAGTTAATCCTCCCCCCTCCCTCCACCTTCAGCGTTAGAAAGTTGTCTGCGTCTGTCCGGCTGATATTTTCAAGATAACAACAAACAGAAACGGGCTGCATTTGTGCGCGCCGCGTAACGTCTGCACGCATCTAGGCTCCGCGGAGATCTCATGTGCGAATATGGACGCGCTGGGCGAATATCCTCTCCGTGTATCATGTCATATGCAGGCACTTAAATAGTGTGGATGAGTGAATAAGTATTTACGCGAGTGCTTTTTGTTTCTGTCGGCAGGGTGCTGATGAACCGCGTTGTCCCCGGGATGTGGCGGTCTGGACCTCTATAGTTTCTTTTTCCTACATCCCCAGCCCGGGGAGTTGCTGGTGGGAAAGGTCCGCAGCGCTGATCTGCGCGTTCACGACTGTGCGAGGAAAGCTGAGCCCAGCCGCAGTCTGTAGCTACCTGCGCCTCCCGCAAAAAGCCCCGCACCCCGGCGCACGTGTGTCCGGGCTTGGGGTTTGGCCTCCCGTGGCTGCTGTGCTCGGTGTCCTTTGAATCACGGGTTTCCCGTGTTTCCCCCCCGTGTTTGTCCTGACAGGAGGCTTTCCCCGTGCTTTATTACGGGCTGGGCCGCGGATGCCCCCAATACCATTTTGTCCCTCTTCCACCAGAGCCCCCCGGGAGCCTCCGCTCGTCTCCCGCGCGGGCCCAGGCCCCCGGCCGCCCCTGGCACCGAGGCCGGCTTGCTCCGGGGTCCCTGCTCGGGCTGGAGCAGCGCAGCTCGGCCCTCCCACGCCCCTG
>NW_017728994.1:60335992-60337249 GCF_001723915.1 Gavialis gangeticus | reverse complement strand
GAGCCGGCCCAGCAGGATCCGCGTGTGCGCAGCGCCGCCTGCCGGCCGGCCCGGGCACCGCGCGCTCCGCGCCCGGCCCCGGGAGCAATGCCATTTTGAAACCACGGCGCCCGGGAGCGAAGGCAGAAGAGATGGAGGGGCCGGGACCGGATCCCAGCGCGGCGGATCCGGCCATGGCCCGCCCGAGGAGCGGCTCTCGGATGCTTTCCACTGGGGAGACTGTTTCAGGCTCCTCGCTCAGCCCGAGCGGCAGCAGCGCAGGGCAGAGGGGAAATTGTTGCCAACTTTCCCTGTTTAGGTAAAACGCCCCGGACACGCACGCCTCGGACCGAGGGCTTGTAATGGCGAGTGCAAGGATCAGAGGGCCGGGGGTGTCCTGTGGTCCGCAGTGCAGGAGAAGGCGGGTAGCTTTGCACGGTACAGACTATCCGAAGTGTGCGTGTGCGTACACATGTATACATACATCTATATAGATACAGCCCCGAAGTGCCTGTGTTTGCGTGTGCGTGTATCCAAACTGGGTATGGAGCTATATATATTATATATATACACACACACGCATATAGGTACATATAGATATAGATATCTATATTGTATCTCCATATGTGTGTGTGTGTATAGATAGATATAGATAGATAGATAGATTCAAAGTGCATGTGTATGCATGTATGTATTATGTAATTCACGAAGTGTAATACACACATTGCATGTGTATTGTGTGTGTGTGTATATATTATATACATATGAACGCGCACGCACACACATACGCTTTGGGTGTATGATATATATAGATATTTGGATATGCAGAGAGAGACAAATCTATAGATATATACGTATAGATATATCCATACACTTTGGACACACACACAGACACAAGCACTTTGGAGATAGATATAGATATCTCCCAAGCGTGCGTGTGTGTATATATATCTTTGCGTGTGTATACACAGAGATTATATAGATATATAGTGTGTGTTTATATAACTAAAATGTGTGTGTGTGTGTGTGTGTGTGTGTGTGTGTGTGTGTGTGTGTACCAAAAGGTTTGACGAGCTGAAGTTCCCGTCCCAGCCCCACGGGGACAGACGGTCACGAGCGACTTTTCGTAAGTGCCCACGCGGGGCTGCGCTTGTTGCTGGTAAAGAGGCGATGAGCTGAACTCGGGTTTCTGGGGAAGCGGCCTTTGGAAAGCGGCCCCCGCCCTGCCCCGCGTGCCCGGGACGCCCCCGCAGGGCTCTGCGGGGCCGGGCTGCCGGC
>NW_017728994.1:60310149-60335065 GCF_001723915.1 Gavialis gangeticus | reverse complement strand
GCGGGGCTCCGGGGGGCGGAGGGCAGCCCCCGCCGCTGCTCCCCGCGGGGGCTCGTGCATCTCTGCCCCGTGTTTGCCCGGCTCGGCTCGCGCGGGGCTGCAGGATCGAGCCCGTCCCTGGCAGTCGCCGTTTCGCGCGAGTCCCGCAGGCGGGAGCGGGGGCTCGGCGGCTCTGCGCCTTGGGCCACGCACGGCAGAGCTGCAAACTGCCCCCCGGACAGTCCCCGTTGCTGACACGGCGCAAGGCGAGGTATTTCTTGGGCGCCCTGCCCCACTCCCCGCCGCAACGCGCCTGGGAAGAGCCCGACTGGAGGCTGCGGCGGTGTCACGGGTCAAACCATCGCTCAACAGGCCAAGCTCCTAAGTGAGAAAAAGAGAGGGCCAGTTTTTCTGCTCGTGTTGGTTCCAGGGGCATTTTTGCCCTTTTCCACCATCTTCAGAGACTTGGACTCAGTAAATGATAACAGAGGGAGGGAGCACTGCAGAGGCATAGTTGCAAAAGAAGGGTTGCTTTCAGCTTGGCTCGGAAAGGACACAGCTTAGGCCCTGCTTGGGGACACTGCAGTCACTGAATCTATTGAGAGGAGGAACTGCTGTGCGGTTAGTTGGTTGTTGGCTCAACAGGATCAAGAATGTGTTTAGCAGATTAGAAACCCCAGATGGCTTTCACTTAGTAAAGTATGTGTATGTATATATGCAGGTATGTTGGTCGGTTTGTGGAACCTAAGGGATTTGTTTTAATTGTAATTTTAATCCGTAGTGATGCATGGTGACTTTTTCAGATTCAGGCCAGGTTTTTTGGGGAGTGGGTGTTAACAGAACAACATTGTACAGAGTCTGGGCTTTAACGTTGTGTTGTGGAGGCAAACTACTGCATTGCTGAAAAGCTGACTTCTCACAGCCATTTCAGCTCCTTCAAACCAGTAAAACAGGGAGAAATTATCCTCTTGTCCGGTCATTTTTACTGTTGCGTGACTTCAGTGTAGTTACTGTTGCTTTATTGAGTCAGAACTAGGGGCAAAATAGGTATTTGGAAGAATAGGTAATGATGCTTTGGAAGTTGTGCCGCAAGTGTGTGTATATATAATCACTGTGCCGGCTCAGAAATTGGCACCATGTTGTGAAAATCTTATTTAGGCTTTTAGTAGGCAGGGAGGAGAGGGACATATTTCATTAGTCTAAACATTTCTGTTTTCCATAAACTAGTGTAATGAAGTAAAATGAGTGCATGTAGCTGGGTGTCTAGCAGATGAATACAACCCTTTCACCCCTGGGTTTTAAATACTAAATAAAAGGCACTTGATGCTCCTTATTCTGTTAACATAGGGAGAAGATCTTCATTGTTTATACAATTACAGTTTGACTGTTTGGAGGCAACAGCTAGAAAATATTTTCAGAGAGGAAAATTATAGCTGTTCAGTATGATAAAGCTATAACAAACCTATCTCCAAATGAATGCAGTTGAAAAACAGCAACAAAAAAAAAATCTGCTTTACAGGGAGGCATGGAAAGTTTTAGGAAATTTAACTCCATACTTGAGACAGAAACAGCATAATCAACTCTTTGAATGTAACTGTGTGGAAGATTTAATTGCTAAAAAATTTTTAGCAGTGGTTAAAGTATTACAACTTCAGTAAATGGGAAGCTTCCTGGGGAAGGCAAATTTACAGCCTATGTGAACAGAAACCAAACTAAGTATTAACTTCAAATGATACAGCTGGAATGGGAGTAGAATGAACATTTGGAAAGAGGTGAATAGAAAAACATAAAAATGTGGTATGAGGGGGGGTTAGAGAAGCACATCCTGAAATGAATACTTTGTAAATTAATACTAACAAAGAAATTAGCATAATTTTATCCTTAAAATAGCTTATCCATTAAGTTCACTACCATAGAATATCCCATTTAAAACATGCCTTCTAAAGCAGTGATCCTCAGTGCTGAATATCTCAGGAGCCACATGAGCAGTCTGTGGTAACGAAAGAGCCACAACAGCATATACGCCCTCAGTGACTAGTGACAGCACACGCTTGTTCAAAAGAAAAATAGTACCATACAATGGGTGGCAAATTTCCAACATAGCGGCATGGCTTTATGGCCTTATGGATGTACTTTATCCAAAGTAATGAATGCAGTTGAAAGAGAAAAAAGTTGATAGCATTTTATTGCCAAGAGAAATTGAACTTTTGGCTAAGAAGAGGGGTGGCTGTGTGTTATCCAGAGTGTCTTTCCTTATTTCTTGTGCACGGGTCTATTGCTCACAGTGAAGCTCTGTCATGCAAGGTGCAAAGTTCTCGTGTGTGATCCAATCTGTGCTTAATTTGTAGGCATGAGAAGGTGCAGCTTTAGGGCAATGCAAACCCTGCAGTCTCAAGTAGCTTCAAACTGCCAGTGGCTCTCATTGCTGTATAGCACGTTTGGGTGCAGCTGCTTGGTTAAAGTGTAGGGGCTGGGCACTGAACTTTTGTCACCGGGTCTCCAGAAGCTAAACCCCACCGCTGGGCATGAGCACAGGGCGGGATTAACCTAGATACCAACTGTGCCATATTGTATGGCCTCCAGCCCAAAGGGGCCCTGCAGATTTGACACTTCTGTTGCTTGGGGATGCAAACAGATGTCACATTTGTCCCAGGACAAAGTGCAATCATGCACATGTCCACGCCCATTGTTCCAGGATAAATCCTAAACAAGTTTCCAGGATAAGAGGTACAAATGGTTTGTCTCAGGATATTGGAAAATATGTCTGTACAGTTGTACCAGGATTGCATCATTGAATCAATGGCAGAAAAGCAGCGCTGTATTCAGCTGCTTGCTAGACCCTGAGTAGAAGGGTGATGTGTGTACATGTCAATCCCAGGATATTTTTGTTCTGGGACAAGCACAATTTATCCCGGGATAAATGCAACATCTGTTCTTAGCCTGTGAAGCAGCCAGGGAGTCCTAGAAAAGAACCTCCCCTCTCATGTCACAAACCCAGGGAAGGAAAATAATGCTGCTGCCATGAGTATCACAGAAGAGTGGGTGGCAAAAGGCCGGCAAAGCATGGCTTCACATACTTGACCCAACTGTTGCTGAATGTGCCCCTGCCTGTGGGTGCCCCACCATGGACCTGAGCCTGCGACTGGCTCTGTGCAATTGTGCAGAACATGAGAAGAGGATGTCAAAGGCCTGCAGAGGGAGCAGCCAGAGCATAGCTGGGCACTGCATGCCTGTGCAGGGCTAGAGATCTGCTTAATTACTTTACTTCAAAGAAGGGAGAGGGGGAAAAAAGAACGACAAAGCCCACCCCTTCCATCCCATCATGCTAGTGCAATACCTACAACCCAGGGGAACTACTGGAATCCTGCTGTATCACAGCCCCCACACATATCACATGCACAAAACATGGCCTTTCTTTCTATTCACAGTCACCAATAAGATGGAAGCTCTTTGAGGTCCTGGGACCTTTTCTGACCTATGTTTAATTACTTATGATGCATTTGCAGTGTTATAGCAGCCAGTATCTCCAGACAAAGATCAGAGTCCCCCAGGGCAAGGAACCGTACATGTATATAACAAAATGAAAGTCTACACTCTAAAAATCTAGGTAAGATTACATCATACATGCCTGCATTTTTTTTAAAAAAGAAAGGAAATTAAATGCCAAAAGTATGTTAAGACCATGTTAAAGTTGCACAGTGACATATGCAACAGTCAGGAAAATGGTAAGGTAAGGATACCTGGACAACCTTTCTTCTGCTTAAAAGTCCTGCTATGACAAAGTACCCATTGATTTTCATGGTGTGTTATGATTAAATTAAACAATTTCCTGATCCTATATAATTATCAAATCACGTCATCTAATATCTCATTTTCCTACCATCTTAGGTAGATATGTGTATCCTGAATGGTATTTTTTACTCTGCATATAGACAGAACCTGCCATAAAAATCATATGTAGGAAAATACATAGTAAACTATATTGAAAAAACATGCTATTGACAAATCATAGTGCATAGGGTAGTAGCAAAAATATTCTGGTAGATGGATTTAAGTAAATTACAACATGACCTCTTGTAGTGCCTGCATCACTGTAAGTGGTGCTTTGTTAACAGGTTATATTATGTAAAAAAAATCCCTTATTGCTTAATATAATTAAATATTTAGCAGTTAAAATGCTATCCCACAACAGCTGGGTGAATTATTTTGGGCTTGATGTCAGACTTGTTATACTTTGCATTAAGAATATTGTAGATGTGAATTCTAACCCATATGCCAAAGGAAAGTTAAAAAAAAAAACGGGTTTTGGAGGGTTTGGGTTTTTTTAGCAATTCTGGCTAATCTTAAATGTTCGCCTTCTCCAGGTTCTAGCAGAAGCAACTGCTGTCTTCTTAATCCAAATGAGAAGAGCAATGTATGGGCTCTGCTGGAATTATAAAACAAGAGTATTTCTCATAAAAATCCAGGCTTGTTGAGCCAGAGACAAACAGAAATCGGACAACTCGTGAACGGAGACAAGTAAATACTCCAGGCAAATCCTAGAGCTATTGAAGTCAATGGCAAAGTTCTCGGTGGCCTCACTGAGGCCAGGATTGAATTCCTGAGATTTCCATCGTTGACAATGTCAGTATATGTCCTTCCCCATGGTCAAAGAGATGGAAACAAAACAGACTTAGATTGGGGTAAAAAAATTGTGCCAGCTGATTCTTTTATTTTGACCTTGAGTTTCCTTGTTTTAATTCCAGCTTAACCACTAACCCATCTTCTGTTGACCTGGGACTTGAGTGTCTCTGAAGAGCTGATCACTGCTATAAATCCAACTTCTGTCCATTAAGAGATGATTAGGGTCTGCAAGAAATGAGAGGGGTGTAATAGTCCATTGTCACCCTTTGTCTGCTGTGTCCCCAGAAGGGCTGATGACTCACCAGCATCTGAACTCCTCAGAGGTTCATTCACAGCCAGGCCAAGGCAGGTTGGCAGGGTGGGAAGTCATTACTGCCACACGTGACAAATATTTCTGTAGGTTTTGTCAATTTGGCATCTTTCCTGGATGCTAAATCCACTCTGCAATTTAGGTCAGAACTGTCAGCGCATATCAAATAAAGTATGCAACCCATACATGCAGCTGAAACAAAGTAAACAACCAGACATGACCCCCATATCCAAACACTTGCCATCGGGTAAAGTATACACGACGATTTGTACACATTTCATTTTTTGTCTAATGAAGATGGGATCTTCACCTTCAGTGTTATGTTCCCGTCCTTTGGCTGCTTGATTTCCTAGAAGCCTTCTGGCAGTGGTTGTTGTTGAGCACCGCCATCAGCAACCAGGACTCTGAGAGGCACTGTACAAATGCAGAACAACGAAGATGGTCCCTGCCCCAGAGAACTTATGATCTGAGCATAAGACAAAAACCAGCAAGAGGTGGAGACAGATCCGGGAACAAAGGGAAACAATGAGACAATGCTGGTTGATTTGATAGGTGGCGGTCTCAACACCCTGGCTGCTTTCGTTCATCAAATTCTCCATCAGTTTATTTTTCTACCCGGCATTTGACAGGATCCACAATAGCATAACATTTCATTAGAGTGTTTTCTTTGAATACTTTTGTCAAAATTATTAATATTCAATAGAAAGAGGGAAAACATGTCTCACTTCTGAATCTCAGGACCAATTAGATGTGGCTACCTCCAAACATAAAAGCCCATGGTCCTGAATCACTTAAGCGCTTGCTAAATTTTAAAGGTGTGAGTGGTTTTATTGACTTGAATAAAATAGTCACATACTTATAAAGTTAAGGATGTGCTTAAGTGATTTGCTGGACCGAAGCCTACATAAATGGGCCAATACATTTTACCCCATGTGTGATGCATTTCACATCAAAACTGCCAAAAGCATTTTGGGATTGTAATGATGGCTTGTGGTTGTGGCTTGGCAAAACCATAAGAAGGCAAGAATGTGTCTTTCTGTTGTACTGATTTGCCAGGAGGAAAAAATATTGAGTATGGCGCTTACACTCATTTTTGTGACAATGCTGCGAGTAAGAAATGTTTATTAAAAAAGAAGGAAAACTCATGACTTGTAAAAACTGTGCTACAGTCCCCAAATTGTCAAGGTAACTGATTTGGAATTATTATTCATAAACAGTCTCCCCCCCACCCCCATCCCCAATTTACTGAAACTGCAATTATTGGCTCAATCACTTAGCATTAAATATCAGACCACACAGTGTTCTTGCAGCCTGATTTTCAAACGTAGGCACGGAGCAAGATTTGTGTGCTCCTGGCTTATGCAAGCAAACGCCAGATGTGTGTGTTAAAAGCGGGTCATCATATGGTCAGGTTAGGAGCTGAACTGCCCTGGTTTGCTCACTAATACTTGATTTGCTTGTACCTATCTGGTGCTTGTGCATGCCTTGCTTTGAAAACCTTGCCCCATACTAAATTAAGTTTCTAGTTAAAAGTAACTCATGTTAGGCTTTAAACCATAGCCTGTAAAACATAATGTACTGTAACACCCTTTTTTCAGCTATAGCCTTTAATTTAGCAGTATTTTTAAGAGCATTGTATACTTGAACTCTGCGCTGCTCTCAGGTACCGAAAAAGTAATTGGAGTATTTAGTCTAATTCTTTTTACACTGGAGAGGTGCAATGCCTGAGACGTGGTGATAGGATTAATTTTTGGAGGGAGAAAAAAAAAAACAACCCCCTATACATTCCCTTGTCTAATCCAAGCAGTCCTCACTGCCCTTAACCCCAACCTTTACTGACTGCTGTACCCTGCTGTCTCCCTTCAGGATATACTGTGTAAAACTAGTGTCTAGTTCTGCCAGAATGACTGGGCATTAGCCCCACTGAAGTGAAAGGGAGTTTGCACAATAGTAATCACCATTTCTATCTGAAGGCGGTTGTGCAGTGGGAGCCCTTGATTAGTAGTTTTTCAGGGCAGGAACGTGGCGCTTACGCACCCAACTCCTATTTAGGCACCTAATTTCCTGTTTTCTTGTATAAAGTATCTAGCAGCTCTTGGTCATTATGAATGACAACTGTAAAGGTGCTCTCAGTTCATAAAGGCTGGATTCTGCTCTGGGTTATACTGTTATCAATCTGGAGTAATTGCACTGCTGTTAGCGGTGTCATTCCAGATTTGTGTACATAGAAGTCATAGCAGCATTTGTCCTGATTAAAGTCTGTAGCAGTTACTAGTCTCCTTCTTTTCAAACTTTGTATACTTTCATGAGTTTTTAAATTTCCCTGGAAAGAACATTACTTAAAAAAAAAAGTAATAACAGAATTGATTATATATTAAAAATGTTGAACACTTATTGAACAGGTTTATACTATTTTACACACACACAAGTGTGCACATGCAGAGTAGATACATTATAGTATATTTAGTGTCCTGCCTCTCTGAAAGAAACTGCCAATAGACAGGTTAACACTGGAAGGATAGAAGGAGACAACAGGATGATGCAATGCCAAAGACATGCCGTCCTCAAACGCTAAATGGAAAGTCTAACTTTCAATAACTACAGAGAGTGCACTACAACTAAAAAACAATCCCAAGTTTTCTTGCTTTCCTTATTCTATTCATGCATGCTGATCTGTAAAATAGTACATGCCTAAGGTGGATTTCACTCTTTCCTATTGTGGTGAGTAATGGACCAAAATGATCACTTTTTAATTTCCATGTTTAACCTTGGGCCATTGATTTTTCTTTTTATCCAGTCTTGACTTAGAGAAGAGTTGCTCTACAGATGTTCCCAGTTTATTATTAATCTAGCCCATTTTGGAGAACTGTGGAAGGGTCTGTTCTTAATACAGCACAAAGTAAACACTTCTAAACACTCCTTTTCTTTTCCTTTTCCTTTTAAAAATGTTGAAAAAAATTAAACAATAAAAGAATAATAAAATGTAATAATAATATCCTGTGTACGCAAGATGCCTCCAAATGAATTGAGAAGAAACGTGGAAAGGCAACACATATGCATTCTTAGTGAAAGTAACACCACCTAGTTTTTTATGCTATCTCAGAAATATATGACTTCAAATACAAGTTTTTCACACCTGCAGTAAATAGGACAATTGGTAAATCACAAATTTGGAACCAAATGATATCAACTAAGGTAAATGATTAGTCCCATCCCACTTGAAAATTGATCATCTTCTGCTATTTATCATTACACTGATATATTCCCTTTTGAGCTAATTAGCCCACATCGCTATGCAATGGATTAGGCCCAAGTAAAGACTGACAGTTCTGTAAGGTCCTGTTCTTTTCAGTATAAAGGATTAGAGTTAAAATGTATTAGTCTTAGAGTTTTTCTTTATGGCAGCCACATGATCGTAGATGAAAATCACTGTACTTCAAAGCATATCTAGTTTAGAATTAAATTGCTTATATTTTAAAGCGTCCTCTTTCTAATACTAAACTAATAACAATATTCCATAAGTAAAACTCCACTACTCCCAAAACACATGTGAAGCAAAGGTTCTTTCCTCTTCCAAGTATCTGTGGCTTCCACATTCACCATTTCAGCTGGTGTTTTTTAGAAAATGATCTTCAATGAACTGAATTAATTCCAGTTGTAAATGTGAGACAGAAGTTGTAGTATTAATATACTAATCCCTCAACTAATATCCATAATTACATTCCTTCCCCATGCCAGTCTCTGTTTGCCCATGACACCATTATATCTTAAGCAAAGACCTTGGCAGTAGGTCATGACACCACATTCAAACAGAGGCACAGTTTGAAGCATCTGTAGGCTTCAAAATAAAGTACGATATGTAAGCCCATAAAACAAAAGAGCAGTTTGGACGAGTAAGCATGAAAGTTTGGGCTATACCAAACATGTGCCATACCCCATCCTCTGAAGTAAGCACTTGGCAATCTTGTGGTTGAAGCAAGGCTTATCATTTATTACAATATTTATCATGCTTCATTACCATGTTCATTATCAATTACACCATTATGGTAAAGGTTAATAATAATAGCTATTAGCATTTCTATTACAGTGAGGGTAATGGGTCACATTGTACTATGTATTTTACAGCAAAAAATATGACAGTTCCTGCCTCAAAGTGTTTACACTCTAAAGTCCCAGATCCTGCAAAGACTTGAGCATGTATTTCATGTCATGTGAGCGATTCAATTGCATTCAAAGAGACTACGTACCATGTGGGAAGCTAAGCATGTATGTTAGTTGTTTCAGCATTGGGGTCTAATAATGGATAAAATGCAATGGGGGGATACAATCCACAACAGTGGAGTGAACATCACAGTGATGGAATAATTTATAAAAGCTAACTCTGGTGCTGGTATTTATGAAACCCACTGGGCACATCTATGCATCTTCCTAATTCTCCAGTTTGTGGCAACACTGTATTTATGGAAGATGGGGTGAGTGGCAGGCACGGCCTTCTTTTAGGAAGATGTCTCACTTACCCAGGCTACTTTGGGTCATACAACCTGTTGTACAAGCTTTTCGGGTTTGTTGCTGTGCTGGTGTATTCTGCATTAATGTGATTTAGAAAAACCGTTATTCCATCGTATATAAAACTTTCAGTTGGAGAGGCAGTCTCTGCTTGTAATGATGCCCTCATTTGGGTCATCTTTAAGGATTAAACTTGAGACCACTAGATCTCAAAGTGTGAGCCCCGCCAGTTTGAGCTAGCCAACCAGATTTGGCTAGCTCAAAGGAGGCTGCAATGGATGCTATAATGGACTCACAAGTCCATTGGAGGCTGTAATGGACTCGCAGGTCTCTTACAGGCTCCATGCACTCGAGACCGGATTCCTATGAGTGTACAGGAGTCTGCTGACTACTTTTATCTAGCTGGACACCTTCTGTCCATGGAGGCATCTTGAATCCTTTTGAAGGTCCATTTCTTAAACAGTGAATGTAGCATACCATTGTTTTACTTAGGCCTCCACCCTGCGTGCCAGCAATCCTGTTTCAGTCCAGGTTCTGCTGATCTCAACTGCATCTAGTCATATGTGTAAAGTGAAGCATACGTATAAGTCATTGCAAAATTGGGGCCTTTACTTTCTTCTACCCTCACAGTGCCTTCTGCATCCCATTCCACCAGAAGTGGCTGTTTTTCTGTCCCTATGGAATACAAATGGTCTCTTGGATGGCAGTAATCATTTAAGCCACTCTATCATTGTCTGTTCTTCTATAAACCATATCTGAATTGTTAATAAATATTATTGGAGCGGTTTTATGTAGAGGCAATGCCCTTGATTCATGCACTGATTTTGACACGGTTGCAACTTAGAAGACATTATTTCTGGTTTGCACCAGTCAATGAAAGGAGTTACAAATGAGGCCAGATCTTTTGATGGTGATAATGGTATAGGCTCACAGAAGTCAGGATGGTGATGATTTACAATCCCATTCCATTGGAAAAGGAAATAAACACAGATGATACTATCACCCTTCTACTATCAGAGCCTTTATCAGAGGTGGGTGACTGAAGATATGAGCTCCTAGCACCTCAGATCTGTTGATGCTTGTCTAAGAAAGCCAAATGTAAAATCGACATCAAGATTTGGAAGGTGAACCACAATGGGACACAAGAGAAAGCAGGGCTCCAAAGGAGCTTTATTTAGTTCTTTCAACATGTTATGTTAAGCCACATGAGGAACAATTTTCGGGGCTTCTGCCTCATCGTTTCTACGTATCCTGCAGGGCAGCGTATTGCTGTCTAGCAAATAATTACACATGATGTAATTACTCTGGGGATTATATTGTTGTTATTAAAAAACCTTCCACCGCTGGCAACTTCCATGTAAAAACTACATTAAAAGAACTTCAAGGCAGAAAAGTGAAGTTTGGTAATGACAAATGTAAAGTTGCCTTATGATCCAGTCTCTGATTACGTGATCACATATGTATGTTGACTAGTGAAGGAAGCAGAGTTGGGTAGTCCAAATGAATGAGTTATGGCAGAGCCCTGTCTGACTCACTACAGAGGTCGGATGATATGCAGTATCTGAGACATGTGGCTATACAGCAAACAATGAGCATAAAAATAAATATTGAACAGCTGTTTCATTTGCTGAACCCAATCCATCTTTTACACTGAGCAAGGCTGCGTTCTTGCAGGAAAAAATAGCATATGATCATCTTTGCTATATATATACACATACACACCACACAGATATATCAATATGCGGTACTTTGTATGGCTGGGATAAATTCTGGGATCCAGACAGTTATAAGAATAAAAGACATTTTTAGAGTTTATTGCATTTCTGGCAACATGTGTTGGCTCAGAGAAATAGTAAAGGAAGTGAATTAAATACTACTAAGAATATATATATATTTATAGCACTTTTCATATGAGGTTCTCCAAACACATTACATAAAATTAAACAAAACAACCTTCTGAACTAGGTGAAGACACTGTTTTACTCTTTCCCTGTTTTACCTGTTTTATTCTGATTTTTTATTTGTTTTATTCTGATTAGTGAGATGAAGCACAAAGAACTTAAATGACTTATGAAAGGTGTCAAAGCCAGGATTAGAACAACTGAGTTTTCAGACCACCTTCGCTATACTAGTTACCCTCCCTTCTGGGAAACCTTCTTTAATTCATGTTGGTTTTCATGTTCTCTTAATCAAAAAAGCAGCAAAATCGTGAAGTATATAGTTAACTTTAAGCATATGGCTTCTGGCTTAAGTCTCTGAGAAGCATGCGAGAGTGAAATATATGCAGTTTTCAAAGGCAAAGTATATTCTTCTAACAGTGCAAGACAGCTAATCAACTGTGCCTAGAATTACCTGAGTAATAAAGGCTCTTCGATTAAATCTCCAGTGTCAGTGGATGTTAAAATGCAGTCTTCCAAGGAGCACAATAGATTTCAATAATCTTTACCAGTTTCTGACAATCTGATATTTCTTTTAACTATCATGCAAGTCACCTTTTGTTTACTCCGTGACACAAGACTAGCTGTTGAGATCTTGGATTTGCAGTGGAATATTATTTATCCTATTGGGAATAGCAGTTGTACCTTATAACATAGGGAATATCTTTCCAGGTAAAGCTATGTCTTTAGGAAACCCATTCTATTAAAATAAGAATTAAGTATATACTGTTGCCTCTTCTGACCTGAGCAGTTAGCCTGTATTTGATGTCTTTTTGGATTTCCCTCTGAGCAAAACTGGATGGGGTCAAGTATTTCTTAGGTACAATCGTGGTTATAGATGGAGAAGTTCACAGTGTCCTGTCTCCTTGCACACAGTAGGAATAAACAACAGGCAGCACAGTCCTTGTTCGAAGTCCAGTCTTGCTTCCGGCCAGCTCTCTGCTCCAAAGAACTTCCCTCTCTTAGCTGTCTGCCAAAACTCATATCTTCAGTGCTTCTCTGCTTTTTTTTCTGGCTTTCTGCTTCTCATACACATACTAACACAAACACATACCTTCTGTCCACATATCACCAGTGTATATTCACTGTCCATATGTCACCAACACATACCAACACTTCCCAACTCTTGCATTTTCTATCATTTCCCGGAGCAAGCCCTGAATGAATCCATTTCTGCTCCAAGCATTTGGAAAGTTATACTCAAAGTCTTGCAGAATAAATGTTTAATATTGACTCCTATCCTCTTTAAAGATCAGAGTGAGAATAAGACAACATTACAGACTGAGGCAAGTTTATTATTACAAATACCTTATTAAATCTGAATTGCAAAGGCATTCCAATTAGCTCATGGTTAGGAATCTTTTATGTTTGACTTGCATTTAGACTGATTACTGGAATAAGGCAGACCCTGTATAAGTAATTGGCACAAAATAAAAGCATTCAAGCTGCAGAAACCCTCCTACAGGCTGGGTTCTTTCAAAAAATATAAATAAAAGCTTCCTATCTCTTCAAGCTCATGAGCTTTCTCTCTCTGCCCCTAATAATAAAACAACCCATTGATCTCTGGTAGGCCTACTGGTATCACCGTTGCTTTTCTACCTATCTCTTTCTTCTCAACAGCAGCAGGGGGCCTGCTTCCTTTTCACTCCTCATCCTTGGATTCTCCACTCCCACTGCTGCAAGCCTCTCTAGTGATTTATTTATGATGCTTAGTTGTGGCTTCTCTCACACCTAGATTTCATACTGGCTTCACATGCCTGTCTCTCTCTCTGTCATGACTTTCTCCCTTCAACAGTCACATTTATCTCTCCAGTAGTCACGTGAGTGACTGGGAACTGTTCAGTTTATTGACCTATTGATATAGATTTTTTTTTCATACCTCCATGTGTTTGACACAAAGGCAAAGGACAACTCTTCGCAGCAGGGTCTTGGTTGTTGGGGTTTATTCCAGGATTATGCAAGTGTCCTTCACAGACCCCTACATCATGCTTCCTTTGGCTGAAAGTCTATCTGAAGTGGAGCTCAGAATTGCACGATGATCCACAAGGGCCCCTTAAAATCAATCAGTGGGTGCTGACAGATGTGCAGCTCCCCAGTCTGACTCATATTGTTTCACAGAAAACGACATGAGCTAGACTAACCCTCCGGACCAAAGAGGTGTTCACTGTTGGATCCAGAGGGTGGAGGATAGAGCTCCACTTCCCCTAGCTCTGCCCCCACTCGCCCCAGCTCCTGTGCTGTCTCAGGATGGGTGGGGGAGAAGGAAGGGGAGTGAGGTCCATTTTGGGATTTGCTCAGCCTGCAAAGGAGTTGGGGGGCTGGGTGGATTGGAGCCCCTTCAATCCACCCACCCTACCCTCCAGCACAGGCTGGGCAAACCCCAGATGAAAGCCCCTTTCTGCCCTGCCCCCCTCCCCAACCACATCTTGAAGACAGCACTGGGGATGGGGATGGGCTGCTTCAGCCCAGCTCTGCTCCCACACACACCAACACAAGTTAATGAAGACGCTCCACTTTATAGGTTCATTTGTTGCATGATTGGGCACTTTTGAAAGTGCTGTGCATCTGTGCACTTCTGCCAGTGCACAGCTGTAGAGCAGTTTCAGTGGCCGATGACATGACAAAATGTCACTTCTGTTAGCACCCACAGGGAGTACAGGTTCCAGCAAGGAAGCATCACTGTGGCAGTCTGGGGCTGTGCCACTACTTGGATCACCGGCAAAGGCAGCAGTGTCACCAAACCCTGTTTTGTTCCAAGGGTAAGTCCTGTTAGAAAACTGCTATTCTCCTGAACATGGATAAATTGATCCCTGAAGGATATGCAATGACCTCTCAATATGGCTGTCTCACTGACAGTTACATGTGCATTGTTGGCATTTGATGAATCCAAGATACTTGACGGTGACCAGGATGTCTTAGTCCAGCCAGTGGGGGATCTCCACCTCACCTGTTTTAGGGCTTTGTATGCAAGAAAAGATTAATTCAAGTCTGCCATATGTCTGAAGAAAGCAAGTCTTTGAATGATTTGGCATTCTCAGGCCTTGTAATATGACAGACGTATGCATTATATACAAAACCATGTAATTTTACACCAGCAAAAGATGTTACAAAGCTCTGGAAAATGCCTGTAGTCTCTGTAAGTCACGCTGGTAATATCTGCATCTTGGAACCATAAAATAGCACAGGTAGGGCACAGATCTAGTAGTTCCCTGAGCAGGATGACTGTTAACTTGGATGTTCTGCATGAGTTATCTTGTTGCCAGCTGCTAAGGCTTGGTCCTAGTCTGAGAGAGACCGAGATCAAGTGATATATCTTGTCTCAAAGCAGGCAGGTGCAGATTCCAGATGTTCTGCAGGAGAGCTACATCACTCCACAGCCACTGGTGCACTTGCACCCCTTTTGACTCCTGCTCCTCCCAAAGTGTAGAACCAACCACCTGGCAGTGGCAGCGCTAGTCAGGCAGCTCTGAAAGAGTCAGTTGACTCCATGTCTCATTATAATCTACCTGATGGCTTCTCAACTCTTCATTCCACAGGTGGTAATGGCCCTCTCTTTTTTAATGGGCTTGATGTTCTGCTCATTAAGATAATCTTTGCTCTGCAGCTGCTCTTGGTGCAACTCCTATTTCACCACCCTACAGATTAGTTTGCACTCCTTCCAATGCAGTTATATTTGTTTTTGCTTCAATTTTAAACTGAATAATGCATCTCTGGGCCCCTGGCATATAAGTATAGCTTCTAATTTATTTGCAAATGGAGAAAAACGTGTTGTTTCATATGCAATGATCTATCTCACCATCTGCACCTCCTGTTTCAAAAATCTAGATCCACCCATGTACCATCCATACCTCACAGGCAGGAGGAGGACATTGTGAAAAGGTTAAACCGGGACACTAATGCTTTTAGACCTCTGGACTTGACTGCCCTACAAACTGAACTGCTAGGTTTCACTCTTTTTTGGGGTACAGCAAGTGTGCTTGATGTGCTTGCACTTTTTACTGTTGGCACCCTTAGAGAAGGAATTCTCTCTGCTCCTGGCAATGGTCTGGATGGGGCCTTAGGCTTAATATCCCTACTGTACTTGTCCCCAGACTCAAACTATGCTGTGTAGGAAACAGGTCTACCACAGCACTCAGAGCAACAACTTGTTGTGCCTGTCTCCCAACATGTGTTTGTACAAAACTTAATACACGGGGCCTCAGTCTTGGTTGGTCCCGATAGATAATAAACCGGAACGTTTTACTAAGCAACGTGGACTCTGTTTCAGGTCAATGTTCTTGGTGGGTGTTTTCAAAGATGCAAACTGTGAAGATGCCAACTCAGGAAAGGATTTTTCAGCATGTGTGTAAGTCCATTCCTATTCTACAAAGCACACGGGCACTTGCTCAGCCTTACAATTAAGCATGTATTTAATTGCTTTGCTGAATAAAGATGCTTTCCTGAACTGGGCCTAAAAGTGTTACATAGCAACAGGATATAACCAGAGCTGAGTGTTAGTAAAGTCTTTATTGTGTGAATGAGAAATATTCCCATGGACTGCTGTCTATTTTAAATTAACTTTGATTTTTATGGGACTCTTTGAACTAGAAACCATTGCAGAACTGTTAATACTAAGCTGATAGTAATTTAAGCATCTATGTATTGTTGGAAATATTTATCCTGGCTATGTATTGGTAACTGTTTTATATATGTATTTACTTTTCACATTAAAATAACCAAGAATTCACTTTTGCCTAAATTTGAACCATTCTGATGAGGTAAATGCAGATATGTTCCTCACTATATGTCTCCAGTAATAAAGATGAAAAATCGTCAGGCGTCCCAAACAAGTTGTAAACTAGGGCAAACAGTTTTGAGCTAGCTTCACTTAAATGTTCAAAAGCAATGTCAGGGCAAATTAAAATCTCTGGGGGCAAACCCTGGGTCTACTGAAGTCTATGAGGGTTTTGCTGTTGAACAGAGGCAGAATTTCATCCTCCTTTATGGCTCTGTTTCTCGCACCGGGAGATAATATTTTCTCAGGGTCAGAGCAGCGGGCTAAAATGGCAAGATGTAGGTTATATTCCCTGTCCTGCTAAATCTTTATTTGCAATAAGCAGGCAAACAAAACACCTCCCACCCTATCCTTCTTCAGACTACAGCCAACTTTCAAACACACAAGAGTCAGATTCCGCTATTTGCCACAGATAGCACAACAGGGGCATCAGAATAAGCAAAAAGGTATTCAACATCTACAGTAAAATCACCAGAGTTCGCTTCCTCTGCTTTTCACTGATTATATACCGAAGGGGCCTGCTGGCAGGATCTCTTAGTTCAGGTAGATGCCAGGCCAGGTGACACCACTGGCATAGGGGCAGTGACACACACTAAATTTGTTCTGATTCCTTTAATTAGATGACAGTACTACAACGTGCCAGATCTCTTATCTAACCTAGGTGCCTTGTTCTTCGAAGATTTTGAGATAATACAGGAAAAGAAATTACATAATACAAAGCATTATTATGATTACATGCATACATGTAAAACTTTGATTAAAATCTAGGGGAATAAGGTGCCCCAGCCTGAGCCATTCATCAAGTACATCTAGTAAATAGAAGAAAAAAGTTCTTGAGGCAGTGAATCAGAAGCAGCAAGTCAAGTCAACCTGGCAAAGGGAAGAAGATTAAGGCTTAAATTTTCAAAGCTGCTTAGGGGATTTAGCCACACCATTCCTATTGAAATTAAAGCAAGTCATGTCACTAATGTTTTAAAAAACCTCTTCTTTACAGGGCTCTAGACAAAATGATTCCAGTTTCCATTCCTCTTTTTGCCTGTTTGTCCTCTGAATTCCCACTGCCTGTACTCCCAATTCTCTGCCCCCTGTGGCAAGTGCAGCATTTTGCACCCACTGATTTCAAACTTTATTTTGTAATTTATAAAAGGTAAAATGTTGTGACTTAAATCAGGGTGATTGTCTTTTGACAAACATGAACCATCGGTGAACATGTTCCAGGTTGTAGCAACGGGGCTGGAGGAGGTAACTGGCTTGCAGCTACAAACAACATTAGGTACACTTCACTCTATAAGGTTAACCAGAAAGGAAATTATGCAGAGTAAATTTTCCTTGGTTAAAGCTTTCCAAATTGTATTTACATTTAATTAAAAAGTTGACACATTAGCCATTTTTTCTATACTTTTTCTGCAGATTCTGCCCTAGTTCAGCATTTCTCTATCAGATGTTTAATGATAATCTTTTTATAAATAATAAGGTATTTATACAGGTTTGCCTTTAACCCTGGGGCTTGCTTTATAAGCTTAATAAGTTCCCAAACATATTATTAAGAGCTGCTGACAAAAAATGAACACTGAACCAAAGTGCATTTTGATATTAGATTGACTATTCCTCAGGAACCATAGGATTGCATGTTAAGAAACCAATGAATAGTCACCATGTAAAATTGATGTTACCTGTTTCAAAACTGGAACAATTTCTTAACTAATGTGTGTGTTTATACTGCACCAATCACAGTGGAATCTACAGGCTAGAAAAATATCAAAAGCACAGAGTTATTTTTTTAAGTGACTAGATTTTGAATGTGTCAAACTGAGATTTCCTGTAATGAAGCTGATTTCTGGAGTTAGGTACTCAACCTTTCCCAACATCAGGCACCTTTAAGATGCCTTCAGTTAAGCAGACAACTATTTAGTTTCTGTTAGTAAAAATGATGGATTCTTTGCTTTTTAATTGTGGGACAAGTTAGGCAAAATGAGTTGTACATTTATTTCTGGAGCTGATGAGATTCTTGTTTGAATCACTAGAACCACTCTAGGTAATTTATTCCAGTGTGGTTAGAAAGTTTTTCATGATATCCAGTCTTTCTAGTACTACATTCTAGTCATTCAACTGTCAGCTATCAAGAAAGATGCATCTCCTATGTACCCAACTATGAGCCCCAGCATTTGAAGATCTTCTTATTCTGTAGAGCGTGGCTGCTGTGGGAAGTGATGGTTTTCCAAAATAGCCAATCTGTTTTACAGCTTGGACTAATTCCCAGGGACAGCTTTGGAGGTTAGGATCAACCCCTGTTCAGTGGTGAAAACCGGACACTGGGGTGATGTGCTCTCCTCTGAGCCTTGCATTACTAAGCAGGCCAGTGCATTCTCAAGCAAATAAAGTTTTTTCAAGGTCAGTGTTTTGCAAAGAAATTATGTGTGTGTGTGTGTGTGTGTGGGTGTGTGTGTGTGTGTGTGTGGGTGTGTGTGTGTGTGTGTGTGTGTGTGTGTGTATAATTGTGGAGGCTGTGAATAATTTGCTCACAGTAACCAACTGGAAACAGAAAGGCTGGGGTTGCCAGGTCAAGTGTAGGTGAAAGAGTTATTATCAGCTATTGTTGTTTGGGTATCCAGCGAGAGGAATGGTCCCCAAGACCTCCACACCCGTAATTAGTGGTGGATGATGTTTTGGTGGCGGCTAGTCTTTGATATGTTTTCTTTCCCCCCATAAGCATCATTTCCATCTAAACCCAGCCTAAGCCTCAGCCAGCTGCCTGCTCCCAAGTGATGATCATTCTCAGTTGCTGTGAGGAATTATCAGCTCACTTATTAAAGCACTAATTAATAACTTATTACATTTTCACAATAGAAGCATGTACACAAAGGGCCACTGAGTTGCGCATTACAGCAGCAGAATATAATCGACAGTGAAACAACAACAAGATATATTCATGTGGTGCCCAGACATGCCCATGTATTGTGAGTGAAGCTTCTAAGTGATGAGTATATGTGTTGGATATTTGACTGGGGTATCTTAGAACAGAAGGAAAAAGAAAGCAAATGGAGTGGAGGAAAGAAGGTGTTTTTTTTTAAAAAAAAAAAAAAAGGATAGATTGTTTATTTCTAATTCCCAACACCACAGGGTAATGTGAAAATTCAGATATCAAGAGCCTGCCTATGGAGATACAGTACCACAGCACACGGGTCTGATAAGAGAAACCTCTTCAAATTGTAGAAGGATGCAGTGTACATAATGTTGTTTCACCTGTCAGCATCATCGAGCATCTTGTGTGGGCATAGATGACACGTAGGGAGATCACAGTGGGGTATGTGCCCCTCCCCACCCATAGATGACATGTAGGGGGAGCACAGTGGGGTATGTGCCCCTCCCTGACCATAGATGACATGTAGGGGGAACACAGTGGGGTATGTACCCCCCCACCATAGATGACATGTAGGGGGAACACAGTGGGGTATGTGCCCCCCCACCATAGATGACATGTAGGGGGAACACAGTGGGGTATGTGCCCCCCCACCATAGATGACATGTAGGGGGAACACAGTGGGGTATGTGCCCCCCCACATTACTGTACCAGCAGTGGGGCATAGGGCTGCAGCCCAGTGGGAGCTACAGCCTGGCAGCAGTGGGGGCAGCAGCAATGGTGAAGACAGCTAGAGTTGTGACCCCCCACTGCAAAAACGTGCACGTTGTCTACATGTGTGGGTACTAGTGACATAATTTAAACAAGTGTGATGGAATAATCCTGAATATGCCCACCCAAAAGAAAACAGTTTCTTATAGTGTCATTTTTAACTCACTAACTGAAGCCCAAATCTGTTGCGGAAAGAGTGTTAACTAAAGAAAGAGGGCAAACACTAAATACACGAGAATTTCAAGGCTGCCCCAATATTCATCTGAAGAGAGATGATACAAAAAATGACTTAGTGAAAAAAATGAGCTTCCACCAACAAAGAAACTCAGGACCCAACATACTCTGACTTCTAAAAAATACAAAATGGCTTCCCCCTAGTATTCCTTGGCTTTCTACCATTTCTCCAGGAGTCGGGGCATTGCACAGTCTCAGTGCTCCACTTCTGCCACCCTGGAATGATCTTATGTTCTCTCTTTTTAATGATCCACGTCCCCATCTAATCGCCTTTTCTACTGGGTTGTTATAAAGTTGGAGCTTCTTCCAGCTACACTTCAAATGGAAAGGAGGGGCTTTATCCCACAACATCACTGGTTTTTAGGGGCCTAAAATCAGCCTCCCTCTGAGGAAAAAGCATATTCTGGAGATGAAAAGTAGGGAGCTGGGTGAGGGGAAAGTAGGACTTCTCCCATCAACAGCTCTCTCCCATACCTGTACAACTAGGTTGATATTAGTAACAAGCGATTATATGAGAAGCATTCACACATTGTGAGGAAGACCTAGATGTTCAAAGGTATTGTGGCACCAAGTTGCTATTGATTACTCTGAGTTAGGTTCCTAAATACTTGTGACCGTCTGGGTTGCTCCACTTTGGCCTGAGCAGCGGTGGCCAGACTCCAGGCTCCACAGATGAGCATGCTCTGTGGGCTCAAAGCAGTCCAGAGAGAGGACTCGGCTGTCAGCCTGGTTGGTCAGTGTAAAGATTTAGCTGCACCCCTAACATGAAGAAAAAAGGTGCTGCCCATCCAGATTCCTCCGACTGAAACTGAAAATGCATCCTTAACAACTACAACTCTCAGGGATCATGAGGAAAAATAAGAAATCGGAATAATGGATTTGCCAGCAGGCTGATCCAAAGCTCCCTGAAGTCAATAAAAAGACTCCTGCTGAACTCAATGGGCTCTGGATCAGATCCAAGTGTCTTATGCAGCTGACCACCCTGGGACACTGCCCCATACCTTTTACTAATGGGAATGGAAAACATTTTAAAGGCACTCAGGCAAACTCATCCATTGATTTTAATGCAGCTTGGCCCTGGACCAGTCTGGCCTACTACAAGCATTTGATTACTAAGAGCCAGAAGTAACTTTTAGTATTCCCCAAAGTGCAAACGAGGCACACATGGTCCCACATCTCCCCCTGCCATGCTCAGGCTCCAGCAGCATTAAGGAATGCCTTTAGATCCTTTGCTTTTGAGGCAGATCCAGTCTTCCAAGCCTGCGAGAATATAGATGAATCATTAATCGCTGTTGTTGGTATTATTATGATGCTGCAGGAATTGGTATCACTGGAAATCATCACACGCATTCATTTTCAGCAAGGCTAAACTTCTGAACTTCTAGAGCTGTTCCTTTTATGTTGCTTTCCACAAAGACCTTCTGTCCAGTTCAGCAATGCATGGAGTAAGGGTGACAGCCTGTGGCAAAACAGAAGAATTTCAATACCTTAATCCTATTGATTTCCACTTTCTTTTGATCTTGGCTGTACTTCCTGCTTGTCAGGCAAGACAGAGGTGATAAAGCTTGGGTCAAACTCCTTTAGCTGCTGCGAGGAACCTCTGTTTCTTTTTTCCTTTTTATTTTTGTGTGTTTCAAAGATGGAAAATTGGCTTTTTTCCTCCCACCCCCTCAACCTTCCCCTGCTTGAGGCCATAAGGAAAATAGCAATAAATAGCAAAATGGTCCAAACGGGTGCCATTTCTGACTGCAGAACTTGAAGGGTATGGGTCTGGCATACACTCTTCCGGGAAGTCTCCCCCGTGCTTGTTCTGGTGGGAACTCCGCTTGGGTTTGATGCCAGCTGAGGAACTGGAAGAGCAGCAAAGACAGCTGCTCCAGTACAAATCCTCCGGGTGCATTACTCTTGCCCTGTTACTGTTTATCTGTGGCATTGGGCTGATAGGTATTAAAGCCACTCCTGAGCTGAGGTCTTCTAGTTGGCAGGGCAACAATCTGCTATCTCACCAGCAAGGCAACAGACTTCTTGCTTCTAATAACATGTTAGTCATTTTTCATTCCTGAAATGTCTATGCTGGGTTGGGCTTTTTTTTCCTTCTTCGTCTTAAGCAATAGGGTTAAGAAAATCTATATTCTTTCTATATTGTGCCTGAATTAATGAAATAAATCTTCTTTAAAGTGATGTTAAATGAGTCACAGATGGTTCTGCCCTTTTACAGGTTGCAGAAATGGCCCATTACAGTTCTTTTAATTTATTGGGGCGGGGGGGGGGAAGAAATGCCCTCTTGATCCCTTTGCAATAATAATCAGAAACACTCTATTTGGGGTCTAATTTACCCAAAATACGTATTGATAGTTGCAATGAAGAATATGTGACCTCTTTGGAAGTCACCAGTGGATGGAAGGTAGATAGTTTTTATAAAACCACATTTAATAAAAAAGAGTGTTATATTGAGTATGTTTGCTAGTGTATTTAAGCATATGGTTTCCATATCAGGAGCTAAGATGGCAAACACATGCTTTACCTTCTGACTAACCTTTCTTATATTACCCACTCCTTACAAACAGAAAACTGAGAGAGGTTTTTTGTTGGGGTTTTGGGGGGCTTTTTTGCAGCTCTGATTATATGAAATAGTGCTGAAGAATTTCCAAAAAGAGCGGAAAGCTTATACCTTTCTACTTATGCAACAAGAAGCGATGAAATACAGCTTGCCTCTTGGTCTCACCCCATTGACTCCCTTTCCATCTTGCTGGGTGTTTCTCTTAAATTTACTGAGTAATGATTTCATGCTTTGTAAACTCGTTCTTTAAAATCCTGCTCCTCTGTTGTCAAATTTGGGTGCCCTAACACAGGGCCCTTTGGTGAATGCTCATACACTTGAATTAATAGCCTGATTCTCCTGGCAGTCAGTAGCTACAGTTGCAGGATTTCTGGGGGCTCAACACCTCTGGAAATGAGGTCAACGCCCTTGTCTGTGGTGCCTACAGATGGATTTGGGGACTTAATTTAAGCATCTAGGCTTGTGCCTTTTACCCCGCCCCCCCAAAGGTAATATTTCCCCCACACCCCTGTGACTAGTTTGGCTTTTAATTCAGAGCACACTAGAAATGTTAAGGACAGAAATCATAACTCTCACATAAACCAAACCCTCTTTGTACAATGCAGATCCTGGAGCTCAAGAGTTGTAACCAACTGTACCAAACTGGGGGCCGGGGGGCATCAATAAGAGGTGCATTATTGGCTTTTTTGATGACAGTGCTCTTCGTTCTCCAGTGGCAAATGCCCAGCCCTTTCCATCCTGCCTTTGCAAGCCCGGTCACAACCCCTGGAGCCGAGGAGCTGGCACTGCCCCGCAGCATGCACGCTCCACAGCCAGAGTCGAGGGCTCTCCCTGCTAGCACTTCTTGCTTCGCTTCAGCCAGTTATAAATCTCGTGGTGCCATTGCTTTTTCGTCACTTGCCTAATCCTGTGCCCTTCTTTTCATGTGCTGTAATTACTAACATCTGCTTTCTGAGCCTGAGCCGTGCGGGGCTTGCAAAGGCAGCTCCCATCCCGAACAATGGCAACAGCTGTTTCATTTACCCTTGGGCCAGCGCTTCCTGTTCAGTCTCCAGCTGCCCTTCTGTGTCCAATTTCTGTTCAGGGGGGTGTGGGTGACCTTACTTTCTGGGCAAGAAAAATGCCTGCCTGCCTGGCCACTGCGGGGTGCGGGGGGCACGGCCCGGTGGGCAGCGCCAGGAGGATGCTCCGTGGAGGCCTCCCGCCCTGCCCGGCCCAGAGCCGGGGGCCGGAGGGCAGAGCCCCTGCGCTGCCCCGACGGCTCCTCCTCCCTGGCAGGGGGGCCCGGGAGCCCCCGCAAGGCTCCGCTCCAGGCTTTGAGGCAGACCTCGGCTTGCAGGGCCCGGGCCCGTGGACGGGGCTGCCACCGGCCGGCCCACGCGGGCCCAGGAGCAGGCCGGGGCCCGTGAGAAGGGGCGCGGTGGGGGTCACTGCCCGGAGCTTGTCTTGGACGCTGTGGCCGCTTCCTGTCCCGCCTGCCCCTGCCCCGGGCTAACCCCACCAGCCGCGGGCACAGGTGCACGGCACCCGCGTGAACTCAGGCCTCGGGCGGCAGGCCCCCCCTTGTCCCGCCGCACAGAGCCGCGCCCCGAGCAGCCTGCTGCACCCTCTCCCGCGTGTGCGCGGACAAGCCCCGCGCTACAGACCCGGGGGGCCGGCAGAGAGACGGTGTCCTTGCTCGCAGACAACAAGGGGAGTGTTTCAGCGGGGTTTTGGCCGGACAAGAAAAACCAAACCCGGGGCAAGGCGGCGGTTTTTCAAGCCCCCGCGGTGGGCGACACCCCTCCCACGGGTGTCCCCGCGCGGGCCTTCCCGCTGCTGCCGGCGGGGCACGACGCTGCTACCGCCCCTGATTGTGCCCCGGGTGAGGCTGCGTTTGATCCCGCGCCCCACGAAAGGGCCTCGCTGCTGGGAGCCCGGGGCTGCGGGAGGTCTCCTGCCCTCGGGGCTGCGGTGACACGTCTCCAGACTGTGACCCCGGCGCGCTCCGAAGCCGGAAAGCGCCGGCCGAGAGCCGCCCGTGGCCTTTCCCTTTGACGGCTCGTGGCTTTCCCCGGCCTCCCTCGCAGGGCTCAGACCTGCCGGATGCGGCCGCCCCGGCGCCCCCACCCCGCCCCTGCGGCTGCGGCCCGCAGCTCCGAGCCGGGTTAGGAGCCGACACGGCTGAATCTGCGCCATGCGCGGCACCTCCGCGGCCACGGCGTCTGCTCGGATGAATAACGCTTTGGGCAACGCAGCGAGAGGCGGCCAGCGACGGCAGTGTGTGTGTCTGTGTGTGTAACCTCGTAACGTGTGTGTGCGTTTTATATATACGTGTGTGTGTACACACACGTGTGTATATGTGTGTGTGTGTGTATGTATA
>NW_017728994.1:60302023-60310080 GCF_001723915.1 Gavialis gangeticus | reverse complement strand
TATATATATATATATAAAACCTCGTTACGTGTGTGTGCTTTTTATGTGTGTGTGTGTACACACGTGTGTATGTGTGTGTGTGTGTGTGTGTGTATATATATATAAAACCTCGTTACGTGTGTGTGCTTTTTATGTGTGTGTGTGTACACACACGTGTGGATATATGTGTTTGTGTGTGTGTGTGTGTAAAACCTCATTGCCTGTATATATTGCCATCTCCTGGAAAAGGAAATCGCTGGCAGGCAAAGAGGTCACATATACCTCATTGCAACTATCCATATATATTTCGGGTAAATTAGACCCCACATCAAGTATTTCGGATTGTATACACACACGCACATATCTGTTTGTATGTATATGTGTGTGCAGTACATGTATATATGTGTGTATAACCTCATTACATTATATATACTTTCTAGTGTATATACATATCTATATTGCCACCCAAGAATATAACATATTACAGTATATATAACGCATATATAAATAACGTAATTAAGTTATATGAATGTAGATCTGTGTAACCCCATTACATTGTGTATATATATAATTTCTAATGTGGATACATAGCTATATTGCCACCCAAGAATATAATATATTACAGTATATATAACGCATATATAAATTATATGTATATATAATGTAATGACGTTATATGCATGCAAATCTGTACAACCTCATTACAGTGTATATATATACTTTCTAGTGTCTATACATATCTATATTGCTGCCCAAGAATATATTACAGGATATATAATGCATATATAAATTATATATATATAATGTGACGAAGTTATATGAATGTAGATCTGTATAACCTCATTACATTGTGTACATATATATAATTTCTGATGTGTATACATCTCTATATTGCCACCTAAGAATGTAATATATTCCATTATATATAACGCGTATATATATATATATAAATAATGTGACGAGGTGATATGAACGTAGATCTGTGTAACCTCATTACGTGGCGTATATATCATGTGTCAGGTGTGCCAGGACGTCTCCTCGCGTGCAGCGGAGCCGCCGGGAGGCAGCGCGGCTCTGCCCGCAGCGGCTCGGCCGTGCCCGGCGCTTGCGCCCGTCTGCGGTGAAGCGCTCCCTGCCGAGACCCGGGCCCTGGCCCCTGTTTTTCCCCGTGGAAGCGAGAAATCTCATAAGCCCCACGAAGAAGCAAGAGGCTGGAGGGAGGAGAGAGCTCCGGCAGTGCTTCCTCCCTTCTCCCAGCCTCCGCGAGTCGCGGACCCCGCCCGGGGCCGCCCTGCAGACCCGGCCGCACAGCAGTGGCCGAGTCGGGAAGGGGCGCAGCGCCGGCGGCCAAGCAGCTCCTGGGTGCCTGCCCACGTCCTCAGGACCTGCCGCTGCTCAGAAAACCTCTTTCTCCTCCGCGCTTCTACCAGCGGCCGCGGCCGGGAGTCAGGGCGGCACCTGCAGCCGGGCTGGCTGCGTTTGGCAGCTGGGGGTGCCGTGGCCACAGCTCCGCGGGGACGGTGCGGAGTGCCCCATGGCCGCGCCCAGGCGGCATCCTGCCCGGCGCCACGTCTCGTCTGGGCAGTGCAAGCAGCGCCTGGGCCGGCGTCGCTTGGGGAGTGGGGACCCAGCGTGTGTTTGCTGCAGGAGGGCGTTGCTGTTCATCACTGCAGGATTTGGCTTGTCCTAGAGGAGCCCTAAGAGCAGGTCATCCCCCCAGTGCGCTGCTGCCTGTGCGGACACAGCCCAGGAAACCTCCTTGCATCAAGTTGCCCCTGTTCACATCGAGGGTGGTCTTGTGCCATGCTCTTCTGCAGGCAACTCTTCCCTTCTGTGCTTGAAGATCGAGGTGGCCGGAACCGGTGCACACCCAGAGTTGTATCGTTTCCCCTCCTTCGCAGTGGTACTGGGTTTTTTGGTTTTTTTTAAAAATGGCACAGCCCTTTGGAGGAAGACAGGAGTTTCTGGCTCCCTGCAGTGTGGGGGCATATCTCATTTGCCCAGGTCCTGTGCTGCACAGTGTATCACTGCACCCTGCTTCATCAGACCAGTCGCCCCAGTCAACCCCCAGGTTGCACACGCACTTCACGCCCAAGATGCTTCCTGTTGTAATGTGTCCCTTTATTCAGGGCAGGTTGTAATGTCACCCTTCTCTCTCCGACATTCATATGCTGCCATCTACTGTGAGAGAGCAAACTTACAAGCGCAACAGTTCAGTCATTTCCTGATCATCACATTAAAAGTGCCCTTAATCCGAGTCGTTGGAAACCCTGAGGATGCTTTTGATAGATGCTGAGTCCCTCCATTGAAGGTGCAGGGGGGCTGTGAGTGTCTGGCACCTCCGCCAGCCTCTTGGTTTCAAATTGGGCATCCAGAATGGGAGGTACTCAGATTAATACCCACGGTTACACATGTGCACTGCACTTGTCCTGTTAACATGGGGTTACTCCCGCTGTCACATTTGAGGCCCCCAGTTGTACAGACTCTTCCCTATTCCCAGGAGACTGCACATTTTGACTGACTTATTGGTCTGGGCTGTGAAAAGTTTTTAAATAGAGTTGGGGGGAAGTTAAGTGTACATATTTTCATGGGGTTTTTGGTTGTAGCGGTGTTGATCTAAGGACAAGATTATTTGGGTAGACGTGATGACTTTTATTAGACTGAGTAGTTGGGAAAAAGTTCCTTGGAGTAGCAGAACAGCAAAGACTTCCTATGCCTGAAGAAGGGTGATGGCACCAGACAGCTTGCAACTAACCTTTTTTCCAACTACTCATCTACCCAAAGAACCTTCTCTGCCCATATTTTCATAGCAACTTTGAATGATCGTTTAAGTCCCCAGATAATTCAGCCAGAAAGATAAGAGTGGAAGCTTATGGATAAATTACAATAAAGATCCCAGGAGGACAGAGAGCAGTGGTCAAATGACCAGAGAAAATTGCAGTTTTCCTGGGTTCTGTTCCTAGTCCTGGAGTCATTTTTTACCTGAAGTCAGGCAAGGCATTTAGTGTCACAATTTGCTTACAATAGAAAAAGTAAGGATAACATTTCCCTACTTCATATTTTCTGTAAGTCTTAATTATTTTACTGGGAAGTATTTTGAGACCCTCTTGTGAAAGTTGCTCTATAGGTACAAGTTCCTTTGAGGCTTATGAAATATCGGTTGCATTATGTCCTGCCAAAAGTAAAGACCACATGTTTTAAACAGATAAAATTCCTTTCCAAATCAAGGGCTAAACGCAGATTTAAATGATAAAGACGGCCCATCTTTGGGTTGGGCTAAATCAAAACCTCATATCTAAAATCTCCAAACTTTGGAGCATTTGAAATCTGAATCAGAACTTCGTGCTTCTGAGGCCATCTAAATATGTGTGCATGCTTGTTTGATTTAAAAAAAAATCCTGCTGAAGCAAAGCATTCGGCAGAAGTCTTTCTTAGAGTGAATGAGGATGCCAGATGACAAAACATGCAAACCCTACCTTTTCCCTCCTTGCTATGAATCTGCCTCCAGAAAAAAAATAAATGGAGTATATATGTCACAGGCTGAAGAGATCTGCTGGCACATAAGCACAAGAACAACACCATCAACAATAATAATAATAGGGAAGGAGCCTGAGTCTACCCAGATTTGGATGGTAGTTAGGGCTTTAAAATACAGTGTATATTCTTTATCCACCTATTAAATAAGTAAGTAACTTGCTTAACTACCTGAAACCTCCCCAGTCTCAACTTTTTACCTCTCATTGTAATAGATCTTGGTTATTGGTTAATTGAGTGAGCTGATTACTCAATTACTCAATCTGTTAATTGAGTACTGGCTGCCTCCCTTGTAATGCGCTAGTCTTCCCTTTAACTGCATAATTGGTAAAAGTGACTGTGAGCTGTCAAGTCAAGACTACTGTTCGAGATGTAAAACTTCTGGGGAATAAGATAGGGGTACTTAGTAAGGTGCTAAAAGCTAACCCCACACTGTTCCTGTAGGGATGAGCATTATTCACATCAAGTCCTGGGAAGCTCGCACCATGTGTACTGTCTTTTAGTCAGTCTGGAGCCTATGCATTTAAGTAGCCAGTGGACACTGCATATTTAAGAGTACTCTGACCGTATGCAGCCAGTAACCATGCTTTTATTATGTGTGTTGTACCCAGTTACTGAGCCTAAAATATTTGGGGGAGTTTCCCTTGAAAATTCTGACATTTCATCCAAAACCCAGTTTCTTTTTGGCCAAACCCAGACGCTTTCAGCTGCAAACTGAATGTGCGCTTTTTCCAAGGAGGAAAGAGAGAGGCAGAAAAAGGAAAACAGACATTTTCCAAGAATTTTTAAAAGGGTTTAGCCAAAAAAAAATCTGCTGAGAAACATTAGCAAGGCAAATATTTTGACCAACATTTGTGTCTGGCTCATTCAGAACTTTTGAGGCCTCTGTCTCTGACTGGATCCTCTGGGCACCAGTACAATAACAATAGTACTATTAATAATAATTGCAGAAGTGCAAGTATGCCAGGAAGGGGAAAGAATCTGCTTACCATTTGGCTTTACCATTCTCAGGACATGTCAGTCCACTAGGAAAGTAATAATGGACCCTGCCAATACCACAGCAGATGGGCAAGGCCTGATTTGAGCCATGGGCTCTTTGTTGAAATGTGCTGGATTGTCAATTGAAATCTTTTCAGAAGGAATAAGTCACAGTTAAAGACTCCCAGCTCGTGCTCACTACTGACTCAAAAATACTTGTTTAGCCATTCAGCTATTTTTCTGATGTTTCCAAGGAAGTGTTGCATACGTGACAATTTTTGAATCAAAGTGATTATTTGTAATGCCACGAAGATGTATTTCTTCCTGAATGCCCCAAGCTCTCTGTAAATGACATTTCTGTCTCACTGGAAAATATCTAAAACAAACATTTCTACTAAAACCTGACAGCTTTCGAATGTGCATCTGAGAGTGAGGATTTTTAGCAGTTCTTGGTCTGCAAAAGATCTAAAGGAAGCAGGTGGGCACTTTGGCAGGCTTTGCCCTTTCTGCTGTCACCCTGTTAACGGTTTGGAAACATCTGGTACACACCCTTCAGAGAGCTCCTGCATGTATCCAAAACTAGTAGCAGAGATCATTTGTAGGATTCATTTCTCATGGGAAGGCAATGGGAAATACCTACATATATACCTACCTCCACACTGCTGTGCATTCCAGCAGTGCCTATACAGGAGTGTCTGGATATAGAATTAGGTCCTACACTAGCCAGTCGGTGCCTAGTATGCCTTGTAATATCACTGTGAGTGGATGTATATAGATTTATAAGTAAGAGTAAGAGATTTCTTGGCAAATTATTGACGCTCTAAGGTGCATGTTGTCATGGGTCTGGGTTACCTGCTGAGTTCTTATTCTTGAATTGATTTATTATATATATGCACACACATGCATACCTATGTATACATAAAATAAATCAACAGATGTATCAACAAGGCAGAGAGAAGTACTATCTTCTCCACTTTGTACGGCAAGTAGCTGAAAAGACAAAATAAGTGACTTGCTCAAGTTTACTCAGAAAGTCAGTGGCAGAGGCAAGACCCCTTTATAACATTATATAACATACATTTACATTTTTTTATACATTCAATAATGCATCAAATGTCAAGGGTACTTTGGGTGGCCATCATAGAGGATGGTCCGGTTGTCCTCTGTCCTCTATTTATTCTTGAAGAGAAAAATAGAGGTCATAAAGGCGTCGGGTTTCGTAACAATAGAGGCCAGAGTAGCAGAAAACCGGAATATCCTCTATGATGGCCACCCTAGACTCACCATCTTGAAGAGGCAGTTTTGGTTTGTTAAATCAGCCAGAAAATACTAGTAAGCACATTCAGGTCTGCACCAATGAAGTGATTAAGGGCAGGAAGCTGGAACTCCTGAAAAAGGGTCTTGCCTCTGCCACTGCCTTTCTGAGTAAACTTGAGCAAGTCACTTATTTTGTCTTTTCAGCTACTTGCCATACAAAGTAGAGAAGATAGTGCTTCTCTCTGCTTTGTTGATTAGAGCGCAAACAATAACTGAAGTACTAAGGCATTCAGAAAAAAGTAATCAGCTGGTGTATGAGGACCAAAAACTTCTAATAAAAATCCTCATGAGTAAGTGGAAAAGAACAGATATCTCAGTAGGGATGTGGTGGCTGGCTTTGGCTGGTGTACTTAAAATGTAGGGGGGGACACAGAATCAAGGATGTGGAGGTTTTAGGAGGGATCAGATTCTTTTTCACCATATGTTTGTGGTCTCCTGACAGCAGATAAAGAACATGATCTCACCTAGGTATAACAAAGAAGCTCTCAGGGCTCAGAAGCAATGGTTTTCAATCATGTGTTTATATGAAGACATCAGCACATTTGGGAAGTTAGTGGAGCATGGAACTAGCTGATACCAATGCCCCAGTACTGATCAGGCATAGAGTTATCTGGGAGTATCATATTCATGAATCCTGTTATTAATGCAATAAATGTGTGACAAACATGAGCACTCATAATAGACTGAATTGTTTTTCCCAGCCCCAGCGATCTCACATAGGTCCATGTTCCAGGAGTTATTTCTACTGTTGCATGACAGGCCTCAGTCTTCACTATTCCCAAGTGTAATGTCTCTAAGCAAAGTTTAGGAGCAGGTTAGCGGGGAGTGAAGGTCAGACAGATTGGATATTGGTGAGGACTTGTGTCTCTTCCCAAATGCCCCCATCAATTCAAATAAGTCAGCTGCTGAGGGATGACAAAAATAGATCTGGGGAAAATTGGGCACGTCCTTGACCAGCTCTTGCTGCTGGTATAGATCTAAAACAAATTTCTGTGTCTCCTGAAGATGGGAGAGCAAGGAGGGAATTGTGATTATGTAGACCATACTTCCTTCCCACCAAGACTCATAGAATAGCACACTGTCACACTGCCCTGCCTTTTCTGCTCTTTCACAGCAACAATTAATGTGTATTTTAATACCTGTAGTACTCTTAACCTAGTTAAATAACTTCCTCCAGGGTAGAGCTTACAGAGCACATGACATGTGAATATTAAGGTTTTAGTACAATGTCTTTAACTACTTGCTATTAAAGGTCTGTTTTAAGTGAACTGGTATTTAATTGACACAGTTTCCTTCTGTCTTGGATGCTGCAGTAGTCAAAAAACCAAAGAAAACCGAAAATCTGGGGCAGGCAAAAAAAACCCCTTGAAATTAGCCGTCAACATAACTAATACTTCAAGGAGTATCACATCTCTTTTATCCATGTCCATATTTTTTATATACTAAAACGCTCCATTTCTTGGTTCACTTGAAGCTGCAGTAATTTCAAGTTTGCCACGTTTCAGTACCAGACTAGCTGCTTGAACCAGGGGAGATGTAGTTTCATCCCACAGAATCAGTAGGGCTTGAATTTAATCTCATTCTTTACAAGTCCCTTTTCCCTTACTATAATTTTATGCAGCTAGAGAACCCTAACAATAATTGTTTAATTTGAAACAGGACAAACTAGTTAACTCCCTGATTAGGGAAGATGACTAGCTCTTTAAATGGAGGCTCCTTCAGAAATTTTGCTCGGAGACCATGAGATCAAGATACTATGGTAACTAAATAATAAAAAAAGGGGGGGGCAAGTAAAGAGTCATGTTGCTGCAGAAGAGCTGATCAGCTACTTGATTCTGCTCAGAATAAGGCAAAGAGGATCTTTATGAAAGAGCCTGAGAGCTGGGAGTCCAACCAAAGAGCAAAATTAGACCAGAAGGAATAGGGAATAGCTGGCACTAAGCCTGCCAGACCTGCCTAGAGCGTGGTGAGTGGAAAATCCCTGCTTGTAACTGTTTCAAAATAAAGAAAAGTGCATCAAAGATAAAATACTATGAAGTTGTTTTCTGGGGGAAAAAACAAAACCCAAGTTGCCCGTGATTAAAGATGCATTCTTCAGCTGTAAAAGCCTAACATCAAAGTACTAAATAATGAGACTTACATGATAGGGGGACTGGCAGGGTGAGCTGCCCAGTTTATAAAGGGAGCTGTCCTGGAGCTTTTGCAGGATTGGTTTGATATTATTATTTTTTTTTTTTTTTTTTTTTTTT
>NW_017728994.1:60286713-60301929 GCF_001723915.1 Gavialis gangeticus | reverse complement strand
TTTTTTTTTTTTTTTTTTTTTTTTTTTTATGCATTCAAAATAGAATACACATGTGAAAGCATCAGAAATAAAGCTGCTTTTATTACTGCCTGAGCACGAAAAAAGTATAGAAACTGCTGCTGGAGGTTTTGTGTTGTATTTTTTTTCAGGGAGCAATTGTCATCCTGGCTATCAAATAGAAACCACAGCGCCTGAGTCAGATCTTCAACTGATGTACATCAGCAATGTCTCACTAATGGAGCTATCCCCTTTACTACAGCTGAAGTGGCCCTGATGCCGAAGTGGTTAAACCTCACTGACAGCAAGTTGTGGCTTAAACAACCCAAAATGATCTCCATTAAACACTTATTTCTGAAGGGGATGTTGCTGAAACCTGGGAAGGAGGCTTGCAAATGTTTAACACACTTGTCTGTAGCAGTGGGCTTTGTTTGAAACCAGATGCACGGAGATACTTAGCATTGCTACATGTGGCAGGAGAGAATGTGTGCCAAGGTTTGGTTCTCATCACACCCAGCCTTAAATTAGGAGTAACTTCATTAAGTCATTGGAATTACACTGGCATAAGTGAGATGAGAGGTCGGGCCAAACTGTATTATTACTTCCAATGGGATTAAAATAATGAGGAGCTAAAACATGTTAGAAGACTCGAGGGAGGAAAAATGGTAATACTACGTTCCCGGAAATGAAACTGGCATGGGAAAGGCCTGTGCTCTTCAGAATTTACAAAGGGGTTGTAACAATTGATCATCATGGAGCTGGGTTAAGAGCCAAAGCAGCCGTCTGTGAGTTTGAACGAGTCTCGGGCAGTTCTAATAAAAGGCAGAATGGGCCATGGGGGGGAAACAAATGAAAGAAAATAAGAGCTGGGCTGCAGGCCGGAATTCGCAAGTAATTGACTCTCGTAGAGCAAGACGCAGCTCGGTGTTCGGGGAGGCTGGGAGAGTCGAGATCTCTGTGCTCCAGTGCAAACCCACTGGCAACAACCAAATGACTGAGGGGGAGGTCAGCCGGTTAACAGTAGCAAGTGCAGTGCTAACTAGGGAGCTGCTAAAGGGGCCGTTTTGGCAAAAGCAAGGGATTCTCCCCCCTGCCCCAATGCGAGTGTTTTTATTTTTTAGGAATCCCAATTTTAGATTTTTGAAGTCAAGATTTCAACAGTTTAAGTAGAAATGAGAGATTTTTTTTTTCAAAACCATGCAGGTGTCTAACTTGCATTGAAAAGGGCCACATCCAGAAATGGACTTGGGCATGCAATATGGCAATTCAGGAGAATGTAATCCCAAACTCTCAGCCCTGAGACTCAGTTCCCTAGGTGTGGAAACTAGGGTGCAGCTTAACCTAACTCTGGAGGCATCTAACTTCCATAGAGGCCCCAGTTTATTCACTTTAAGGTTCCCCAAGTGCCTGCAGTTCAGCTTTTGGGCATGCCCAGAAGCTTCTCAGTCTTCGCAAGGCTGTACTGTTTGATCTCTGCTCATGCTTCAGCCTGGCCAAGAGCTAGAACCTGCCTATCTCCCCTCAGGTAGGTGTTCTTGGGCAATGGGCTAATGCATATTTGCAGAGTAAGTGCTCACAAAACCAGGAGTGACTGCTAGCTTCTTTTAAAACATGGCTGGAAGAGAAGGAGGTATAGCAGCACCTTTCTTTGAACGATAGCCTGGTGTTTGCAGCCCTCAGCCAGGAGGCGAGAGACTAGTTCAGTCTGTCTTCTTGCTGAAAAGATTCAAACTCGTGTCTCGCCCAAGAGTGCTCTAAGTGCTAACAGCTGCTCTGCGAGGATGGGGAAGCGCTCCATCTCTTGTGTTGGAAGTGTTCCTTAAGCCAGAGAAAGGCCAACACCTACCTGAACAGGTGAGGTAGGTGGAAGAAGTCTGATGTGGCTTAGGCATGCAATAGGAGTGACTCAGCCCTGCCTAGACTTTTAAGTAGAGACATGGCAAGCCCATTGAGTGCCTGAGGCAGAGGGCATGGGTGTGCGGTTATGCACTGAGGGGGTGAAGGGAATGGGTACGAAAGGAAGCCTTACCTTCCTGCTCCGACAGCAGCAGCCCTGTGGCAGGGCTCCCTGGGAACTGACCCTAGTGCCCACTTGGTTCCCCCCAGCAACACATGCATATTGGGTACAGGGTTATGCCTGCTCTGCCTGCAAAGCCTCCCTGGGAGGGGCAAGGGGAACACCATTCCCTCCGTCTTCCCCCTGCCAAGATAGACTACTTGGTGTAGCACTGCCCAGCCTGGCTGTTCTGTCTGGGCAGGGCACTGCAGGGCTGCCCCTGCTGTGGCAAAGACTCCAGGGGGTGCAATTCTGGCACCCATTCCTGATCAGTGCCCAGGGTGATGCCCTGCCTGTCCCACCATAGTTACACTAGTGCTTTTAAGTAGCTGGGGACCTTTACTGGCAAAAACTAAGGTGTTGAGAGATTTTTGACACCTCCAGAGTTAGCAGGCGGCTGAGGAGAAGGGTTTCCGTGTTATAACTTTTGAAGTTCGGTGCCCACGGTGGGACTTAGTGAGAGTTTTCAAAAAGGTTTGTACAAGGGACTTAGCTTCTTTGAAAATCAGACCCCATGGGCATGTCCTCACAAGTGGGAATGTGTGTTATCTCAGGGACAAAGAGGAGCAGTGGCACATGTGCCACTGCTGCTTGTCCCCCAGGAACACTGCTGCATGCACACGCTGGTGCACTGCAAGTTGCCCTGGGTGCGGTAGGGAAGGGTGGGGCCAGTACCTGGGGTCCTGGAGCCTCCCAGGGGTTCAGCGGCAGTGATCTACGAGTACAGAGCTTGCCCAGCAGCTGGAGCATGGCTTCAGTTTTGGGTGGCGCATGCTGCCACCATGTGTGCTGCCATGCTTTTCTCCCCCCCCCAAATTAGATCCTGGTATCTAATTTTGCCTCCATGCTGCAAATATGTAGCTCAGAGAACATATTCACATGCACTGTGTGCATTTTGTGGCACCTCAAAAGCCTTTGAGGTGCCGCAAAGTGCAAGTTCCCACTTCTGGGGAGGCAGCCATGGAGCACAACCCCACAGACATGCACATGTGTTTTGTGGTGCTGCAAACTCATCTATGGCTCTGCAAACCACATGCACTACACATTCTCCGCACTGCTAATTTGCAGCACAGTGGTTTTTTGAAACTGGGATCTCCTGGTGTCAAAAAAACCCATGCCAGAAAAAAGCATGGCAGCGCACATGGCAGCAGCCTACGCTGTCCAAAACTGGAGCCTGACCAGCCACAGCCATGCTCCAGCTGCCAGCCAGGCTCTGCATGCCCAGATTGCCACCACTGCAACCCCAAGAGACCCCAAGACTTCAGGTAAGGCTGCTGGGGTGAGCCCAGGTGCTGGCCCCAGCCTCCTCTACCCGACCAGGGGCAACTTGCTGCATGCCAGAGCATGCGTGTAGGGGCATTCCCTGGGGACAAGTAGTAGTAGTACTAATATGTGTTGCTGCTATTTGTCCCTGGGGAAACGCATGTTCTTGCTCATGGGGATATGCCCACGGGCCACGTCCAGATGAGCGCGGACATATGCCACATACTGCACATGCAGATGTTCCCTGTGCTGCTACTTTGCAGCTCAAGGGATTTTCTTGACCCCATGGGATCCCAGGGTCAAAAAAAACCATGCCAAAAAAAGCAGGGTGGCGCACATGGCAGCAGTGCGCACCACCCAAGACCGCAGCCTGGCAAGCCAGAGCCACACTTCAGCTGCTGGCCTGGCTCCCTACTGCAGAAGCGCCACAGCTGCAGTTCCCCGAGGGCCCCAGGACCTCAGGTAAGGCTGCTACCCCACCTGGGGTAACCTGCTACACACCACCTGAGCACACCTGGCATGGGTCTTCACCGGGGACAAATAGTGACACAAGGTATGCCACTGCTACTTGTCCCCGGGGAAACTCACCTTCTAACTCATGGGAATGCGGCCATGGAGTCTAATTTTCAGAGAAGCTGAATACTTATAGCTCCCAGGGACTTTAAATGGCACTGTGGATGGTGACCCCAGCTGTCTAAAACTGGACGCCCAATAGTCCAGACAGTTTGAGGCAAGGACTCCAACACACATGGATGTGGTACAAGTAAAAACCCCGGGGCTTTTGCAGAAAGATGGTATTGTAACAGTGAAAGACTTGGGACTGCACCCAAGAGAGTTGAAGAATACTTGCATTTTATGAAGTTACAAGAAGAGAATGATTGACAGATGGATTTACCAGAGATCACTGGAAAATAATTTGTTGACATAGTGACAAATGGGGCTGCAGGGACTAGTGAGAGAGGTCGATACTGTTGATTTTGATTTGTATTGATCGATGCCACTCGGCTGCCTCCTGGAAAGCAAATGTATCATCATTACAAAGTACCGACTGTGTAATAGGCCACATGATCCCTGCCCCACAGAGCTCACAATGTAACTTGATGCATAATCTAATGTGAAATTACAGGAAATCATAAACCCTGTGGCTGTCAGGAAGAGGAAAGACTATAGAAATTGAAGGGAAAAGGACTCCTGGAAGGGCATTAATTGTTTAGTATTAGTTCCTATTCTGAACTCATCACCGAGTATCATATGATGAGGTTCGGCTCAGTTTTGTTCTGTTAGATGTGAGAGGAGAAACAGATTAGACTTGACCTGAAGTAAATGCTGAAACAGATGATGAAAGAAATGAATTTTGAGGTGGCATTTGAGCTGGATCTTGTGGGAAAGACAAACTGGTCTGTTCTACTAACAGACGATATACATTTGAGCTTTAGTGTTGGGAGCACATGTAAACTCAAATGGGTTCGATAGCATTAAAAGGGCAAAAGGAAATCATTCCTGAGCAACATGACAATGACACCATTTTTCATGAGCCAGGTTGCCTGCCTGTCAAACCATGGTGGATCCTAATGCCCATCCAACTTTTAAAAGAAAAATTAGAAGGCAGGTTAACTGCATGGAGCACAACAGCAGAGTTGGGCATGTCCCACTGTGTCATATTGAGGTAATGCCTCTTCATCTTGGACAAAATCCCATGGAGGACTTGAGTACCTATAAGTTAAGTGCTGCAGTGCCCAGCTTCCAGATACTAGACCTCTCCCGTGGACGTTGGACTTCTGAGTGAGGTGTTCAGAATCCACTTGACTGGGTATGGATGGAGTGAAGCTCTCCAAAAATCACCCCACATGTAGAGCAGGTAATAGGGAGCCTCTAACATGCTGCCCCTCTCTGAAGCTTTGGCACCTGGCTCAGGGCTTCAGGGAGTCACCTCCATTCACTGGGCATCCACAGGCCATAATTCATTCCTGAGAGTAGGTGCCTCCGTTCATTCTTTCCAGGAATTGAGCAGGATTTATTCATTTCTTTTGAAAAAAGAGCCACCCGCTAGCTCAAAACAGATTATAGTCGGATGTTTAAAGCACCACTAAGAGTCTGAATCCTCTCCAGCTGACAGGAGACCTGAACTCACACTTCCCACATCTTGGGGCAAGGCTGTAATCACTAGAAACCATTGCTGCTTGCTCCTCTTGGGCCCCATTTGGAAAGAAAGCTAATGCAATTGCAATTGCTGTGACAGGTCTGTTCTGAGACAACCTGGTGGGTCAGGCCCCTTGAAAGGCACCAGTCCTTAGGCAGAGGAGTGCCTCCCTTCTGGTTTCCAATTAGTCCTGGGTGGGAGATTGAGGTGTGGACACTAGAGTGCTTTCAAGTCAGACAGCAGGGTACCACTTCAAGGGGATACAGCAACCAAACAGATGTTCTGGGGCTGCAACTTTGTAACTTGGGTGCCTCAGGTTCCACAGAGATATTTGCATCCAAAAAGCCATCAAATGCTAAATAAACCAAAACCCATTAGAGTTTGTCCCTTCCCACCCCCTGCCAAAAAAAAGAAAAGAAAAGAAAATGAGTGCACAAAGGTCTAATTAGGTATTTTTGCAGTGGCTCCCTAATCACCCCAAAGTCTGCTGCAGGCCATCCGAACACACAAGCAGCACATTCTTCTGAACATGAAGAGTTCGTAGTCTACAAATTTAGACAAGAGGAAATGAGACACAGTAACAAAAAGAGGCTAGAAATAAGAAGAGGAAATGGGCAAAGTTAAAGGTTAAAGAAGTTAAAGAACTGGACAGTTCCAAAGTTAAAGAAGTGGCCAGATTATGTAACCTCCCTACATCAATGTAAGTTACTTTAACCTGGTGTAGAGATACCTCAGTGAAAATCAGAGGTAAAATTACACCGGTGTAAATTACATTGGGGTAAGTGTTGTCTGTTCGCTTCCACCCCGGGGTAGTCTTTCTACGTGTATAGCCAGAACCAGAACACTAAAAGCTACTTGTCTATAGACCTGCCCAAAATCCAGTTTTGGGGTATGAAAGCTGACATAATTAATAAACTGAAGATAACTGAACAAAATTGCAACTGTTACATGGTCAGTAACCCAGAAAGGGAGACAGTATCTTCACTGAATTGAATCATTTCCAGATAAACAAATACTAGTTGAGCAGCATGGAAATTTGGTCCAAATTTGTACTATGTTTTCCCCTGCCTGATTTGGAACAGACAGTTGTATTGATACTCGTTAGGGCTGTGCGAAATTTCAGCAGCCATTTCATTTTGGAGGTGTTTTGGAGCCTGAAACACCGAATCCGAATCAAAACAGAAGGCTCAGAAACATCTCCAATGGTTTAACAATGCTGCTGGGGCTCTGGGGCCAGGCTGGAGGATCCCAGATGGTAGAACTACTTTCATTTTAGATCTGTTTTATTTTGCACAACAGTCACTGGTCATAAGCATGGTTGTTTTCTGTGCTGCAGGATGGCTGCAGCTAGGGGCAAACTGCAATGCACTGCCAGTCAGTCTGCCTCCCAGGCATGGCACTGGCCTTGGCACTGGTACCACACAAACTACCATTTATTTAGGCTCTTGTTTATTTTATTCTGTCCAACTCCTCCCTCTTGTTTCTCCTTGCTGTAACTTGTTTAATTGTATCTAACCTCTAGATTGCAAGCTGTTTGAGGCAGGGACCCACTTGTGAGAGATGCCTACCTTGTCTTTGGATGCAGTACAAATACAACCACGATAATTATTAGACTGTCTGGGATAAGCCCTGAAAAAACTTGTCTAAGCTAGAGGACTGAGGATCTTACTAATGCATATGGGGGAGCATTGCAGAGACTGTGGTGTGGGAAAATCTGCAGGAGAACTCTTGTCCCCCTCTATGATTGCACACACTTAGCCTATTCAGCAAGTCTTTAGGAAAATAACTAAGAGGATTTTCCCCTTCAGATTAAGTGATCTCCAATGATCTCACCCACGGCAAATCGGCAGGGGGGGTGGAGAATGAGGTTAACTACGTTTTTCCTAAAACAGGGGAAGAGAGGCACATTCATTTGAAAATCATCTGCTAAATTAACAAAGACATGAACGTGCATTAGGCTAAACCTATTTGGCTTATTAAAGGCTCCTCTCTCAGATCATTTCCTTCTGTGTGTGCCTCTTTATGTATTTTCTTTTTTACTTCAGAGACTTTTCTGTTTGTAATTTCCAAAGTTAAAAAAAAGGAGATTGTATCTTTTTAAGGGGCAACCCTCAGCTTTCAGCAGTAAGAAGTAGTATATACAATAGTCAGCCTAAGATCCTATATGAAGATCAAAGAGGAGACTGCATATAGTTAATATAATAATAGGCGATTATGACCATCTCAGTGAAAGAAAGTGAGAGTGATGATCTTTTACTTTTTGTTACAAAAACATTTATAGAAATATTTTGTGTCATAAAACTTTGTTTGAAGATATTTCACTTTCCTGGGAAAAAGGTTTAATTAAGTTCAATGAATTTGACTCTCATGGTTCATTACTTTGACTCCTACTGGTCTCACAAGGCTTTGGGATTAAGCTCTCTCTCTTTTTCTTTTAATTCTCTGCTAAAGCAAGTCTCCTATTTAACAAGCTGTATAGAATGAATGCAAAAAATTCAACAAAGAAATTTGTAGTACCTACTATGTTGACATCCAATAAAGAAGGAAAAGGAAATAAAATGCAGACTATTTTCAAGGAAAAACTAGTAGAATTTTTCTTTACATTACAGATTGTTTTCCCCCTAATAGCTTGAACTCTTATTAAATGAAGTTTTGGATTAGCAGAGAGGGAGGGAGGGAACTGCAGGCTCTTTTTTCCCATTTATGTAGGCACTTGTACTAGGATTTGTTTGTACTTGGGCTGGGCTTTTCAAATATGTTCCTAGTTTTTCTTACATTAAAATCAATGGGAATTTTACCACCGAAATCAATGGAAACAGAGCTAGCCCATTCCCAGGTGTTCTTGAAAATGTTACCTTTGGGAACCTACGAAAGCCTTTCCAACCCCATCGCTACTGCAGGGACTGGGTCTCTGTGCAGCCAGGGGTCTGCTGTGTATGTCTTATGGCAGGAGCTAGATCCATCTGAGTGAAGGATCTTTAGCTGTCCCGGGGTTCCTTCCATTTTCCACAGCATTCATTTTCAGGAAGCCTTTTTTGACACCTTCCTCCCCTCCCCCCCCCCAGCTTCATCCTTTGCTAACATCACACTACTCAATGTAATTTTGCTTCAAACTAAGGAAAAGAGAATAAATTTGTAATCAAACACTTCCCCTTCATTTTCGTACGCCTACAAAAAGAAGCTCTTTAGCTATTCAAGTGCACGTGAGCTCTTCTGTGCAGCCGCGCTTTTATTTAAAATTGATTTTAGCAAAAGGAGACTGATTGGAGCATTCTGTTCTCTACAGGAGTAACAACCAAAATCCAGGTATAACAATATTACATGTATGGTATTAATAGATATGTTCTTTAATATTTCAAGCCCCCAAAAGCTGTCATTATTGCTCAAAATTGTATGAATTTATAAAATTGAAAGATTTAAGGAAAAACATCAATATCAATAAGTGGGTTTTCTGGGGGGAGGAAGGAGGGGGTGGGTGATGTCTTTTTTTTCTTTTCTTTTGCTCCTGTCATGAGATTCACTGTAGTGTAAAATCAGCCAAAGCCTAGATCCTAATCATTCCTCTGTTAGTGTGCTGCTTGAAATAAAGGTGTGGATTTTGGAGTCTTTGACTTATTCTCTGCCTTCAGATATTTCTACTTAAAAAAATTCCATATATCTCTTGAAATCAATAACCAAGCTTCCATAGTCTTGAATGGAGCAATATTTGAATTGCGGGCATTGCTTGTATCAATGGTTTCCAGCCGATACTTTGGCTTACTAGATTCAATGTGGTAGATTTTCAATTGAAGCTGTGGCTTATAGACATGTAACAGTTTTGCTTCCAAGTAGCTCTGACTTTCATTCTTTAATTTGCAGACAAGGTTCTTTGGGTGAATCTGATATTTTTTATTAGACCAACTTAAATAGTTGGAAAAAATTTTCCTTAGCAAGCTTTCAGGTTTAAAAACCCTTTGTCAGGCTGAGGAAGCATCTGCAGTTGGTGTGTGCTCTTCCTGGTTGGAATGAATACTGGGGAGTCAGATGTCAGGCAGGTTATCAAGTGTCATAAATCCAATGTCTATATTTAGTCCATGATTTCATGTACCCAGGAGGTTGATGAAGTGAAGTTCGTAGGCTCGTCTGTGAAAAGTGTTTTGTAAATTCCCTTTGAGGATTAGAACGGAGAAATTGGAGACAGAGTGGTTTTCTTGTGAGAAGTGTGCCCCCACAAGTAATTGCTTATTGTTGTCTTTAATAGATTTCCGGTATGCATTCATTCTGGTGTGCAGTTGTTGTTTGGTTTCTCCTATGTATTTTCCATCAGGGCATTGGATGAGATGCATCACATTTCTGGAGGTGCAGCTGTAAGATCCGGGAATGCTCTGTTGTGGGGTGTTGTAATTGTGGGGGTGGTGGAGATGTGTTGGCAGGTTTTGCATTTCTTGTCCTGGTATGGTCTGGATCCATTTGGTGTGTTCTTGGCTGTAGGAAGTTTGCGTCTGGTGATGAGGTTAGCGAGGTTCGGGGCTTGTTTGAAGGCTAGGATGGGTGGTTCTGGGAGGATCTCTTTAAGAATAGGGTCTCCTTCTAGTATGGGTTGCAACTGTTTGAGGACTTTCCATATGAGGGAGGAGTGATATGTCATAATGGACAGTGTGCTATTCGTGGGGGTTTGTCTTCTGTACTGCAGCAATTCTTCATGTGGAATCTGGGTGGCTCTTTCAAATGTGTGATCTGTCTCTGAAGGAATGTCCTTGGGTGAAAGCCTGTCTAAAATGAGTGAGGTGGCAATCCCAGATAGTCTCTTCAATGCAGATTCAGTGGTATCTGAGGGCTTGGCTGGTTCTGTGCAGGTATGTATGTTGGTCTGTGGGTTTCTTGTATAGCGTGGCCAGTATTTTACCATTCTGGATACTGATCTTTGTGTCTAAAAAGGAGATGTTGGTGCTGGAGTATTCAAGAGCTAGTCGGATGGAGGGATGATAATTGGTGAATTTCTGATGGATCTCAATCAGCAATTGCAGGTTTTAATCCAAATGATGAAGATGTCATAGATGTATCTTAAGTGTAGCAAGGGTTTGGTGGTACAGTCCTTGAGGAATTCCTCTTCCAGGTGGCTCATAAAAAGGTTGGCATACTGTGGGGCCATTTTGGTGCCCATAGCTGTGCCCACGGTCTGGAGGCAGTGTTGGTTATTAAAAGTGAAATTGTTGTGTGTGAGGATGAAGTGTATAAAGTCAGTAATACCTTTGGGTCTCTACTCTGAGTTGTCATCTTGCTCACGTAGGTATGTAAGGCAGGCTTGGATGCCATCCTGATGTGGGATGTTGGTATATAAGCTGGTAACATCCATGGAGGCTAGGAGGGTGGTGCTGGGAATGTAGACTATGCTTTTAAGTTTCCATAGAAAGTCTATAATGTCTTGGACAAAACTCGCTCTTTGGGTGACAAGCAGCTTTAGCATTGAGTCGACGAAACCTGATATTTCCGCAGTTAGGGTTTCATGGTTGGATATGATAGATCTGCCAGGGTTTCCTTGTTTGTAGATTTTAGGGAGCAGGTAAAAGTTTCCTGGGTTAGGTAGTGGGGAGATCAAGTTCTGTAGTGTTTCTTGTAGTTCTGATGGAAACGATTTGATGGTATTTTTGAGTTTCAAGGTGGAAAGGGGAATAGGATCTTCTTGTAGTTCTTTGTAATACGTGGTGTCAGAGAGCTGTCTGTTGGCTTTCTTTATGTAGTCTTCATGGTTAAGTCTGCCTATATCCTTCGACCAACATGGCTACAACCTACACTCTTGATTCTTTGATTTGAATACTTAGATCTATTGTACTGTGGTACTGGTCAAATCCAATATGCGCTGATCCTGAGAGAAGGGCTCTGACTGGCTTCAGTGGCTTTGGAGTGAGCTTAAAAATAACACACATGTTTGAGTACAGAAATTGGGAACCAGGGCATTTTTTAACAAATCTGTCATTTTTCTTGGAAAATGCCAGGTTGTCAAAACTGAAACCTTTCACAGCAGCATACCAGTTCAACAAAACTTTCATTGGGAAAAGTTGCCTGGGTCCAGGATGGAATTTCTGGTCAAAAGAGAGAGAGAGACTGATCCCATAATGACAAATAGCTTGGTGATCACAACACCTAGATGGAGTGTGGGAAGATGGCAGAGCAAGAACTTAGACCTGGGTCTCTTGCTTCCTGCTCCAGTGCCCCAACCATCAGGCTATTTGCTACTGTGGGATGGAAGGTTTTTACTTTTTTTTTAGTTCCTTTATTCCCTTGTCATGAAAGACCTCCGTGGCATTTGATTTGGTTCTGATGCAGAACAGAACAATTTTTGAAATCCCCAAGTTTTAGACGACAGGAGCATCAGCTCTCTTTGGGAGACTTTGGAAGGTTGGAGAGAAATCTGCTCTGAGCTTCAACATAGCCCACACACTCATTCCCATCAGACACTCATTGACAAAGTCATATGCTTTCTTACCATGGCCACTGTTCTCTTCATTGCAACAACAGGGCCCAGTCCTCAGGTCTGTATCTGTTAAACTCTAACTCAGCCAGATTTGCACTGAATTTCAATATTTCTAATTTGGATCACCAGTCACGGACCAGACCCTGGTGTGCTCGATGCTGTACAAACCCGAAACAAAAATATAGTCCCTATTCCAAAGGCCTTACAATTGGAGTAATGAGAGTTTGGCTAAGTAAAGATGTAATGGCTGGCCTGTAATATGGTTGCAGCAGCAACATTAGAGATGTATACAGAGATATTTATAAGTGTACAATAATTAGTTTAAATGATAGGGCAGCTTTAAAAATGCCCCTGTCTCTCTTTTCAAGACATCTTTCTTTTATGATCCTTCCTTCTTGCTGCTCTACTAGTCCATCTGGTCATCTCCTATTTTTCTTAATGAAAACATTCTTATTTTCCCCTCTAATTTCTCTCAGAAAGTCTGTGTACTCTGTGTGTTGTTATCTTGAGCTTCAATCTAGGCCTGTTTGCTGTTCTTTTCTTGGCACTGCAAGTGGTCTGAGTGGTGGTTTCTCCTCTTGTGTGTTTATCAGCTTTCGCCAGTAATATTCCTGTGTTGGACCTTTTCATAGCAGGCTCCAATTGCCCTCTGTTTCAGCTGTGTGGTGTTTTGCTTTCCTATTCGGCAGTTTTATGTATTGTTTTGTCTTAGTATTTTACTTTATTGAAATGTGGACTTTTCCTCTGTTTCTGGACTGGATTGTTGATTTTTTTTTTAAGTTTCTTTTTTTTTTTATCAAATGAGAAAAACTATAAACAAGGAGGGAAAGCCCAAGACTTTACATTCCAGTCTTCTTTCTACCACAAGAAACCAAGAATTCCTTCTATTTAAGACAGTCACAGATTTTATCACTGTGACTGGTTTCCATTAGCTTTTTAAGTACAAAGACATTTACTAAAGTTGAAAGCTGTCTCTTACGTGATGACAGACTTTGCCTGTTTTAATATTTTTCCTGGTTAACTACCAAATCCTAAGTCTACCATGGTCTACAGCCAATATCCAGTCTTCACTGCTTCTCTGGCAGCAAATATGATGTAGCCAGAAAGATATAGTTCTAGGCTTTTATGAAACTGTAGTATCTTGCTTTTATGAAAACAACAATTTTTAAATGTACAAAGAAGTACTTCATCGAAGCCTTCTCAAAAGGCAGGAATACCAAAAATGTGCAAAGGTGAGGCCAACTTTGTTTTGCGGTATAGGGTCTTGTCTTTGCTAGAAAGCTGCTCCGAAGTTAGTAGAAAGTTACAGGATATAGGTAAAATGCTACATCCCCTCCCCTTCCTGCCAGGTACATCCATGTACACCAGCATAAATGGGTTTTATGCCAGTATCACTTACTCCTGCATTAGAAGGGGAAATAGGCCACAACAATAAGTAATAAGGCACCTTTATACTGGAATATTTACACCTACACTTGGTATAACTATTTTAATTTTTTTTTAAATTACCCCTCTAGCTGCCATGATTCTACCTGTTCAAAAATGTGTGTATGTTACCAGCTGAACCAAGCTAGGACGTAGCGGCATAACTGAGGATAGATGACCAAAGCAGCAGCCCCAGGCACTGCCTTTGCAGCCGGCCCATAAATTAGCTGTCACCATACCTGGTGCTGGACATACCACTACAGCCGGCAATGCAGCAGCTAGCACTGCCCTGAGTGCTGCAGCTGCTCAGGGCACAGAGCTGCCCTGTTACATCTCTGCCGGGACACAGCGATAAGAAGCGTGCTTTTATTTCTGCTAACTTGGATTTCCTCTGTCTCCTGCTAAAGCCAAGCAATCATCTGAGGTGGAATCAGGCACTTGGAACCAGCTTGTCAAGACGTGTTCCCATTAAGGCACTTGAATGACACGACCTGATTTTTTCAGTAGTGCTTAGTGTGCAGCAGCTCACTTTGGCTGCTTTATTCAGATGACTAACTGGCAGTGGAGATCTGGTGCCATGTCCTTGAAGAGCCTTCAGATATGCAGCTCACTCCTCGGGCTATTCTGATGTTTGTTTCAATCCCCAATCAGTTTGGTTCCATGATAAAGTCTGAGGGTCTATGAAGGTGTTTTGGTTTATTTGATCTTCAGGCTAAATCTTCTCTAAGCCCTGGGACAGTCCTTCCTAAGCCACATACTGTTATAGTGTATTAAGATCATGGCAACCACACCCTGACCATGTGGAAAAGTAACTTATGCAAGCAAAGGAGTCCTTTATCCCATAGAGCTTATTCATTTGAGTAGTTGAGGAAAGAACTCCTTTTGCTGGTAGAAAGCTGTATCCCCACTGGGGAGCATTGCTAGTATAATAAAGTCATTGTGGTCTAGATCAGTGGTGCTCAATCCTTTCTCCTCATGGGCCAGATGAGCAGTGCCTCATCCATCCGCAGGCCAGATCCAGCTGGTGGTCCTGATCCAGCACCTGGGGCAGGTGCAGTGGGCATCATCAGGCCACATGAAGGGGTTTGGAAAGAGGGTTAAGTGTCAGTTCTGACACAACTGGTATATGGCACATATATGTATATCCATAAGGAGCTCAGTAAGAGAGTAAGACTACCCAAAAAGGCCACTAAACAGGTGTCAAACAATGACAAATTTCAGTCACTAGCCAGCTAGGTTAGATGTAAACAGATAGCCGAGAGGGAAAAAATTCCTCCCACATGGGATTTATTGGCAGTATAGATTTTTTTTTTAAGTTTCCTGGAAAAGAACTATTACCAGGGATGTTCTCACTCAGTCTTTTTTACTAGGGCTGTGCAAAGCTTTGGTTGCTGATTGCAATTCAAAGGAGATTCGGCAGCCGAATCTCCAAACACGGATCAAATTGGGGGACCAATAAAAAGGTCCAAATTGATTCAAAGCCTCCGAATCAATTTGGAGATTCACACAGTCCACGCTCGCCACCACAGGGAGCAGGACCCGGACTCTCTGCTGGTAAGCAGGGGGCGGAGGGGACTGCAGGGGAGGACCCCTGCCAGGCCCCATTTTCTTCCAGCTCCCCCAGCCCCCTCAGTGCCCCCCAGTCCCATCAATGGCTGCTCCACCCAGCCCTAGCATCCTGGCACTTCAAAAAAAAACAAAAAAAACAGCCCCGCACTCATCAGATGCTGCATTGGCCATTGGGGCCTGTGGGTGCTCATGGCACAGTCCCCCCAATGCAGTGCAGGGCAGTGGGGATCACCCTCCCCACACACACACCTGGCAGGAGCTGGTGAGTGCAGGGCTTTCTTTCTTTTTTTTAAGCGCCAGGATGCTGGGGCC
>NW_017728994.1:60281463-60281713 GCF_001723915.1 Gavialis gangeticus | reverse complement strand
CATTGATGGGGCTGGGAAAGCGGGCGGGGGATGGGGCCTGTTCAGTTTGGAGATTCGGTCGATTTTGGTAGTGGCCAAATCTCTGAATCACACAGCCGTAAAGCTGGCAAGTCAGTCAGCAACATGGAAGTCCTTCACTTCAGGAAAGCTGACTTTGACAAGCTCAGGAGGCTTGTCAGTCTCAGACCATGACCCCAGGGAGAGGGGAGTTCAAGACGAGCAGTTGCTCCTCAAGGGACCAATCCTCAAT
>NW_017728994.1:60276102-60279268 GCF_001723915.1 Gavialis gangeticus | reverse complement strand
CAGAGCACCACGAGTGCTCATAAAGCCGTGCCAGGGGTCTTGCAATAACCTTGGCCAGTCATTGCATTCTGATTTTCTTATCGGCTGTACACAGAAGCAGATAATTCTGTTGCAATTTGTGACAAAGGCAAGTATAGGTGGGGCCTGAGCAGAAAGAAACTGCTGGGATCCTCTTAGAGATCTCCGTAACCTTTAAATGAGCAATATGGGGCTGTGGTTTGATTTCTTCCTCTCTCCCTACAAAAGAAGCTGATGGCCTTCAGTGCACAGAGAACTACATCAGGCCATATGGTCATCTGGAAACACATTTCTCTGTGCTGGCTTCCAGAACTCTTGCTTCTGACAGCATAACTACATTGAGCCATCCTATTTGGGTTTCTTTCTCCATAATGTCACATCTGCCCTCCAAGGGGCATTCCCAAGCTCTTACCTCGGGGTAAGAAGTACATACAGCCTTAGGCTGTCCTGACTGACACCTGAATATGATGGGTGTGGGGGTTGATATATTTTTTTCATGGTCCTTCTCCAAAAGCAGAGACCCCTGGACCATCATCGAGCTCTTAGCAAACTGGAAGTGATGATGTCATGATGGTGGTGACCCGATGGATTCATGGTGTGCCAGACGGTTAAAAGCTCTGAGCACAGAGTCTCCCCCAAGCACAGATCCAAAAGGAACAGCCTGGCCCAAAATGTTTGTAGTGTTTGCTCTAGTTTAAGACTTTAATCTTGTGTATTCACTTATATTCAAATACAACTGTTGCTAATTTTATTCTTTGTTATTGGAGAAAACCCCCCATATTTAATTATTAGAAACGGAGAATCCATAATATATTCAAAGCTGTGAAAACTTAATCCTGGATAATTTTTACTCGTTGAGAAAGTCATTATGACTGAGCTATTCTTTCAATCAAGAAGACCCATTTAGTTTATTTTTAATATTCCTTTCATTATGTTATGAGTTTCTGAAGGATAATGAAATAATTGCTTGTCTCTTTGATTGATCTTTGTTTTGAAAGGGAACTTTAATAGTGTTATTTCTAGAACAGGCTCACAGTATAATATCATTAAAGAAAAACACAAAATTAAAACATATTAGCATGCATGTTTGAATAATTAGACCTAAGGTCTCAGTCAACGGGATGGATTCTGTAGCCAGAAGTGAACACTAATGTTTGCTGAGGAATTTATATTATTTATTAGGTACATTGTAGCAGTACCCTGTGAACTGGTGCCTTTCCCAAATGTCTCTGAAAGGCAACCCACACTAGCATGGGGAAATGAAATGCAGCTCCTTCTGGCGTGTAGAAACAGTGCCATTAATAATAAGGGAACAAGAAGTCAGTTCAAATCTTCTCCTTGCCTTGGACAGAATCATTCTCTCCACAACCTGAATAATCTTGACCTAAAGAGTCGTGTTCATCTCCCTTGCCTTATGTTGGGGAAACAAGCCTCTTGCCCTAAATTATCACAGGATAGTTGCAAAGGAATGAGCACTTGGTAACATGAGTTGGGTGTTTCAGGCATTTCTTTATTAGCATGTATGACAGACAGACATTTCATCATTCGTGGAACACATTATCTTAGCAAGTATCTTCACGGGTTCTCGGCTTCCTGGATTTACGTCCCATTTGTTTACAAGGCCCCTGTTCACACACTAGTCGAGGCCCTGGACGTAGAGTGGAGGCTGTAGTCTGCAGATTGCGAATCTCAGGTATCCTAGCAGTGTCTCCTGGTGATACTTTTCCTAATTTAAAATAGTTATGGGCAAGATACTCACCTGGCCCATGTTGGCAGAGGACCTGGCCCAATGTTTGCGCTTCGTTTCAGAACAGATACCTGTGCAGGGGAAGACAAGTAAATACATATTTTATAGGCATTTTTAACTACTAACATAAAGGTTTCGGGAAACATGCAGAAACCAGTTGGGTTGACTTAATTAAGGCTTCATATCGACTACCAGATACAGTGTGTGATTTGTTCAATTCCATATATGACATCTCTTTGAGACGGGGCTGTGCCAAGGGACAATTTCACTACGTTTTGTTACTTCACTTGCTTGTTTTGCAGGTTGTCACATGATGAGTTATCCACCACGGTAACCAGTTTGCCAGAAGAGAATTACAGAACTCCAGCAAGAACGGAGACTCACATCTGAATGTAGTGGAAAATAATGGATACCATTATGCTACAGACCACACTACTGCTAATGGATGCTATTTCCTTTGGGACACCGTGTAAATAAATATGGTATCAGAGCACACAGAGATGGTAAAAATTGTCACGTTCAGTACAGGTTACTAAAGTGGTGGGATTTTAGGTACAAATCCATGTAAGATGAATATTGGGTTAACCTTTCTTAAGTTGCTTATCTTTTGATAATTGTAATGGACCATTTCTTGTCTGATATTAACCACAGCTGTTGCATTGGTTGGATGTAAATATATCTTTTATGGATTGTAACTTTTCCAACATTTATTCAGCCAGGAAACAGGCAGAGTCCCTAAGGCAAAGTGTTCATTAGCATGCGAACAGAAACAGTTCCAAGGAGAGTATGTTCAGACATGCAGTGGTAGGTGAGGGCGTTTTGTAAGGCTCCAAGGTGTTAATAGTAAAACTTTCTGGCTACTTACTCAGTGTTTGTTCCAAAATTAGTGTATGCCACTCTCATAATTTAGGCAGTTTAAAAGACTTTTTTATAAAACAGGGAAAAAGTAGGGATCTACACAGATTAGAAGAAAGAAACCAAATTGGTGGAGATGCTCATCTTTTACACACACGGTGTAAACCCTTAAAATACGCTTGTATTTCAGTAGTGATACCTGGACCATGAGGTCCAGTAACGCACAAATATTTAACACATGGTCTCATGACAAGGGTAGGACATCCCAGTGGGGTCCCACAGGATTCGGTCCTTGGACGGGTGTTATTTAATATTCATCAGTGATTTGGATGAGGGTGTGGAGAGCACCCTCTCCAAGTTTGCAGATGATACCAAGTTATGGGGCAAAGTTAACACACCGGAGGGCAGGGAGCAGACACAGGCTGACTTGGACAGGTTGGATCAATGGGCAGAACAAAATAGGGTGCATTTCAACGAAGATAAATGTAAGGTACTCCACTGAGGAAGGAGGAATCCCCAGGACACCTACAGGTTGGGGATGACCTT
>NW_017728994.1:60268887-60271102 GCF_001723915.1 Gavialis gangeticus | reverse complement strand
GGTGCATTTCAACGAAGATAAATGTAAGGTACTCCACTGAGGAAGGAGGAATCCCCAGGACACCTACAGGTTGGGGATGACCTTCTCAGCAGCTCAGAGGCTGAGAGAGATCTTGGAGTTATAGTTGACTCCAAGATGAACATGAGCCAGCAGCGCAACGAGGCCATCAACAAAGCCAATCGCACCTTGTCGTGTATTAGCAGGTGCATGACCAACAGATCGAGGGAGGTGATGCTCCCCCTCTATGCGGCATTGGTCAGGCCACAGTTGGAGTACTGTGTCCAGTTCTGGGCACTACACTTCAAGAGGGACACGGAGAATTTGGAGAGGGTCCAGAGACGGGCCTCTCGTATGATTAGCGGTCTCCGTGAAAGACCCTACAAGGGGAGGTTGAGCGATCTGGATTTCTTCAGCCTTTACAAAAGATGACTGAGGGGGGTGACCTTGTAGCCGCCTATAAGTTTATCAGGGGAGGACAGCAGGGACTTGGGGATGCACTGTTTACCAGAGCGCACCAGGGAGTAACTAGGAATAATGGGTGCAAACTAATGGAGAGTAGATTTAGGTTAGACATTAGGAAAAAAATTTTTACAGTAAAGGTGGCCAGAATCTGGAACGGGCTGCCAAGAGAGGTGGTACTGTCACCTAACATGAAGTCTTCAAGAGGAGGCTAGATAGGCACCTGGCTGGGGTCATCTGACCTCGGTCCTCTTTCCTGCCAGGGGCAGGGGGTCGGACACGATGATCCATTGGGTCCCTTCCAAGTCTATAATCTATGAATCTCTCAGATTTTCCTGGAACACTGAATAATAGGCAGACTGGCAAGAGTGGCTGGGACAAAAGGTTTTTTAAAGATATAATGGCCTCATCTTTTTATCTACTTCACTCAGTAACTGAATTTAGGTCCCAGTTAGTTTGGTTTTAAGTGGGTTTCAATCTAGCTGTGTTTTTCATTGAACTGAGCATTTAATTCAATTTAATTTTTATTCTGATTGTTCACTTCTATTTAATCCCCATGTTACCTAAAATCATGGAGATTACCTGTACACACTCATGGGTTGACTAAATCCTCTGTTGGAAACTTTCCTTTCACTGGAACCCCAAAGTGAATGGGGTGGCTGGTGTTAGTTATGGCAAGCCCAACATGGCTGCAGGTATGCTGAATGAGTTTTTCAAGGCTGGGGCAATCCAGACTTTAAGTTCACAGTGAAATAGTTTCTGTACTTGTTTTTCAGGATTCCAGTAAGTCTGAATTAGTAAACACAGATGACTATAATTACAACTTCGAGGGAATCTTGGCACATTGAAATCAGCTGCTAACTGATCTTGAATTTAGATAGAAGCAGAGACCTTTACTCCCAAGCTGCAAGAACATCTTGAATGTGTTTGTGTGTGTATATGAAAAAAAATAATTGAATCTCTATGGGCGGGATACTTTAAGAATGATAAGTGCTCAAATGGTTTGTGTCCCCGGTACGCATGGGATAATCTGTTCAGTTTTTAAATTCCTAATAAATTTTAAATGCAGGGTTGTGGGATGTATGCAACAATAAGAGGACCAGCAGCCTTAAGACTTGGTAAACTAATTGTTGGCTGGCTGTGACGGGTACTGAGCCTCTTAAGAGCATTTTAAACTGTTGGGTGCTGAAGTGTAATGAGTTCCATTCATGGTCCTGACAAAGCCAGCACAGCAAACATTAGCCACAGCTCTGTGCTCATTTGATGTTTCCAAAATGTCGAATTTGATCTCTCCCAGGATGGGACACTCAGTATCTGGATCCTGACCATGGAGTATGTTCCCTAGGAGCTCAGGTGGCAGGGGGTGGGGATTTAAGGAAGAGCACAACTGTGGAAATAAAGTATTCCTTGTCATACAGACAGCCCAAATCCAGAACTGTGTAACCAAAGAAAGCATTTACGAAGCAAAAGTAGACCTTTTCCGTAATGCTGGAGACCCAATGACCTAGCTATTAGGGCTATGCAAAGCTTCAACCTTAATATTCGATTCGAGAAATATTCGACATATTCGACCTTGAAAAGTGAAAGTCGAGTCGAATAGCAGCTGGTCGAATAGCAGTCGAATCGCATACCGGAAGTCGAATATTAACAGTGCGGGTCAAATATTTGACTTGCCTATATTGGATTCCCTGTGGGGGGGAAGGAAAGTAAGGGGAGGGGGGGAGAGGGGGAAGGAGTGCTTTCATGACTGACGTGT
>NW_017728994.1:60258620-60265835 GCF_001723915.1 Gavialis gangeticus | reverse complement strand
AAAGTTGGCAGGCTTTGTGGGCTCCTCAGGGGCTAGCAAGCCGGCAGTCTTGAGCTCCCTGTGGCTTTGCACATAGACGTTACAGGCGGCTTGCTCTCAAGAATTTGCGGTGCAGTTTCTCTGCACCCCCTGAACCTATCTTGTTTAAACTTGGCAAGCTTTGTGGACTCCTCAGGAGCTACCATTCCTGCAAGTTTCATCAAGATCAGACAAGAAATGCCAAAGTTATAGCCTGCTTCGACCTTCCCCATTATAGCCTATGGGGATGTCAAAGCAGCTCGAATATTTGACTGAGCTTCGACCTCGACTCGAAGCAGACCCGCTTCGACTCAAAGCGGACGGCAAATCAAAGCGGGACCTGGTTTAATATTCGACATGGCTGTCGAATCAAATATTACCTGCTCTGCACAACCGTACTAGCTGTGTCCTTGGGGTTCAACTTCCATTTCAGACTTGTGGGGCCAAGTAGTTTTCTAAGTCTGGGGAAACAATTAGGTAGACAGTTCAGGCCAGAGGAAGGCTGAGAGCCCAGATGAACCTTGTTGGGGTTAGGAGCAGAAGTGAGAATTAGGAGAGTAGGAAAGGACGTAGCTCTTCTTTGAGATCTGAGGGGCACGATGGGGCAGCAGGTTCCCTCTTCCTCCCCCCAGATTCATTGCCATTCATTTCCCTCCTCCCCTCATCATCCGTGCAGAGCTTGGAAGGAGAATCCTAGTTCTTCAGACATTAAGACATGAGGATGTGCAAACGCGTGATTTTTCTATTTAATATATGTCATGGTTTCTCCTCGTTGAAAACAAAAACACGGAAAAACTTCACGTCTGTGTTTGCTATTTTTAACCAGAACAAGGCAATAGAAATGGCAGGCCAAGAGGAAAAGGAGGAATGGTCCTGCTGGTTCTGTTATCCACCAACTTGTCTGGGGCACTGTCCCAGGACATAGGAGACCACTGTTCAAACTTCTGCTGTGTCTGAGGATGCTGAATCCTTGGTTTCCATCTTTCTCCTGAGTAATACTCACACGTGTCCTTGCATGAATGAGTTCTTAATGTCTCTTCCACTCCAGAACACCTTTTAGCATGGTGTTTCAGCTAAACAGAAAGTGGGTTTGGGCTTTCCAGGCAAAGGATGGATTTCACCTGCACCTGCCACAACCTGGATGAGTGCCCTAACCATTTGGTAAAGTGCAGTGTACTTCCTCTTCCCAAGTTCTCTGAACTGAGTTGGAAAACAATTTTCTAGCTGCAGTCATTTTGCTAATTTGATCTGAAACTGTTATAATACTTCTAGTCATTAAAAATAAAAAATCAATTGGGAAGTAAGCAGTCTTAGGACCACAGAGCATTCAAGCTAGAAGGCAGATGCGAATTCCTCAAAACCATCAGACAGCTGGTCAGATGCTTCCCCAGCCCAGCCTGGCCCCCCCCACGAGGACATTGATGAGTCAAGTGAGCAGGAAGAACCTCTGGGAGCAGCAAGCCCCGGACAGGGGGACTATACAACCCCTCCTTCTCCCTGTGGGACTTGTCCCATCAACAACACTCCTGTGTGTGCTTCTTGGACTTGCTCCAGCCTTGTTCCTGTTTGCTTCTGCCTGATCCCAGCCTTACTGCAGTCCCTGCCCCAGCCTTGTTTGGACCTCCCAACTCTGATTTACCATCTGCTATGACCACAATACTGCTTCAACCCTTGGCCGGGTGACTCAGACTGCAACAGATACCTGGCGTGACCCTAGACTGCCTACAGTAATGTGCTAAACTACTGTCTGTGATCCAGTCGATCCTGATGAGCAGAAGGAAAGCTCCAGTACCCCACTTAGTAAGCTGTGGGAACCTACAGGTCTGGCTAGAAGTCTGCATTAAAATACTCCCCCTTCCCAGCACCCTTCCCATTCTGAAACTGGGACAAACTCCAGAAGCTGAAACACATGGAGTTTCATCACTCTGCAGGGTCACCAACTGTCCATAAAGTTACACGTATTCTGTCACTAACCAGGCTAAAAAGGCCTGTCCATAAATTCCATAAGAAAATTGTGCCGTCCATAAATTGCAAACCAAAAACAGCTCCGCAAAAGCATGGAGGTGGTGAGAAAACAAGCTGGGTGCATTGCTGAAGCACAGATGGAGCACAGCAATGCCAGCTGGTGTCCAAGTGGAAGCTCAGCACCAAGAAGTTTTTTAGGGTTTTGTGGCTCCTTCCCCAATCCCCCAGCCATATGTTGACAATGGGGCTCCTCCCATTTGCCTGTAACACTGCTAGGTGGCAGGTAGGCAGACAGTGGTCCTTCTTTGGAGATCCATGCTGGGATGGGGGGAATAGGGCTAGTGGGAGGTAGACTGCAGTCCAGCACAGTGCAAGGTGAAGTCAGGGTGTAGGGATGAGTAGGGGACCACGGGGTGGGGCAGCATGGTGTTGCATTTCTGTAGTCAAGTAGGATTGCCAACCCAAGTTTATTTTTACTGATAATCGCCAAACTTTTCTTACTATGGTTTGAACCCTGCCTTGTCCAGGCAGAAGGTTACATTTCCATTTTATAAAGTGTACATCAGGCAAAATCTATGTCAGTTAAATAGCTTGGTCATCAGTAAAAACTTTGCAGATTGTCAATAAAAAAAATTGTCTTGGGTTGGGTTGGCATGGTGCCATGCCTCTTTCCTCCCGTATATAATATGCTTCATCTGCACAGTGCTTTTCATCCGAAGATTTCAAAGACACTCATGAATTCTCACAGAAACCATTGTGAAGTCACTGTTCCTTATATTAGAGAAGTAACAACTGATATGCAGCATAGCTAGGGGACTAGCCCAATTTTCATACCACCATTTGGGGGGTGGGAAGGCAACACCATGACTTCCTAGTCTTGTGTCTTAATTAAAAGATATCCTTCCACAGGGCATGAATTAGAGCAAAATATTTGAAATGGTGACATCCTACTTGTAACATGAATGAATGCACTGTTAGTTCTGTATCTTTGGGTCAGTTTTGTATCAAGCACTTTCATCTGTTCCACAGCCACAGCTTTTAGTATTGGTTTCAGTTTAGTTTTATTTCTTTTTTTAAATGAGTACTTGGAGTTAGACTCCTATGTACAGGTCTGAATAAGTATCTTGACTTCTACATGTGCTGAGACCAATCATTTTCACTGCCGTAAATAGGAACTGCTATGAATAATCAGCAATTTTTAAAATCAAGATACTTATTTAGGTGTTTAAATCAGGACTTGGAAATGGAATTTACAAAGGAGCCAAAGGGAGTCAGATGCCCAAGTACTATTGAAATTGGATTTGGGAGTTCAGGTTTGTTTGTTTTTTCAATAATTTAAAAATCCCACCCCAAAGCCTAATTTTCATGTACCCATTTTGAAGAAAACCATTGGCTTCAATGCATACATACATGAATTGGTTAGTTCTTATTTATCTGGCATCAAGACACCTAGTTTTGCCATATAATCCAAGAGGAACTAGCAGTATTTAGTATAATTTCTGTAATCTTTCTTTTGAAAATAAATAAATCACTCAAGTGGAAATATGTCAGTAACTGGGCACATATCCAGACACAGTGTGCCTAACTTAGTGGCAGAGTCAGGCACACATCCTATGTTGTCAAGGACACTAAATGTTTTGGCTGCCCCAATAGAAAAACAATAATTCAATCATGTATTATAAAGGAATTTCCTGGAGGAGCTCACCTCCACTCAATCATTCTATTACATTTTCTTTAATGTGGAAGAATGACACGTTCAATTTATTAAATACATTAGACCAGCTACATTTATTTCCAGATGGGTTTTCATAAAGTCATTTAAAGGCTTAAAAAGACACATCACATGAAAGACTTCTTTCACAAATCTTTACGTGCAACTCATACGCCATTGTATTCACAAGGTCTCTGGTATCAAACGGGCACATGGACCATTTGATCTTTCTCAGTGATTACAAACTATCTACCCTTCTCCTGCAGATTCTGGGGTTTCCCCTGTAGTACCCTGTATTAACTTTACCTGTGTCTCATATGTACATGAGTGTCTCATACAGAGACCCCTGACAGATGGTAAAGTAAAGGCATGATGGGATCTGATGTGGGATCACAATAATCTTGTTTCCTGCCACGCCACACATGCATAGGAGGAGGCACAATTGTGGCATCCTGCATCAGATCCCATGGCACCATATTGCTGGTGCAGGGGAAACCCGATCCCACATTCCTCCTGCATCATCAAGTAGCAAGCTTGGCTCCATATGTTCCCATGGCTGGGAGCCCCATCAGCTGATCAGATCATGCACTTCTCCAGCTGGGAGCTCTGTCTGTTAATCAGACTTCCTAGGGTGCAGTAGTACACCTTGTAGTCCCCTGGCAGAAAACTCCAACCAGCTGACAGGGCTCCCAGCTTCTGGAGCACGCGGGAATCCCAAAAGGCTCCTGTGTGCTCCAGATGCTGGGCATGTTCACTTAAAGGCATGATATAGGAACCAGCTACAGTTATTCCTTTCATCACGTTTTAATGGTCCCTGACGGATGTTACGCGTAAGAAACACAATTTTTTTGTGTACAGTGTACTCCAAGTGGGATTTTTAAAAGTGCTCTACTTCAGTCTAACTCGGCTACCATTGAAGTAAATGGAAGTTTGGACATGGATTGCAGCAGCAGAGTTAACCCCCCAAAATGAACACTATTGAAAACACTAGCAATAACGTTATTTGCAACAGCAGAATTGTTGACCTTGCCCAAACAGTCTTCCTTCTCTCTACTCATGAGCACAGTGCTGGGAAGGTTTCTACTTCCACTGTGCTCTAGACACCCACTAGCGGATGGCTGTGAGTAACCATCAGTTAAATAGGTGAGCATGCAGTCCTTAACATGAAAGGATCAGAGGTCTATCAGACCAGACTTCCGTGCCTGTGAAGATTATCCTGAATTAACTGAACTTCTCCCACTGGCAAAGTCCCAACTAACAATCATCGCTCTCTCCCTCTTTTCTTCATCACCTCCTACACAGTCATAAATTTTTAACAATCATTTAAGAAACATGGAAATTCCAAACGGAAAATATTTACTCCCTGTTTTAAGCACCTTTTCCCCTTTACTAAATCAGGCCTAGACAACTAGCATGATCACAAATTCCCTCCTACACTGGATATTAAATGCAAGAATACATGTTAATGCAACAAAGTCAAAATATGATAAGCACGCTAAAGTCTGCAGCTGAAAAGATGGCTCCCTGACAGTATTAACTGACTTTTTTTTTAGGTTGTACATGCTTTTTAAGGGCAGGATTCTGAAGCACCTAAACAGGGCCAAGACAGAATTTAGGTACCTACCTTCCAAAGACTAATTGAAAAAGACCCTATACTAGCATCCCCAAAAACTTGGTGCCTGACTTAGAAACCATAGAAAATTAGGATTGGAAGGGACCTCTGGAGATCATCTAGTCCAACCTCCTCAAAGCAGGACCATCTCCAACTAGATCATCGCAGCCAAAGCTTTGTCTAGCCAGGTCTTGAAAACCTCCAAGGATGGAGCTTCCACCACCTCTGGGTAACCTGTTCCAGTGTTTTACTGCCCTCCTAGTGAGACAATTCTTCCTAATCTCTAATCTAAGCATCCCTTGCTGCAATTGGAGACTGTTGCTCCTTGTTCTGTCATCTGCCACCACTGAGAACAGTCCAGCCCCATCCTCTTTCGAACCCCACTTCAGATACTTGAGGGCTGCTATTAAATCCTCCCTCAGTCTGCTCTTCTCCAAACTAAATAAGCCCAGTTCCCTCTGCCTTTCCTCAGAAGTCATGTGCCCCAGCTCATGAACCATTTTTGTTGCCCCCTGCTGGACTCTCTCCAATTAGTCCACATCCTTTCTGTAGTGGGGTGCAAAACTGAACACAGTACTCCAGAGGTGGCCTCATCAGTGCTGAACAGAGGGGAATAATCACTTCTTGTGACCTACTGGCAACACACCTACCAATGCAGCCCAGGTTGCTGTTAGCCTTCTTGGCACCAAAGGCACACTGCTGGCTCATGTTCAGCTTATTGCCCACTGTAACCCCCAGGGCCTTTTCTGCAGAGCTGCTGCCCAGCCAGTCAGCCCCCAGCCTGTACCGGTGCATGGGGTTGTTCCATCCTAAGTGCAGGACTTTGCTCTTGTCCTTGTTGAACCTCCTGAGATTTCTTTTGGCCCAATCCTGCAATTTGTCCAGGTCACTCTGCATCCTAGTCCTACCCTCCAGTGTATCTACTACTCCCCCAGCTTGGTGTCATCTGCAAACTTGCTGAGGGCGCCACTCTACGCCATCTTCCAGATTGCTGATTAAGACACTGAGCAAAACCAGCCCCAGGACCAATCCCTGGAGCACTCCACTTGAGACCGGCTGCCAACTAAATATCACACCATTGACTGCTATTCTCTGAGCCCGATGATCCAGCCAGTTTTCTATTCACCTTACAGTCCAGTCTCCAGCCCGTACTTCCTTAGCTTGCCTGCAAGAATGCTGTGGGAGACCACATCAAAAGCTTTGCTAAAGTCAAGGTACACCACATCCACTGGTCTCCCTGCATCCGCAGAGCCAGTCACCTCATCATAGAAGGCAATCAGGTTGGTCAGGCACGACTTGCCCTTGATGAATCCTTGCTGACTGTTCCTAATCACCTCCTTCTCCTCCAGGTGCTTACAAATAAATTCCTTGAGGATCTGCTTCATGATTTTTCCAGGGACTGAGGTGAGGCTGACTTGTCTGTAATTCTCTGGATCGTCCTTTTTCACTTTCTTAAATATGCACACTATGTTTGCCCTTCTCCAGTCATCCAGGACCTCTCCTGATAGCTGTGAGTTTTCAAAGATGATGGCGAATGGCTCTGAAATCTCATCAGCCAACTCCCTCAGCACCCTCGGGTGCATCCCATCCGGCCCCATGGACTTGTACACATCCAGCTTTTCTAAATAGGCCCTAACCCAGGGGTGAGCAAAATGGCTGAGCTGGCCAGCAGCCGGACTCCATTTCCCAGCAGCCCCTGCCTGCATGGCTGAGACCAGTCTCCATGGCAACCCCAGCCTTGAGCTTTCCCAGCAGCTGAGTCTGGGGTTTCCATGGAGACAGGCCCCAGCCACACAGAGGTGGCTGGGAAATGGAGCCCACTGCTGACCGGCTCTGGCCCACAGACTGGACTTTGCCCATCCCTGTCCTTTCACCACTGAGGGCTGCTCACCTCCTCCCCACACTGTGC
>NW_017728994.1:60213303-60253620 GCF_001723915.1 Gavialis gangeticus | reverse complement strand
TGTCATCTGCCACCACTGAGAACAGTCCAGCCCCATCCTCTTTCGAACCCCACTTCAGATACTTGAGGGCTGCTATTAAATCCTCCCTCAGTCTGCTCTTCTCCAAACTAAATAAGCCCAGTTCCCTCTGCCTTTCCTCAGAAGTCATGTGCCCCAGCTCATGAACCATTTTTGTTGCCCCCTGCTGGACTCTCTCCAATTAGTCCACATCCTTTCTGTAGTGGGGTGCAAAACTGAACACAGTACTCCAGAGGTGGCCTCATCAGTGCTGAACAGAGGGGAATAATCACTTCTTGTGACCTACTGGCAACACACCTACCAATGCAGCCCAGGTTGCTGTTAGCCTTCTTGGCACCAAGGGCACACTGCTGGCTCATGTTCAGCTTATTGCCCACTGTAACCCCCAGGGCCTTTTCTGCAGAGCTGCTGCCCAGCCAGTCAGCCCCCAGCCTGTACCGGTGCATGGGGTTGTTCCATCCTAAGTGCAGGACTTTGCTCTTGTCCTTGTTGAACCTCCTGAGATTTCTTTTGGCCCAATCCTGCAATTTGTCCAGGTCACTCTGCATCCTAGTCCTACCCTCCAGTGTATCTACTACTCCCCCAGCTTGGTGTCATCTGCAAACTTGCTGAGGGCGCCACTCTACGCCATCTTCCAGATTGCTGATTAAGACACTGAGCAAAACCAGCCCCAGGACCAATCCCTGGAGCACTCCACTTGAGACCGGCTGCCAACTAAATATCACACCATTGACTGCTATTCTCTGAGCCCGATGATCCAGCCAGTTTTCTATTCACCTTACAGTCCAGTCTCCAGCCCGTACTTCCTTAGCTTGCCTGCAAGAATGCTGTGGGAGACCACATCAAAAGCTTTGCTAAAGTCAAGGTACACCACATCCACTGGTCTCCCTGCATCCGCAGAGCCAGTCACCTCATCATAGAAGGCAATCAGGTTGGTCAGGCACGACTTGCCCTTGATGAATCCTTGCTGACTGTTCCTAATCACCTCCTTCTCCTCCAGGTGCTTACAAATAAATTCCTTGAGGATCTGCTTCATGATTTTTCCAGGGACTGAGGTGAGGCTGACTTGTCTGTAATTCTCTGGATCGTCCTTTTTCACTTTCTTAAATATGCACACTATGTTTGCCCTTCTCCAGTCATCCAGGACCTCTCCTGATAGCTGTGAGTTTTCAAAGATGATGGCGAATGGCTCTGAAATCTCATCAGCCAACTCCCTCAGCACCCTCGGGTGCATCCCATCCGGCCCCATGGACTTGTACACATCCAGCTTTTCTAAATAGGCCCTAACCCAGGGGTGAGCAAAATGGCTGAGCTGGCCAGCAGCCGGACTCCATTTCCCAGCAGCCCCTGCCTGCATGGCTGAGACCAGTCTCCATGGCAACCCCAGCCTTGAGCTTTCCCAGCAGCTGAGTCTGGGGTTTCCATGGAGACAGGCCCCAGCCACACAGAGGTGGCTGGGAAATGGAGCCCACTGCTGACCGGCTCTGGCCCACAGACTGGACTTTGCCCATCCCTGTCCTTTCACCACTGAGGGCTGCTCACCTCCTCCCCACACTGTGCTGCCCAGTGCAGCAGTCTGGGAGCTGACCTGGCCTGTGAAGACTGAAGTGAAAAAGGCATTGAGCACTTCAGCCTTTTCTGCATCCTCTGTCACTAGGTTGCCTCCCCCAGTCAGTAAGGGACCCGCACTTTCCCTGATCCTCTTCTTTTTACCAACATGCTTGTAGAAACCCTTTTTCCTACCCTTCACATCCCTTGCTAGCTGCAACTCCAATTGCACTTTAGTCTTCCTGACTTCATTAAATGCTTCTACTTTTGGACTGCAGATTTCCCTAGGTGCTGCCCTAGGCAGGGGTGGATCCAAGATTTGGCAAAAGTGGTGTTCAGGAGCAGCCAGTCATGCTGCAGGGGTGACTGCATCCCTGCTCCCAGCCTCCACCCTGCCCAATCCACCAGTGTGGGCAGACCATGCTGTGGGAGTCCCTGGGGACTTTTTAAAGTTCCCAAACTGGATAAGCATCCCTGCTTTCCCCTTCATGCTTCCTCCTTCTGTCCCCTCTTCCTCCAGTTGCTGCTGCTTTCCCTGCTGTCCTGGAAATGAAAGAAGCTTCAGAGTTGCTCCTACCCTCTTGAGCTGGATTGCACAGAGGTTGGGCTTAACTGGGAACAGCAGCAGCAACGGGGAGGGTGTGGTTTCCCCCACACTGCCCAGTGCCCCCAAGGAGGAGGTGTGGGAAGCTGCTGCTGCTGTCACTGTCCTAGGTGAGCCCAGGCCCCACACAGCCCAGCTGGAGCAGGCAGGAGCAACTCTGAAGAGGCTCCTGCCCCCGGGACCATGGGGAAAGCAGCCGCATGAGCTGAGGGACAGAGGGAAGGGGACGTGCCTCTGAGCATGGAGGGGAAGGGGGCTTCTCTAAATTCTCTTCCATTTCTTTTAAAGTCCCCAGAAGCTTCACCAGCACAGGTCAGCCCGAAAGGGGTATGCAGCTGTGCCACCGCACCCACTCTGGAGCCTCCCCTGATCCTGTATATACACAGAAGCACGTGGGACACTTTGCCTCACCGCAGCACCTGCCTTAGCTCTTTTGTGACTCTTAGTTGTTGGGAGGCATCTCTACTCCTTCGAAGTCCCCGGTGTACCTTCTACTGATAGTTGAAAAAACACTATGCCTAACCACCAAATTCAGCTCAAAGATAGTAATGATTGTGTCCATCTTCTGCCTAGTAGTATTCCTCTAGTTCAGGGGTGGGCAAAATGCAGCCCGTGGGGCCCCTAAAAAATTTAGAAAACTAATATTTATCTGCCCTTGGCTGCCTGTCATGCGGCCCTCGATGGCTTGCCAAAACTCACTAAGCGGCCCTCCGCCCAAAATAATTGCCCACCCCTGCTCCAGTTAAATTGAGCCATTGCCTGAGAATTTCTGCCAGGTTTTTTTGTTGCTACAAAGGGGCAAGTTTCTCCTCCACTAATTGTAAATGAGTGTGAAGCTTTAGCTGCCATGGCTATTGACAAGCTCACAAGCTATAAATGTAGAATCTGTTCATAGCATTTTGTTATTTGGTCCCCTGCTGTGCTGAATCAAATGTCCCCGCTATTAAACTGGTAAGCCTTTGTTCTACTCTGATGGAAACAGTTTCATACAATTTTGAATATCTCACTGGGATATTTTATTGTAATTGTTACATTAATCATGTTACCCTCTGCACTTACAATGTCCCTCATTCTAGATTTCTGTCCCTCATTTGTAGTTGTATTTCATCTGTGAATTTATAAGCTTATACTTTTTATACTTTTTTTTAATTGTCAAAACTCTTTTTTCCATTTTAGGCTGTCCAAAGTAAAAATGAGGGATAAAAGGCAGAGAGAATCTTACTGGAAATGTTCTTAGTGAAAGGCTTTTTTTGTGCAGCAATTAATTTATACTGTTAACAAGATAAAAATTGTGCAAAGAAGAAACATGAAATACAAATGAAACATAGATTAACTGCATTATTAAAATTATCTCATAAAAATTTTGCTCAGGCTACTGGAAAACACTGCATCTTACTACACTGATTTTTTTTTTCCACTGGTGGTAATGCTCATTGCCAGAGCTCCTAATCTTCCTACTGAGCTAAATGCTCACAGACATGATGGACTAGATTTGGATTAGACTGAACCTGAGTCTGATTTCTGTTATGTTGGTAGTATGTGTGATGCCCATGATATCAGCATACAAAAATCATCATTTGAAATCCTATAACTAATTGAAAGCATATGTCCTTTTAAACTTCAGTATCCCAAAACCTATTCCTCTATCTGGAGGCAGGTAGTTTGAACCAACACAAGTAACTCACAGAGGTGTTTCATTTTTTTTCTGGCAGTAAGTACATGGAAATGTGTATGAGAACAAGGAACTGCTCTCACAATGTGCTTGGGAAGTTACTTCCAGGGGCAGCTTAAAGAAAAATCATCTCCAGTTGTCTAATGAACTTTCCTTGGGGCTGAAGCAAACTCTTGGGTCCTATTCCATTGCTGACTTACTTTGCAACTTTGGACACATTAAACTTCCCTGCACTTCAGTTTCCCCATTTATAGCAGGGAGATCATTCTTACTTAAAGAAGAAGGGAGATCTGAAGTTTAACTGTTAAGGGCCAGATCCTGCCACCTTTCCTCTAGTTGAAATAGCACCTTAGCATGTGACTCATCCCATTGATTTTAATGGGGTTACCTGCAGAGAAAGGCAGCACTCAGCAAGAGTCTGGGTATTGACACCTGGCCCTTAATTGTGCAAACCACTTTGAAATCCTGAAAAGAAAAACTTTTCTATCAGCGCAGAGAGAAGTTCTTCTTTAGTGTGTAAGTTATAGATGCACTATACTACTTGGGTACCTGCTGCCAAGTTATAAACTACAGTACTTGGCTTCCTGCTGCCTAGCTTGTGATACTGTTAGTTAAAATATTTCATTCTTTCTGGTCCCAACTTCAGTGAATGTCATTTTCTGTTTAAGGATTCTTACAGACAGAAGAGAATATGAAGGGGGTGGGGATTTAAAAGGGGGCCTATCTGAGTGTTTCTGACTGCTTTTGATTTCCCCATTGTTAGCACTGGAGAGCACAGGAGCAGCTTAGGAGACTTCAGTAAAGACATGCAAAGTATGAGAAAGTATTGATGTTAGAAAAGAGAAGGCTGTTGATAGAGCTTTAACATCCTCGTGGGATCTTATTTGGAGGAACTAGCGGCATAGCTGCATCAATAGTTATACCAGTGCTATACCAGTTATACCAGTGCTACCCCATAATAGCACTCTATTTTATGAAAGACATGGGGAAAACATGACGGAAAAAAAATAGTGGATTGCTTTGGGTTTTGTTTCCCTTGGGGTCATATGGCTTTTTGCAGTATGTGGAGTTAGGGAACCACTGCTTTTCTTTGCTGTATCAGCCCACAAAGTAATACAAGTGCCCCTTGTCCCATGGAATAGTACATTATGGTACACTATGTATTATATTTATATGCTGCCCTTCCCAACTAAGGCTCAGGGCAGCTTACAGTAAGAACAAAATAGCTGTGCCGCTACCCAGTGCATGGCATCCACAGGTGGCAGATAGAGGAATGAATGATTTCCAGGGAAGGCTAGCTGCAAAATATACAGGGGTAACTCTGATGAATAAGCAGTCATGGACCAAGCAGTGGCAGCGCCACCAGGATGTGGTGGGGACAGCAGTTGGCACTATTTTACCTCCTGAAAAGCCACACACATCATCTGACGATGCTGTGACAAGTTGAGTACTGACCACCACTGTAATCAGCCTGTCCAGGCCCTAGTCATGGGTCTGCAAGTCCTCAATGGTGGAGCAGGAAGAAGAAGATGTAAGACTCTCAACAGCTGTGAAGGCAGATGAAGGCTGCAGCAGAATGAGATCTCCAATTGTATTGGCCTGCTCGCCATTGGATCGAGGTCCAGTTCTGTCAAGAACTGTGTGGAAAATGATGTGCAGCAGCCTCTGCATCATAAAAGAAATTGTACGTGGGCATCTTCCATGAAAATGGCTTTAGCGCACTTTTTTGGACCCATAGATAAGACAATCAACCTCAATTGCGAGGGATTGCCAATGATGATGATGATAAACAAGTAGAATATTAAAATAAAGTATAAAACAAAAACTTCCAAATACTATCCTAGCCTAGCCTTGTTTGCCGAATTTCTGCCCAAATAGGAAAGTTACCAAAGTGTTCACAAAATGTCCAGACTTTGGTTCTGATAGGCCTCAAGGGGGAGGAAGTGCCAAAGCTGAGGAGCAACCACTGAGAACAACCTTCCATGTCTTTGCCAAGCAAACTTGATGACACTTGCAGGAAGTTTCTTTCAACTGACCTTTTACATGGAAAATCCAGCCGGATTGTGTCATCCTCACTCCTGCTGAGCAGCATCTTACCCTAGGGTGGCACTGTCTAACTGGCAGCCTGTGCGAGGTTTAAGTTGCAGCTCCTAGTCTTCTGCCCAGCCTTGACTTGCCCCATTGAACAGCGGGTAGTCTCTGAGCTCCCTCTTCCTCCTCAGGGCTCCTGACTCCTTCTCATCCCTCTCACCTTGTGCCTTCCCCTCCTCATCTCCCATGGGGCATCACACAGGGTGAGGTTGGGTGGGGTGCACTCTCTAATGCGTGGTATGGTGGTGAGGGGAGCATCCAAGCAGGATGCATGCTGCAGCAGGGTGGTGGGCACAAAGTGCAATGGTGTGCAGACATAGGACATGCAGCCTCAGGGGCCCACAGGACACAGGACCCCCCCCGGTGCAGGCCAGGGAGCAGGCAGTCCCTATCTACTTAGAAGTTGGACAGCTGTGATCTAGAAGGTGCCCTGTTAAAACCAATGGGATTAATTGCAAAGGTAAAATACTCCTTGGCATGAGAAAGGTCAGCAGAATCTGGTCCTGAATATTTTTATTATTATTTCTATGCTAAATACCTTCTGCATACTGATGTTGCACTAGATCACGGGTGGTGCATGAAATGAAAAACATTGCTCTATGCTTGGGTTTCGCTCTCTGCTTGCTGCCTGCTTTCAGGGTATGTAAAAAAACCTCCATCGGTCAGGTCAGAGGCACGCTGGAATGACTGCTATTCCCATACGTCTCGAACTCCAAAAAGACAGGTTTTGTTGTGGTTACTTCCTGCTTCTCTCTTTCTGCAGCCCCCTCAGCCAGCTGGGTGGCTGAGCCATTGAAAAAGAGAACCTGTTTCCTTTCATGTGTTATTGATTCATGAACAAAACAATAACTTTTCTCCTCACGGATGAGGAAGTTTGTACATAAATATTTTCACTTGCTGTTTTATTTTTCTGAACAGGTTTGGCCCAACATCTCAACCACTCACCACAGTTCATTCCTTCTCTTCACTCTTACATATGGTCTTGCTTTCCTCCATACCCTGCTCAACAATTACAATTGCATCTCTTTAGAGGCTGGTGTCAGGACTAGGGTAAGTGAGGCGCATGCCTGCAGCCTAATTAACTGGATGAACTAGCCAGGGCCAGCTGAGCCCTAGGCTGCAGGAGCAAGACTAAGTGAAGCTTCTGCCCTGCAGCCACAGTAACTGAGTCTAAGCAGCATCAGCTGAGCCCTAGCCCCTTCCCGCTGATTGGTTTCAGGTCTGCTCTTAGGGAATGCCTTTAGTCCCTAAGACTTGCTGCATGGTACTGGTGTCTAGTCCTTGTGTACCTCTTCTCCTGATAATGCCTCTGACTCCCTCATTCCCGGTTAACCCTCTGGCTTGGCGTTTGGATTTTGGTTTGACCTCGGCTTGCTTCCTGACCTCTAATGCCTGGTTAGTCCTATCACTCGGTTTCAGACTGGGCTTTGGCCCCTGCTCCTCGGTTTGGAACTAGGGTTGCTCCCAGCCCACGGGTCAGCCCTTCAACTCTGCTGGGGCCCAGTCCTGGCTCCACGCACTAGACTCGACACCCTTGAAACTGTGACAGCTGGAAGCAAAAAAGGCTGTTGATCGTGCTGCGCTGAGGACCTGCAGCTCTTTACTAGAGTAGGTCTGAGATGTCCTGATAGACCCTATTTGTCGGGCAGCGCCCATCAAGAGTCCCATTTGATTTGGACTGAGTTATGATGTCCTCTAAGACTGTATTGATGTCATTGAATCTTCCGACAGATGCCAGGTGGTTTCCCCAAGGAAACCTGCTTGGCTTGTTGCCAGTTCACCTATCTGGCAGGCTGCCTCAGAGCCGGGAGTTTAGGAGCCCTGGCAGTTGGATCTACAGGGGTTTTTTTAAGATAGCAGCAGCAGCAGCAGCAGGCAGGACACTTTTTTTTCCCCATCTTTTTTGAGCCAAGACCTTGTGATCTGTTCTTCAGACTAACCCACTTCATACCAGGAATAAAGCTGGGACCAGGTTCAGGACTGGGGGAGCACAGAAGAGAGTGAAGGTCACCCACCTTTCCTCCAGAGCCTGGAGTGGGACCTCCAATCCCTGAATCCCCCCGTTCTTCTGCTGCCAACCAAGACTGGTGATAGTCGCCCACAGCTGTGCATCTCGTTGTTATCTAGAGTGGGTACACTAGAGGATGACCTCCTATTTAGGAAATCACTCCAAAAACTAGAATAAAAAGCTTGATGGTTGCAAAAATCAAGAAGTCAGAGGTTATGAACTATCAGAATTAAGGTTTCCTGTGTCTCTTTAATTGAGCCCCCTCATGCATATGATTTATACGATGATGTTAAGATTGTATTATGGTGTTTTTCTTCCACAGGTCACTTTTTCTTTTAATGCATGGTGTGTTATCATGGGTCATCATCTGCAAGGTTGGAACCTGTAAACTGACCGCCTGGACCTCTGCCACATGAGCCAACAGGAACTGTTAGCAATAGTAAGTGGTAGTTCTCTGTGGGCCAACTCTAGATAATAATACTGCACAGTCTTTCCCTCCCCCTTCTCCCAGACTTTACCCAGCCTGTCCCAGTTTCCTCTACAATTCCCATGTTTTGTTCACAGCTCCATGTCCCATCCCTATGTTCTTGCCCCCCCAAGTCAATTGTCTCCTATCCCAGTTGCATTGCCCAAGCGTGCTCAGTTTTTATCTTCCCAGTTCTAATAGAAACATAACCTTGCCCTGTTTGTCCTCCCATGACTCTCCCATTTTCCTTGCCCCACCAACCCTGAGTCCCTCACTAGTGCCAATCTCCTTGCTTAAATCCGAGTCCCATTTTCTCTCCCCTGAGCCCCAACCTCACCGCTCTCCTCTTTCCAATCTAGTCACTTCCCTGAGTCATGTTGCCTTTGCATTCAAATCCAATCACTTCCTCCCTCACGCTGCCTGGGTGCTAATAGGGCAGGTATCACTGCAATACCACAAGAGACCTGCTCCCTGCTCACGACTCTGGGTTCCCAGAACAGCTAGAAGCAGAATTTTTATAAAAAGTCCTTCTGAGCCCTCATGGCCCTGGGTGGTAGTTGCTCAGCTGTTCTGTGAGGCTGTCGCATGCACAGTCTGATTTCATGCTTGGAGCCTGAGCATGTTCATTGAGAATAACATCTCTGAAGATCCCAGCTGTTGAACTCCATCAAGTCGCTACTGAGCATTTGTGAACTGGCTAAACAATTTGGTCTGAAATTTTCCCAGAAATGTAGCCTGAGGCAGCCACCTGGGGTGGAAAATGCCAGCCTGAATTATTCAAATTTAGCAAAGTTAAACCAACTGAAAATAGGATGGTATAATAGGCAACTTATACCAATGGATGGTGCAGTAACACCACTTGCATGATACACAGCAGTCCATTGAACCCACTGGGGGAGTGGTAAGGAAATGATTTTAAATCCCCATTAACATTGCCAAAATATAATACAATATGCAGCTTCCAATGAGGCAAAGATGTGGTCTTGTGCTAAACGGCAAGGCACTGCCCTAAACTCCATTTGTGACTTTGTCTTAAGTTATGTTACCTCTTTCCGCCCCAGTTCCTGTCTGCATAATGGGGATAGGAATCCTTCCTTCCTCCCAATGTTTATCTGTTTTGCCTAATTAAGTGCAAAGTCTTTTATAGCACATATGTTTGTCTCTAATCTGTTGGGCCTGATTTAGTGCGGGTCCACTAAGTTCTACTGGAATGCAAATAATCTGTTCAATGGGTCTATTTGTGCAATAATCTAGCGAGTGCAATGGGTTTGTATTTTTAGTAAAGCCAGGAGAGTGCCAGCATGTTACATAAAACATAGGGGCAGGGGTCACTGCCATGGGCCTCCAATTCTTGAATAGATTGACTGTCTTCTGCATAGAAAGCAAGAGGGACAGGGAGGTAGATGCCTCCAACCCTAACCATGGAAAGAAAACAGTGGTTTCAAGTTGCCAAACTCAGCCAATCTCCGAGGATCCCTGCAAATATCCTAAGATTTTTGTCGGATGTGAGAGCCTCCAAGAAAAATGGACTGTGTACTCTGTGTTGGCTTACAGGTTCCCTATGACTTTCCCTGCACTCCCAGGAGGTATATTCCCACAGAAGCTGTGCACATGCTCCTGAGACCTTCTGTTCCCCAGGGGAGGACACTGCCTGCATGACAACGTGATAAAATACCGTGTGTTAATTTGTCTGTACAGAAATAATGAAGGACAAGGTGACAGGCACGCTACACTGACTTCAGGAAAAGAGCTAACGATGTCTTGTAAACAACATTATTAAGCAAAACAATATTTCGCCTTCTTCAAATTAGAAAGGATTTTTGTTTCTCTCCCAGGAAAAAAATCTGTTTATCTGAAATGGATCAGTAGTGACCTCCAGTGGCCACAAACCCTTACTGGGTGGTTCTGATATTTTCCATGTTTTTTGACTCAGATACAATGAGCCAGATGTATTAGTTGCTTAGGAAGTTTAATCACAATGGTTCTTTATGCTAATGCATTTACAAAGATTTTAACTCTCCTTTTGGAGTGAAAGCAAAGGACTAGGCAGAATCATACAGTAAAAAAATACCTGAATCATTCTGCGGATCACCTCTCCAGCAGCTGCCTTTCTGTGGACCCCAGACCTGGCACCTTAAAATATGTCCTTTATTTTTGCATGACATTTGAGAGATCTTGTTTAGATACAATACTCTAAAACTTTCTATTTTAAAGGGACATTAAAGCAAAAGCAGTTTGAAAGGAAAGTTAGATTTCCTACCTAAGACTGTATCTTATAGTGTGCAAAGTACTGTGAGCTCCTTAGATGGACTCTGCCTACCTGTTTAGCTTCTTATACTGCACCTGACATTTGAACAGAGATGCTATCTGTACTATTATTGTTATAAATTATGTGAGGAGTGGTATATTGCTCAGGGTTTGAATCTGTAGAGAGCAGACAATAGGTCTACTATTAAAATGTATGTTTTTCAAGAGAAAAGTGCACCAAACATACATTTTTTTTCCAAGTACAAACTTCAAGGAAAAGTTTTGTGGCCTGTTTACACAATACTGGGATAGGACAGAGTCGAAAAATCCAATCCAGCTATGGATTTTGAACCCATAACATTTGAATTGCTTGGACTCTGGTCAACCTATTTGTTACAACAGTGAGAGTGATATAACATCACACAGCAGGGGGGGAGGGTTGGTTTGGGGGTTTGTTTGTTTTTAGTGTATATACTTGTGCAAGGGCAGATATGGAGGGGATGCAGTGGCGTGTATTGCACCACTGGAGCCTCCGGGGACCTTTTTAAGGTTCCTGAAGCAGGTGAAAATCCTTTCTCCCTTCCCTTTCCTGCTCAGGCTGGGGCTCAGCTGGGGGATGCAGAGAATGGCAGCTAGGATGGATGGAGGTTCTCCTGCCATGCACCTGCCTGAGGCCTGGATGGGGTAAGAGCCGCTCTGTTGCTGCTGTCCCTTCCCCAGCTGAGTCCAGTCTGGCTAGTTCTGGAGCCTTCTTGCCCCCAAACAGTGGAGAAAACAGCAGCAGGAGGCAGGGGAGTCTGGTGCGGGGAGGGAGAAGGGGCTGGAGAAGAGGAGGAGAAGGGGATTGCCTCTGAGCAAGAAGAGGAAGGTGGGGTGGAGACTTTCATATGCTTTAAAGACTTTTTCCCTAGAGGTTCCTGCAGCGAGGTCAGACCATGCTGCTGCAGGGGAAGAGGCTGGGGGAGGAGAATGCAGCTACCCCTACAGTCTGGGTTGATGCTGCTGCACCTCCCTTTGGGAAATCCTGGATCCACCCCTGTATTTGGGAATCCATTATAAAGGGCTCCTATAGACGTGCAGTGGGGCTGCTCCAATGTGCAGTAAATCCAGCAAATTAATCGAGTCTGCTGGAGCTCAGAAACTAATGAGCTCCAGCAGCCTCTGCCATCATGTGTATCAGTGCCCCCTGTCCCCCCACACTGAAAAATGGCAATGGGGGGCTTTAAATTAAAACTCACTTGATGAGTTTTAGTTCAAAGTGCCGTGCCGCCATTTTTCGGTGCAGGGTCACTGTTACATGTGATACTTTGGCACTTTTAATTAGCACAGCTCACTAATTAAAGTGCTCCCCCCACAACCTCCCAGAGCACATCTATAAATGCCCAAAATGTGCAAAGTAGTCCTGTCTGGATCTAGCAATGCTAGTAAGACCATGCTTAAATTTCATCATAAAAATCTGTTGAAAATTAAGCAAAGATATAAGTACTTTTTTGGACTGCTTGATTCTTGACAGGATCCAGGATCCTGAATTTTGGTTCTTCACATGGCATATTCACTCCAACAGGTTCCAGCTAAATACATGCATGAAGAAACACTCTGCATGTTTAAAGTGAGTCAGCTGAGTGTGATAATTTGGGAGGCCTGCAGAGAGCGCCTTTTCCCTCTCCAAGTTAGAGATGTCTGGACTGATAAATATTTTTCTATGGCATATAAGAAAATAAAGAAGCATTAAACATTCACAAATACTCTTTATTTACTCGGCACAAAAGAGGTTAACTTTTACATCTCTCTAAGAGGCAAAAGGTCATTTCTACTAAAATTTTGGCTCTGGACCTCTATAAGTGAAACTATAATAAAATACCATTTCTCATTCTTTCCCTCCGTTTAGGAAGTTGAATTTCCAGTCCCTTCTGTAATCCTCCTTTCATGTGGGGAATTCTGATCCCAGTTTACAGTACTCGTTCAACTCCATCTCAGCAGTGATCTTGCAAGGGTTATTACACTAACATTTGTTCAAACAATGCTTGGACAAGGCTGTCACATATAGGTACGTAAGCTTTGGACATTTGATAGAAATTTTCCAAAAGTTTGAGGCTGATGGGATGTGGAGTTTTGTTTCAGGACCACCTTTAATTTATACATAGAAAAGTATACAAGTAAAGACCCCTTTTACTGGCTAATGGTTTTGTTTTTGGTGGTTGTGAAGTTTGTGGAGCTCCTATATCACAAATGAAAAATGCTTTTTGGAAGCACCTAAATCAGCTCTTTGAGGTACTGCTGGTATTTTATATAATATGGCAGCCTAATAGAAGACCTTCCATTTCATAGATGTTAGGGCTGGAAGGGACCTATTACAACATCGAGTCCAACCCCCTGCTCTGGGCAGGAAGGAGCGGTTGGGTCAAGTAACCCCAGGCAGGTGCTTGTCTAATCTCCTTTTAAACACCTCCAAGGTAGGGGAAAGCAGCACCTCCCTTGGAAGTCCATTCCATATTTTGGCAACCCTCACCCTAAATATTTTTTTCCTGATGTCCAATCTAAATCTGCTCTCCTTCAGTTTATGGCCTCTGTTTCTAGTAACCCCAAGGGACATCCTGCTAAACAGAGTATCCCCTATTCCCTGCTGACCCCCACATTGTCTGCTTAGCAGCAACTAGTGTAATCTTGCAAGGGCTATTAACATTTCCAGTATGTGCTAGCTTAGTTCTGTGATTTCAAGGGTGACTGTCACTTGTGTATGTAGTCAGTAACTGCTTACAGTGCTTAGTCCTCCTTTGGGATTAAAATAAATTCTAAGGTTGCAAAGGGGACCCAGGTGGCAGCAGGTTCGCATTACATGGTAGCACAAGGTAAGTGCACACATGTGTACACAGCTAGGATTTTGATAACAATCCTGCAGTGAGTAATTTGCATATACTCCTTGGAGGTAGTGGGCCAGGATATCCTTGTTTTTAGGTGTCTTCAGTCCCACTACCAAATCATCAGAAGAACCTCCAGAAAAGTAGGCAATTGTCTCTCCCTTGCCCCCTTTCCCTCTTCCCAATATCTACTCTTGTAGATAGGGAACTTGTGTGCTCTGCTTCTGCTGCCTATGGAGGGAAAAGCCTTGCTGCATTTAAGTTGTCATAAAGCACTGGACAGTATCTCCACTCTTCTACTTCTAGTCCCACTGTAAATTTTGGAAGAATAGTTTCTTTTACCACATTCAGGGGAAAGCTTTATGAAGTAAATGGAGTTTGTTCATCCTTGGAAAAAAACACTGGAAATGAATGTCTCATGCTTCCCCTTCCCTTCCCTGCTCAGTGGCAGATGCTTCTTGGTAAGAGATAAAGTGTATAAAACTGGTTGTGATGGAAACAACAGTATTTCAGTGAGGTCTAGCTCAGAGTAGGTTTCTGGAATAACATTACTAGGTCACCGTGGGCGATATCCTGGACTTGCGAGGGAATGGACATCTTCCATTTACTATAATAGCCGGGGAGGTTTCACCCCTTGTGACTGATACCTAAATGAGAGAGTGAGGTTCAGGAAAGAAGTAGCCGTGTGTGGCTTGAATGTGTACTACTTTTTTAAAGAGCTAATACCTTCTTGTATATATTCTTTTAATCAGGAAAGCACTCACTGTCAGCCTGTAGGATTGAAGTTGAGGAGATGTTCAGCAAGGCATCCTCAGTGGAGAGATTTGAGCTCAGGGGACTAGGGTAGGATACACAGGGTTCCCATACATCCGGGTTTTCCTGGACATGTCCTATTTTTGGATCCTCCAATCTCCATCTGGGTGGTTTTTTGAAATGTGAACAAATGTCTGGGATTTTGCTCCACTCTGCTGGTGGGTGCAGGGAAGGGTGATTGGAAGCAGAGGCACCATGTGTCCCTGTACGCATGCACACACACACACACACATGGCCAGCATGCAGCTAAGCAGGGGGGTGGGAGCAGCTGCAAGCAGGTAAGTCTATGAGGGGTGAAAGTTGGAGGGCCAGGGCTTGGGGACTGTCTGGGTGGGGGAGGTGAGTGCCTGCTGGTAGTGGGGAATGGTGTTAAGGCGCAAGGGCTGTGGCAGGACACAGGGGCAGGGGGAGGTGCCTGTCCCTCCAGCTGGGGAAGGGGACACAGGGATCTACATGGCTGGACTCATGGCACCAGGGGCTGGTGCCCATGCTTGCAGGGGTGGGGTGGCCAGGAGATGTGGCCTTGGAGGGGGTGCGGGGTGGCATAGCCAGGTCACCTGGTGCGGTGCAGGAGCCCCAGTCTGAGGCGTGGGGTGCTACAGGCATCTCCTCCTCCTCCCTCCAGCCCCCACCAGGGCCAGACTCACTCTGTCACCACCCACAGAAGCCAGAGCCACTGTAGCCGCTGTCCCAGCCCAGTCAGGATGGGGGCAGCTGGAGCCTCGCTCCGGTAGGGCTGAGGGGAGCAGGGGGGCTGTGGGTTGGGAGTGAGGGACACTGGGGAGGCAGGAAGCTGTGGGCCATGAGTGTGGGACACTGGCAGCACCAGGGATCTGCGAGTCGGGAGTGAGGGGCAGCAGCAGGGACAGAGGGCTGCAAGTTGGGAGTGAGGGACACTGGTCAGGCTACGGGTCATTGGGTTGGGAGTGAGGTGTCCTTTTTTGGAACTGGAAATATGGTAACCCTAAGGATACATGCATAACACACTCAGTTGTCTGAGGTAACTTGTCTTGTCTAAACTTTTGCTATGCAGCCTAGATGATGTGTGCAGTTTGCACATGCTTAGTTTTTGGCAAAGGCTAGCAGTTGAGGCAATCCCAAATATTCCTGAAGTTATTGCCTCAGCTGCAGGTAGTGACCCATACTCTTATTACAGCGTAAAGTAATGGGCCCCCCAGTCTGATTGCAAACAGACCTCTTGCTCATTGCAGACAACCAACTGACATGCAAGAATACAGAAGCTCCTTAGAGTTCAGGGAAGTGAAGAGCTTGCTGATGAAAACTAAAAATGCCCTGTTAACGTCTCAAAAGGCACTCTTAGAAAACAAGTAGCACAGCTGTTTTGAATTATATTGGGCTGAGGAAACTACATTGTGCAGTAGAGAGTGTTATCTGGAGAATCGATCCATGGTCCAGTAATTGCCGCAACTGTCAAACAATGTGGGTCATGCTTCTGTGGGGAGCACACTTGTTGCATCGGTATAACCTGGTGGTAGAAACCGGACAGCCAAGACACATTTTCTTGACATGCAAACATAATCAAGTTTTATCGTGATGTAACTAGTTTAGTGTTTCTTCATCTCATGAAGAAAGAGGCAATTGGAGGTTCTTACCGTTGGATACAATCACTGATAACCAATTCAAGTCTGCTCCCACTACAATCAACAGGAGTCACCTACCGACATTAGTGAGAGCAGCACTACCCTGCCTGACCACTTTGGACAATACAGGGTGCATTGCATTTCCTGAAGGGATTTCCTCTGTCCTTCACAGGTTAACCCACTGCTATATTTTATGTATTTATTTCTTTTTAAACTAAGCTCTGGCCAAACTAAACTCTTAGCCAGATTTAGCCAGGCAAGGTTATTTCATAGTATGGAATACTCCCTCCTTGTTTGTCTACATTCTGACTTGAAAACTGGTCCATTGTTTTGGATAGATGGTATCAGGACTGGATCTGCTGCTTTTATTAGTCAAGCCAGACCACTTTCGATACACTCGTGGCTCCTGGGTGAGAGAGCTGGATTCATGTCTGGGACCTTCATTGTACTTCCAAGACTGGATGTTTGATAAAAGCATATACTCTTGTTGGATTGGTTAGCCAGAGAGGTTATTAATGTGCCTGCAGTGTAGGACAGGAAGCCTGAAGTCTCTAGCTAAGCCTGTGTGGTTAAATATGTAAGCATTTAAGGAGTGCCCTGGAATATATTACAGCCTTACTAAATACCTAAAGTAAAATCATAACATCAATAAGAAACTTGTATTATGAGATGAGAGATGGGTCCTCCACACTTTCCTCTAGGAAAATACGTTTTGTTAATAATGCTTATCTTTCTGGTTTTTGTCTTGTAATCAGTTTTAAGTGTGCTACCATACTGTATCTATTTGGGAAGGCCTGCCCAGACCTGCACTACTAGCAAATCTTATTAACTTGTGCCTTCAGCATGTTTATTGAATTTGCAAAATAAAGAATTGCATACAAGGAACTCTCTCTCTTTCTCGTATATGTGTGTGCGTGCGTATGTATATATGTTAAATAAGAACCTATCCACTGTAAGAACCTATCAGAAAATCAGGTTTTGATTTAACATTCCTTGGATGAGACAGATTAAGCTGGTGACAGCAAAGATTTTCTTGGTGGGGGGAAGGGGGTATCCAAACAATACCAAGTAAAATTGGTAGAAACAATATACTGAAAAAAACAAAATCACACAATGCTGGGAAATACCATATTTTTCTGATATACAACAGTGCAATTTTGCAACAGTGCAGCTGCAGGATATTGGGGTATGTATTATACATGAAGAAATACAGTAATAACAGTTTTTCTCTTTGCCAAGGAAAGCTAAAGTAACACTGTAGTGCTATATGGGGCTGTGAACACCCCCCACCCGCCCTGAGGTCTGCTACTTAGTTATTGCAACCTACCTGTAGTTTTAAAGCCCCCCTGCCTGCCCCCACTACCACTCTGCCTTTCAAAAACCGGGTATCTTATTCAGGATGATGTTGTATGCAAGAAAATATAGTAACTGTACTTCTTATTTTCCAATAATAGGACTTGATCCTGCAAACACTTACCCTCAAGAAGATGTCTTTCTCCAATGAAGTACTTGATTATGGGAGTATTATCACTGAAGTGAATTGGCCTACTTTATGGTAACTGTTGAAGATAGAAGTATTTGCAGCAAGTGTCTGGGCCCTCTGTAAGAAATACAGTATTGGCAAGGGGCTTGTGTGTGTGCATCTTAGAGACAAAACTGATAAGGCTTATACCCTGGGCCAAACCTGCTGCAGGGGGAGGATTCACGAAGAGCTGCTGCAGAGTTTGGGGCTGGAAGCAATGGGGCTTAAGGCAGCCCCACCCTGCTGCCAAGGCAGATGCTGCTCATGCAGACTGTAGGAGGTTTCAGTGCAGCCAGCAGCTAGGGAGTTAAAGGAGCAGGTGCTGCATGAGAGAGCCGTGCACACCCGAACTGCAGATGCTGCTGAATTTTGCCATCAGGCATAAATTTGGCAGTGAAAATAATAGTGGCTCCTCTCTTAACCCCTAGGTGTTGCTTGCACCAACACTTCCTGCCCAATAGCATTCTTGTGCCCCCTCTAAGTCCATGTCCACTCATTCATTCCAAGTGACATTACTGGGGTGTGTATATGTCTGTGTATACAGGGGTGTAGATTGTAGCCATGTTGGTCTAAGGACATAGGCAGACAAGTTTCTTTGGGTACATCCAATATCTTTTATTAGACCAACTCAAACAGTCAGCAAAATTCTTCTTAGCAAGCTTTCAGGCACGAACGCCCTAGCGTCAGGCTGAGGAAGTGTGTAGACACTCTTCAATTCAATTCTGATAGGTTATTACAGGGGTTATGGTCCTATTTCCCAATATTGGGAACAAGAGAAAGACTTCTTGTACTCTGTTCTTCATTTTGCCAATTCAAGATGCATAGTCTTCCATGGACAAATCTAGGATTTTAAAAGAGGGGTGCAGATGGTGTAGGACATCATGACATAACATGACAGGTATTCTTTTCTCCAGTTAGAGAGATACTAGGATCTTTACTGACATGCTAGGGCAGGGGTTTTCAACGTTTTTTAGTCTAAGTACTCCCAGTGGCCAGATGCCGAGCATGAAGGCGGGGATGGCCTGTGGGCGGGTCACCTCCCATGACCAGGGCCAGGGTGGGGTGAAGGCAGCAGCTCCCCTCTATGGGACGGGAAAGCTCATCAGGCTGGTGTGCGGCTGTGGTGGCCACTGCATACAAGTTTCCCTGCACCGCAGAGGGGCCCTCGCCCTACCCCGGCCTTGCTCCTGGGAGGCGGCGCTTCTCCATCCCCACCCTCCTGCACATACCCCCTAGGACCAATCCAAGTACTCCCAGGGGTACACACACCCCCGGTTGGCAACCCCTGTGCTATGGGCCTAGCACTTGACTATTCAGTTTGAGATCAAAGCAAAACCAAATAGAGCTTGATTGGAATTTTCACAAAGTTTCTAGACAATATATTAAGTTCAAAAAACACAAGAAACTAGGCCAAAATGGTCAAAATATATTGTTTCATTTGTTCTGCAGTCATTTTTGGCAATATGCATCTTGTACTCAAATTCATAAAAACAAAATCTAGTTATCTTGAGTACCGTGACAGTGCCTCCACTACTTTACTGTCACATGTAGAAATGACTGAGTTAATGTTACTACGGCTGAGATAAAGTTTTTAGACAGAGTTAAAAATAGTCTGCAGGGCTGTGAAATAGAAAAGAGGCATTACCAGGAATGGCTAACAGATAGCAAAGTTGCAGAAGGAAAGGATAGTTTAAATTGTGGAACATCAAGGCCATTAAAAAGGAGAGAGGGCTTAACACCTATGGAATAAAGAGATGCTATCAAGGTAGATTATAATAAGCCATAAAGTCAATTGACTCCTTCAGTGCTGCCTGAATAGAAATGCTTCTACCCCTCCACCCTCCCCCAGGCAGTTGATTTTAAAGTCTGGGTAGCCCAGGAAGCAAGAGGAGGCTTGGTGGGTGCAACTGCATGACTGCACTCCCCCTAAATCCACCCCTCTAGTCTTCAATTGTGAAGTGAACCTGGAAGCTAAGTGCTTATAATGGATAGCAAGTGGTTTTTATATCACTTATCAAAAAAGCATTTCTTTGTTCTAATTGAGGAACATCTTAAAACGTGGATATGTGTATTGTCAGTAAAAAAGAGCAGTAAGGAAATGAGAGAGATGAGTCACCAGACCACAGAGAAAGGAAATGCAGTGTGCAAGCAACCGCAGCACCTTCCCTTGTTCTTTGCTAAAGGGACTGCAGAACCAACATTGGGGTTATAGTCAGTGTAATTACTGTAAATTAGGAGTAAGGATAGATATCCTGCATAGCATGACTGCATATGTCATCTCCATTTAGCACCTACGGCAATATTTTTCTTTGTTCATTATGTCTACATCAGTATGAGGAAGGGAAGGTCTATTATCTTTAGCTTACAGGTGACGAAACTAAGACAAAAAGACTAAAATACCTTTGGGGACCTGGGACTAAATGGTTCACACAGGGAAGCCTGGGAAGAATAAGAAATTGAAGCCAGGTTTCCTGGTCTCCAGTTTACACCCCTTTACTCCATTTCTTATGCATAAAGATCTGCTGATGTACCAATTTTGTAGAAATTGGGGCTCAGAATATGGTTTGTATAAAAGCCTTCATCAAAACACTGAACTTTGTGGAGGAACAATAGCTCTGTAGCTGAACCTTGTGCAGGAGGCTTATCTCTGCAGGTGATATTTGTAGACAACAGGACTCAAAGTACGTGAAATCATGACTTGCCTGCAAGGGGTTTCTGTGTGGGTGGGCAGGGAGAGGCAATGATCCTGTGAAATGACTGCTCAATGCACCTGTCATTTCCTACATCCCCTCAGTTTTGAACCATATTGCAAGAACAGCCACTACACTTAAAACCACCTAACCTAAAAACCCTTGTTTTATTAGCTGTTCAGCATGACAGAAAGAAAAAACCATGCTGATGACTGAAGTGGGGAGAATATTGTTTCCTGACTGGGAAAGAATTACTATTGTCAAACCAAGAGGGAATTACACATAACTTGGCATATGCATGGAGAAAAGTCCTTGACACTGTCCCTTTCACTGATCAGAAAGTAGCAAGCAAGCTCACATTACAGCATCAGATATGTTGCTGAGCAGCTGGTGTGGAGGTGGTATTCATGCCTACAAATCTCTAGAGGAAAATTAAGCACAGACAATTACCTTGATAAGCCACCTATGGCACACAGGGCTTTTTCTCACCTATAAGCAGCCTACCCAGCTGCTGTCATTTAGGGATGCTTTGCAACCTTACTAACAGTATACTATACCATGTCATGCATTGCAGCTGCTGATGAATGTCCTTTCTCTACACACTCCTAGGCTCTGATCAGTTATTGGCACTGACTGTCTTTCTCAAGGGAATAACAGTAGGTTAACCGGGGATTTAGTTGCAAGGGGGTCCAAAGCCAAAGGCAGCAGATCTTGGTTAATAGCTCTGTGGTGATAGAAGGGAGATTTTCCTCCTGTTCCTCTTCCCCAAAGCGGTACAGTTGATTTACCGGCAGGGAAGAAGAGGAGAAAGAAAGCAAAGCCCCAGCTGGCTGGCAGGGGATAAGCTCACTCTGGTGTGAAAGCATCAACCTATTCCAGTTAAGGGACTGTATCAGTGATTATTTGAGTGAGGCTGAGAACCTCTTAAGCATAATTGTGATGGAGAATGTGCAATGGGGATCACAGATGTGAATTCTTCTCCCCACAGGCAGTTCTGTAACAACAGTGTAGTTTTGTGTGTGTGCATGTATACTCTCTCTCTCTCCCCCTTTCATTTTGGCCTCTATTCTGAAGTAGTTGGCCAGTTATGCAGCCAGCTACTTTGATCTGCCACACTATCTTATGCTTTTTTTTTTGGAAAGGACCTGTAGCTGAAACCTCTATTTCACCTGTGTGCTTTGTTCCAGCTGCCCTTTCCTCCTTCCATCTTGGCCCTTTAACTGTGAGGCTAAATACAGGCATTCAAAAAGTCCAAGCCTGAATTGATTCAATCTGTGAAGGTTACTCTAATCTGCAAAGATTGAACCAACTTGCAAGTGAATAGATATTCACTTTTGATTCAGGAAATGCAGGCATGAGCCCTCAGGTGCCGGGAAGCTGTGCTGACAGGGGGCATAGCCAGGCCCCAGCAGGTTGAATATAATTGGTTTAAACCCCCACCATAGCCTGCAGGGACCTCAGCTGGGGTGTGCCTGGAGGAGGGATGGGGAAGCAGCCCCTGCCAGGCATTTCCCACCCCCGCCCTCACCACTCCAGTGGTGGGGGGCCTGGCCAGCCCCAGCAGCAGTGTGAAATGAGCAGAGACAGGGGTTTAATTACCCCCTCTGTCACCTGTCCCACCAGCAGGACCCAAGCCCAGGTCTGCCTGGCTGGGGTGGAGCAGTCCATGTCAGGGCCCCACCACCTTCACTGCTCCAGTGGCTGGGATGGGAGCCTAGCCAGATGCCAGCCCAGCATGAGGCCCCGAGGAGAAGGGGACAGGGAGGGGGTTTATTCCCCCCTCCCTCTCCTTTCCCCCTGGACCCTAGCCAGGGTCTGCGCAGAGCAGCCCGTCAGGCATTTCCCTCCCCTCACTGCTAGAGCAGCAGGAGATGTGGCCAGCGCTAGCAGTAGCCTCAAGGGAATGAGGGAGGGAGGAGGTTTAATTCCCCCCTCCCTGCCCTGCCCCACCAGTGCAGACCCCAGACCCCCTCCCTGCCCCCTTCACCTCAGGGGGCCATGCTGGGCTGGCACCTGCCTACACCCCTGCCTCTGCAGCAGTGAGGAGGGGGGACTGTGACACAGGCTGATCTGCCTCAGCCAGGCAGACCCTGGCTCAGGTCCTGTCAGTGGGACAGAGGGGAAAACTAAATCCCCCTCTCCATTCTCTTCACGCTGCTGGTGGGGCTGGCCATGCCCCCTGCTGCTCAAGCAGTGTGAAATGCCTGATGGGCTGCTGCACCCTTGCCTGGCAGACCCTGCCGGGGTCTGTGCTGGTGGGACAGGAGAGGGAGGGGGCATAAACCTCTACCCTGCCCCCTTTGCCTTAATGGGGCCAGCATCTGGCCACAGCCCTGCCCCTCCTCTCGCTAGGGAGCAGAGTGGCAGGGCTAGCCCTGTTCCACTGGAACAGATGGCCCAGCCCAGCCTCAGGCTGCAGAGCATCCTGGGATGCTGGAGGACTCTGATTTAACTTAAACCAGGAACGGGTCTGGGACAGAAGTTCTATAAACCAGTTTGATCCAGGTCAGTTAAGTCTGATATACATTCAAGCAGGTTTATTTCAAACCAGTTTCAGTCATTTTGAACTCTTGTTCTGTTACAGGTGTAAAACCAGTTTCTGATCACTGAAACCAGTTTATGTGTAACTTCTGTCCCTAACCTGAATGTTTATCTGTGGTTGTCTCTTCCTTTGACTTTGATATTCTGCTAAGAACAAATAAAGGGCAGTGTATATTTATAGTATTGCCAACTCTCATGATTTTTGGTGTTGTTCTTAAATTCTGTGCTTCAGGAATGTGAAAAACGTAGCTCTTCCTTTTATATATAAAAGAAGTATATATTTCCCTCCACTCCATCCCCACCATCATGGCAGAGCTCCACCACCTCTAGAGAGCATAGCCAGGGGGATGCAAGGCCAGCAGCACTGGCTTCACACCCCATCCCCCCTCTGTTCCCACTGTCATGGCAGTGCTCCATTGCACCGCCACTTCCACTTCCTGTCCGTAATGCTCCTGGAGCACTCTTATTGGTTATTGAAAACCACATATATATGCGCGCGCGCGCGCGCGCGCGCGCGCGCGTGTGTGTGTGTGTGTGTGTGTGTGTGTGTGTGTGTGTGTGTGTGTGTGTGTGTGTGTGTGTGTGTGTATTTCCTAAGTGAATTCCTTTTATGTATATATATAAAGGAAAAACTTAGCTCTTTCTTTTCTATACATAGAAAAGAAAGAGCTACGCTTTTCACATTCCCGAAGTGTAGACTTTAAGAACAATGCCAAAAATCATGAGAGTTGGCAATACTGTATTTAAAAAGAAAATACATTCTTGCATTTACTATGCTGTGTTTCCTCTAAAGTAGGTTATTTCTGCAAGGTACAGTGTTGCCAGGCTATGTTTAAAGCTAATGAGACACAGATCAGCATCTCAGAAGTCAATTAACAAGACTGTTTTTTCTTCCTTCCAGTGACTTGTATTTATGTATTATTAATTAAATGAAAGACCTCTGTGTGTGGTGTATGCCTGTAGTGTAAAAAATGTTGGTCCTGTTAAGGCCCTAAACATTAATTTCCTAAAAGACCCCACTGTGAATTCAAAGTGCTGCCTGTTCCTTCAGGAAAGTAATCAAACTGTAGTTGCAGTAGAAAACATGGATATTTGTTTAACTAAACTCCATATGCTTCACCTGGCTGCATTTCATTTTCTGTCTGTTTTCCAGCGCTCTTACCTTGCGTATGCAAAGATGGGAAGAGTGATGGGGGGAGGGGGAACGGGGGCTGGAGAGGGCTGCTTTGTGATAATAGGATGGCCAGTTTCTGTGCTTGGATTCTAGAAATCTCATGTAATGCTGCAGCAATAAATTTGACATTGGACTCTACAGTGGCTATTGTTCAGAATAAGGGACTGAAACTGGTATATGAAATGCACTTTCCATTTTCTTCATTCCATCTAACAATATTACTGACCTTCCTGCCCCCTCCAGGAGCACAGTTATTTCTGAACCCTCATGTAAAAAGTCATTCCACTAATCGATTTGCGGTTCTTCAGGGTCCTCAGTAAACTCTGCCCTGCCAATAGCATTTCTGCTGTGACAGGCCACTACTGCTGCCTTGCAAATGAGCCTCCAGCTGGAGTTTGAGTGAATTTCCTCCCCATATCACATGCCCTTGTGCTGCCCCTTCCAGCCTTTCATCTCTAGGTCCTGGCTCCCTTCCCTGCTCCAAACTCAGTCTGGTGCCTATTCATCCTGCGCCACCCAGATTGCTGAGCACCGTCGCTAGGGACAAAGGAGTCAACTTCAGCATGTGCCTGGCCCAGGTTACTTGGATTCAGCAGCTGTTGCTACTGTTCCCAGTCCAGCCCTTTCCTTTGTCCTGCTACGGCTTTCAGATCCAGGACCTTTTCCAACTCTCCAGCCAGATCATGGCTACCTGTGCCTAGCCTGAAAGGGCTCCTCCACTCTCGTGCCCCCCTCCTTGCAATGATCATTCCAGTTAAGTGACAGTAAGTCCTTCACAGCATTGTTCTTCCTTTTTTCCCAAGCAAAGCAAGGGGAAAATTTGGGGGTCTGTGTTCCAGAATCAATGCTTGAGAACCACAGAATCAGCTAGAAACTATTGTACAGTCTGGATAAATGCCTTGGCATTAAGCAGCAAGTAATATAGCTTCCAAAAAAGAAAATTAATCTGCAGCATTTTTGTGTTAGATTGGAGCAAGGACGGTCTCTGTCCTGTACCTTTGGTGATAGCACAATGGCTTTATAGCAGTGACTACAGCTCACAATTATTTCTATTGCAGTAGCGTTTAAAATATTGCATTAACTTTCTTTTATTTTAATAATAAGGGGTCTTATTTAAAAATGTATTTCCTGAGTAATTTTAAGACTTTGGTAATATTACCCAAGGACAGCATGTAGAAGTGTGCACTGATTATATTACACCTACATAGTGTTTTCTGACTCTCTGGGGCCAGTATAAATTTAAAATATCCCATTAATATTAAACATATACCATAAGTATACAGGACACAAAAAAGGTCATGCTAGAGTTTTAGCTGGCTCTTCCATTTTTTTCTGGCTTTTTAAAATTGTAAATGTGCTGCATTAATAGTTTCCTGCATCAGTAGACTACTATTATTAAATACATTCTGTCCTTCTTGAACCAAAGACATTCGGACCATACATTTTGAGTGAGATATAAAAACATAAGGACTTTAGTTCATACATTTAGCAGCATGTGAGAGCAGAGATCTTTTTTGAGATCACAGGATGCAATTTCAATATAAAGCATTTAAACAACAACAAGAAATTATGTATTGACTAGGCTTGAGGCTGATCTTATCTGAGGCTCATTTCTCTTTAATAACCCAATCAATAGGGTTTTATAAAAAGCAGTGTATTTCCTGGTGTTCTAAACATATTTTTTTCCTTTTTTTTTAATGACAAGCAATAGGGCTGGTGAAAAACATTTGAAAATTCAAAATCTTGACAAAGAAATGAGAGAACTTCTACTACAGTTTTTGGTTTTTTGTTGTTCTTGTTTTTACTTTTGCCCATTCTCCCATGGGTATAATTAGGAGGTAGACCTATAGTCCTAATATAAAACTTGGATTTCATTTCATTTTCTTGGCCTCACTTTATATTGACTGTGAAGTAGCCTTATATGGATGACAAAGTCTGGCAAAATTTTCTAGGAAGCCATCTGGCTTAAGACAGATTATTAGGAGATTATTTCAAACTAGAAGTATTTATTCAAGTTGTTAATTTTTCAGATCAAGAATTAAATAAATATTTTTTTTAGTTGACACTGAGCTGCTTCAAAGTTCATTTTCTGTATTTCCAGCAACTGCAGAGAAGAGGAGATACTGTTTCGGCAGGGTTTAAAAATACTTTGTAGTTTAGTAGTGGGAGGAAACTGTATTTTCAGAGAGATGTTGAGGATCCTGGACAGGTTTGTCACCTCTTTAACCTGTAGACAAAAATTTTGCTTCTGTAGTCAGCTCAGTATCCTTCTACATTTGGAATAACTAGAGTTAGGAGCTGAGAAACAATGGAAAATGGAGCAGAACAGAAACCACACACACACACACACACACACACACACACACTCTCTCTCTCTCTCTCTCTCTCTCTTTGCTGTCTGGTTTACTCAAGACATAGCAACATAGGTCCTTGGAGTCTTGGGTATTATTCCCTGTAATGGGGGATGAATGCTCAAAGTAGCATTTTGTGGATTGTTTTGGTTAACCACTGCTGGAGAATGCAGGGGACTGGATTTGATGGCCTCAAGGTTAGGGACAGAGGTTACACATAAACCAGTTTAAATGCTCAGAAACTGGTTGAAACCTGTAACAGAACAGAAGAGCTGTAACAGAACTGGGCTGGGCTATGCTGTCTGCTCCAGCAGAGGAGGGTTGGAGGGGAGGCAGGAACTACCCACCCCCCTGCTGCCCGGCACACCCTGGCGGGGGTCTGGGGCCAGGGAGAGGGGTTAAACCCACCTTCCCCCGAGTAGAGCTTCCCTACCCTGCTCAAACTTACTGCTGGGTCCCACTTTGGACTACAAATCCCAGAGGCACCTGAAAGCAGGAAGAGGAAGTGATGAGCAACCTGGGAGAGTCCTGCTGCTATGATTCTGGACTGCAAATCCCAAAGACCTCAGGGGCAGCAGGAAGAGGCAGAAAACACAGCCAACGTTGGCTATGTGCCAGAAAGTCATGCTCTAGCACCCCCCAGCTTCTGGCCTGAGCCACTGCAGGCATGTGGCTGCATTTCCTGAATCAAAGGTCAATGTAGGTCCAGTTGTTTTTTAGTTTAATACCTGTAGTTTAGACTAATCTGCAAAGACTGAATTAATTCAGCCTCAGGCTTTTTTACGGTCTATACTTTAAGAGTCAGTCCCCTTCCTATGTTCCTAAGTGTTAGATCCAGGTATAATCCTGTTAGAGCAGGCAATGCTATAGTCATCTGGCATTTTAAAGATTCCCTGACTGAAGAGAGACAGGAATGGTAGCGTTAGGTTTTTCTCAGGTGCAACGTGCTGTATTAACATAGAGCGCATTAGTGTATATGTCCCTTGACAACAATAGAAGAACTTATTTAATAAGCAGAACAAGTAAATAGCAGGCAAAAAGATGTGTAATCATAGCCCTACAAAGTCACTGGCCAAACTTCTATTGACTTGAATCTGATCCATGGATTCCTAATATAATGGGAGAGTGTTGATGATTTCAATCAAAGCAGCTATATTTGTTGATGGTTGGGGGGCTTCTAGTTAACCAAAAAGCCCATAATGCTCAAGATTTAAATATTTTGCTCAGAAAGAAACATTAGAAAATGGTGAGAAGTGAAAAAATGAAACCAAATTTTTATCTTTACAGATGCTAGGACCCTGGTATGTGAAAGCTGACTATGCTAAAACTTGGGTTTCAATTCACAGCATGTGAGAAGCCCCACAAGCATTAACCTGCATAGGATTGGGGTGGTAGATGGCTAGTCAAAATAGATGGGTACAAAATACATATGCTGCTACTACTACTATGATGGGGAAATAACAGGAGATAAGTTCAAACTATAATATGAAGCAAGCCAAGGATTTATTTTAAAGACTTCATCATCAGGATCTCTTCATGTTTTTTCTAGATATCAGGTGCTGAAATGTAGATGCAAATTGAGATAGAGTAAACAAAAAAAAATTTCACAAGACTCTCTTTCCCAAAGGAAATCTCATGGATCTTGACAAAAGGTCCCAGTGAATTCCCTGTGTATAAAGTAGTTGATGACAAATGACAGAACTACACCAGTCACCTTGCTAGGCCCCAGGCCTCAGTCTTTAGTTATTAAAATTTAGATTAGAAAATGCTTTTAAAGGCAAACACAGCATAAGCAGAGGCCAGCATACCAGTCTTGTTCACAGATTACTTCAACTGCACAAATAGAGAGAAATCCAGTAATCCACCTAGTACAGAGAATGTGAAAATGATTCTTTGCTCTACTTATACTGTGCTTGAGCACAGGGGTGAAATACAGGCTGGTTAGAGGCCCTCCACAGTACTCTAACCTTTTAGGCTAGGGACAGGCATTACACACAAACTGATTTAAGTGATCAGAAACTGGTTTAAAGCTGTAACAGAAGAGATTTTCAGTTTGAAAATGGCTGAAACTGGTTTGAGATAAACCTGGTTGAATGTAATATCAGACTCAACTGATTTGGCTCAGACCGATTTATGCAATGTCTGTCCCAAACCCCTTGCTGGTTTAAGATAAACCAGACACCTGCAGCATCCTGGCATGCTCTCTGGGCTGGGCAGGGCTCTCTGTTCCACAGCAGGGCTGGCCCCTCCCCTCTGCTCCCTGGCCAGAGCTCTGGCAGAGACTGCAGGCACAGCAGGGTCTGCCTGGCTTCCCCCTGCCATACCTCCCCCCTTGCTGCTCGCTGCTCAAGCAGGAAATCCCCCTCCCTCCCATCTCCCACAGCACAGCCCCTAAGAAAGTGGTATGCTAGCTAATGCCGAGAGGTTTATGTGTGTGTGTCTCTCCAATTTTACTTGGACAGGCACACAGAACAGGGGCTCTTTGGAGCTAATCAACAGGTTAGCTGGTAAGCTGTTTAAAAAGAGTTTGAACTGATGGAGAGAGGCTATTGTTTTGCTGATCAGGTGATAAACACTGTTATCAGCCTCTTGCTGACCTGCTTGCCTGTCAGTTTGCTGCAGACAGTATAAAAAAGCAGGGAGGGAGATTGAAAACCTCCATATCAATGACAGATGCATGCGCTGCACACACCCCCTTTCCTCAGAGCGCTAGCACAGGTCTGGGGTCTGTAAACACTCCCCCCCACCCTCCTTGAGCATCCAGTGGGGGAAAGCCTGGGACTGTGCAGGTAGATCTTCCTAATTAGAGGTCCTGTTGGGGCCTGGTCATGCCCCCTCCCCTCCCCCTCAACTGAGCACTGTACAGGGGAAGGGAGGGTTGCTCTAGTGCCCCCCAGCTTCTAGCCTGACACACTGCAGGCATGTGCCTGAATTTCCTCAGTTCAAAGAGAATGTTTGTCTGGTTACAAACTGGTTCAGCCTAGCAGGGTTAAACTAACCTGCAAAGATTGAATCAATTTAGGCTCAGGTTTTTTGAATGTTTGTCCCTAGCTTTATTGGAAGAGAGGAGGTTGGGGCCACTGTTTGATGCTGCCAGGTAAGGATGCTTTTGTATCCTCTGTTTTGTGAGTTGAACCTCCATAGTTCAGTATGATAAGGGACAATGTTGTGCAGAGAAGGGGCACATAACCCTCTCTGCATCTCTGAAGGGATACAGCACCAAGGATGAAGCAGATGCTAGAGAAGCAGGGACTCTAGTTTCAGATTAACATACATGAGCTTAAGTAGGGTTATCATAGGTCCAGGTTTTCCCAGACATATCCTCTTTTTTGGCCCCCTGTGCTGCATCCAGGTGGGTTTTTAAAATAAGAGCAAATGTCTGGGTTTTTTGCATTTCCTTTGCTCTCTCAGGCTGGCTGCTTGGGGCTGGGAGCAGCAGATAAGGTGATTGGCTGTTGGGGGTCATGTGCTCCCCGTGCATGCCCTGGCAAGCCAGGTAAAGAGACACTGTGTGTATGCATGCATGTGCGCACACACGGGTGCTGCTTGGGCCGCAGGGCTGGGGGGTAGGGGTCTGTGGGTTGGGAGTGAGGGGCACTGGCAGGGCTGGGGGGGCAGGGGTCTGTGGGTTGGGTGTATGGGGCACCAGCAGGGATGGCAGCAGGGGGCTGCGGGTCAGGAGTGTGGGGCAACAGCAGGGATGGGGACTGGGAGCTGTGTTTTGGGAGTGAGCAGGGGCTGGTGGAACAGGGGCTTAGGAGTGAGGGGTAGAGGCAGGGCACGGGCATATCACTGCCACCCCACAATCATATGTCTTCCCCCTCCGCTCCCCCCAATCCCAGGTGTCCTCTTTTTTGCTGCTGGAAGTATGGTAACCCTAGACTGTGCATGGGGCCTTATATGGACCCTGTTCACAAAAGCAAACTGCATCCTTGCAGCGTGAAATAACATTCAATAAGGGCCTTCTGGGGGAATAATTCAGGATTGCTTTTTATACAGTTCCTTTGAACACTCTTCCTCAGTCAGAAACTGCTTTGGACTAATCCAGGAAGTGAGCCAGGTATAAAAAACACATCTGAGGTTGTGGAACATCTAAGACTTATTGATCATAGTGTAATTACACTTGAAATGTATTAGGGGAAGTAACTAAAACAATCTTGACTCTAGGAAAGCTGATTCGGGAGCATACAAAATAGCCTCAGGGAGGCTGATTGAAATTCTCTTCTGATGTAAGGTGAATCTCTTTCAAAGAAGAATGGGAAACACTTGGGGGAGAGATACCTGATTGAATTCTAAATGGACTAACTTGATAATAATGAAGCCAAATATAACACCTTGGCTGGTGCATAAATAAATACTGTGAGTGCAAGGCAGACGAATATCTAAAGGAGCAAAAGAAAAATATGCAGTTGCATATAAAAATATTCTGGACTTAAGTTATAATGACGAGCAGAAGCAAAAGTCAATCAGAAATGATAATGGAAACAAATAAAGGAGAAAGAAGCAGTGAATTAATTGCATTTTAAAAAATAAAAAATTTTTACCCAAGAAAAGACATATAAGAGGCATCTAGTTTCCTAACACAGTGAAGGTTAAATGGTGTTCGGATAGTAGTAGAACGTGACCGAAAACAAGATACATAAGCTTGACTAAGCATCCAGCATACTGAGTGCATATATTTTCCTAGGTAGTTATTCTACCAGTATGGAGTAGGGTGAGAAAATATCAAGGAGGGATACATCCTCAACTGTCATAAATCTTAGATCTATTAAAGTCAATGTCCACTCTGGATCTAGGACAGTTTGTACCAACTGAGGATTTGCCAGTGGTTATTCATCTAGCACAAATGCATTTGAAATCACGCGGGGATAAAGGGTGTAGCCGTGTTGGTCTAAGACAGGGGTGGGCAAAATTCAGCCCGGGGGCTGGATGTGGCCTGCCAAGCCATTCTATGCGGCCCGCAGGGCCCCTAAAAATGTAATATTTATCTGCCCCTCACTGCCTGTCATGCGGCCCTCGATGGCTTGCCAAAACTCAGTAAGTGGCCCTCTGCCCAAAATAATTGCCCATCCCTGATCTAAGAGAACAAGCAGTCGGTGTGCTAGAGGTGATATCTTTTATTAGACCAACTAGACAGTTGCAAGAAAAGGTTGCAAAATTAGACAGTTGCAAATAAAGAAAAAAAAATGTGCAACTGTCTAGTTGGTTTAATAAAAGACGCTACCTCTAGCACACTGTTTGAAATAATGCAGTCACCGAATGCATTGGTCTACTTTGGGGTAGAGGACTTTTTAGCTCATGACTAAAAACTGCTGGAGGGATCTGGCAACAAAAATAGTTTCATAGTTTCTATGAAACTGCCAGAGAAGGGTACGGATTGTCATCAGCTCAGAGTGTGTGCTCTAGAGGGAAATTGCAGATCAGCATATCCAGTTTCCCCAGCTGAGTCAAGCATAGATCTTCCTCGGCGTTTCTACTATAGTACAACCCCTTGGCACACTGCACGAGACTGGAGGGTGGGTTTATTTGTTAGTTTAGCCCTTACAGTTGCAGAATTGAAAAGAAGTCTGGGATTGCAATCTGGATGATGTCCAACTAAAATGTATACAGTTACGTGATATATTTTGATCCTGCTGTTTATTATGGCAGTCACTAGAACTAACAGAGAAAAGGAGACCACTACTTTCAGCCCTGCACAAACACAGTATAAGTAACAATTCAGAAATAATTTTTGTCTTCTATATGGTTTCTCTTCCTTTTTTAATGTTTATACATATTAATATGAACAGTATTCTCTTTTATTCAGCCCAGAGAGATCAGTAGTATCCCAACTTGTTCTGTCTTGGAGATGTGCTACATTAAAAAAAAAAAAGTGGGGTGGGGTGGGGAGCACAGGAAAGAATCTGGGGAAGACATTCTTCTCTACAAATATTGTAAAAGTGGCTGGTGATTTCAGTAAAATAATGAAGAAATTTGCCTTCATAACTTCTTTCATTTCAAGGAGCACTTGCTTCATATGTAGTCAGAAGAAATTCAGTCATACTTTTATTTCCTATCCTTTCTTAAGCTTGTGATGGTGACTTCCACCCCCCCGCCCCCAACTATCCCATGACAGGCCAATTCTAACACGTGCCTATCAACTGCCTTTGCTGTGTTGTGTGGTGTTTGCTGAAAAGCCTCTTAACATTTTGTCCTCCAGAAAGCACTCCAACCCAATGATGACTGAAAAACCTAAGCTTGCTCCCAGTGTTTGCCATTCTTTTGCTCACTGCATATGAAAAGTGGCTTAAATACATTTGTCTGTTACTGAATCCATTTGGACTGTGCTGTCCTAAATTATGCCTTCGTTCACATTTTGCCATTTTATCCTGTACCATTGTTCCAGTATCTTTCAGAACAGTGACATTTAGACGTACAAGCCTGTGATTTCTTTTAATTTTTTTTTGCACTCTATGTACTTTTTTTTCTTAAACGTGATTCATAAAGGGGGAAAAATAGAATGGATGTTATTTCTGCTATATAAAAGATGCCTGAAATTTCCTCATCAAAATAATATAATTTTTTTTCCCTTTATTTTTAGGTTTGGAAATCTCAGGTGTGTGTATATAGGGCGTGACTTGCTGATTTTAGGTAGTCAATGAGACCTAAGTCTGAGCAGAGAGGATGTGAATTGCCACAGAAGCAGGATGGGTGCATTTTGTTCTGCAAAAGTGTGAGTGATTCCACAAGGTGCAGGATGAGAGAACTGGGCCTACTGCTTTACTCTTTTCCTAGGGTATCAGAAGGCCAAAAAGGGTGAAACTATAGCCTGTTTTTGCTCTCTGATGAAGCAGTATCAGTCCCAAATGAAGAAAGAACTAAAACAGCTATTTAAAGCCAGAAATGGAGTTAAATATGAATTAGGTGCATGTTTAAGTGCTGTTCTGCATCTAGCCTGTTGACTCAAAGATGTTTACATTTTTGAGTTAAATAAAACAAAAATTGTTTTTAAATGATCTGACTGAAAATTCTTTTTTCTTTGGCTGCTAAGATTTAACTGAGGTTCAATCACCCAAAGATTATTCCAGGAAATCAAAGATTATACAACAGCTGAATTTCCGGTCTGGGTGGAAGGAGGCAGGGGGTGTTTTGCATTCCCCAAACAGTCTCTTATAAACTCCATGACCACGTTACCCTTCATTTAAAAAAGCATTCCCAAATCCTCTTGTCTTATTACCTATTGTTATATAGGAGGAATCTTTGCCTGAGTAACTAAAAACCTTTCTGTAATTACCTCCTTGGTATTTTTACATGCTTTGTTAAACATGCAACCATGTCAACTTTAAGTCATGTGGCCCATTAAAAGTTCACACTCTCAGTCACTTGTCTCAATCTGTGGTTCTATTTTAATACCAGATTTTCAAAAATCCCTTATTTTGAAAGTGCACTAGTATTTTCCTGTACTAGAAAAATGGTTCACTTTTGTCCCTCCTCGCCTTCCTTGTTCCTTTTATAAGTAAAAGTAGTTTTGGAGGTTGACTTTCTTAATTTTTAAAAGGGAAAACATGCACAAACCTTTCCCCTCCTCTACAATTTCAAGTTAGAATACAAATGGTTAAAATAAAGTATTGTATCAAAAATCCATTAATGTGAGCAAATACAGTAGTTTGCTAATTAAAACATACAAGGTAGAGCTAATATATGCAGTGGGTTTTACAAATAGTTTTTGCTATTGGAATAATATACACACCAATAATTAGTGTGCTGAACTTCAAGAAAAGGTTGGTGTTTAGAGTTGGTTCGTTTGTTGTTTTTCTCTAATCTTATTTGCCGAACGACAGACAGCAAGTCATTTATCTATGATACAGGCAGGAAGCTGGCAAAATAAATTTTAAATAGCAGTAGCGTACTTCCTAAAAGTAGTTATTTAGGCTAACATGTCCAGATGTAAATTAGAAGCTTTTTAGAAGGTTTAGGTTTAGATCATTTTTCCCATCAGTACTATAATGTTATTTCTAGTTGTATTTTATTTTTTTGAAACAGAATAAAACACAACTGATCTTGTTACCTCCCTTTTTGATTAAAAATTCAAAATTCCAATTTTCTATTGGAAAGCTTCCGGGTGGCATCTCTTGATATTCCCCAGACTCTTAGTAATAGGCTTACTACCCTTTGCTCCTCTGGCATGTAGATTTTAAAATGCTCCTTATAAACACCCATTCTTTTTGTAAAAACAATAGCCCTTGATTTGATTAAGTGTGATTCATCCCATCTGTACAGGATACATCTGTCTATTTCCTTGAAAAGGATATGCCCAGTGAAGTATGGATTACTTCCTTCTTTCCCATTTCAGTGAGCCTATCCTGCTGTCTGATGCTGCATCCACATACTCCCCTGCCTCTGTTTTCTTTTGTCTTATACAGTAGAACCTGGATTGTTGATTCTTCCTTCTTCCCCCTGCCCTTTGCCAAGGCTCTGTTAACCACGAGGCTCTGTGGAAGATCTTATCAAAGTTTAGCTACCTAAGGAAATTTATCACTACCCTAAGACTCCTCCATAACTAGATGACTGCCTCCATCCTATGCAGTGGCTCTGCCACAGAGCCATTTGCCATTTGAATTGGTGTCAACCAGGGCTGTGTGATCACGCCAGATCCATTTTCCATCTTTCTTGTGTTCATCAAGATGCTCATCCGTGACTGTCTGCCGCATGGCATTAGCATCAAGTATGGGATGGATGGAAACCTTTTCAATCTTTCCCACCTTCATGCCAAAGCCAAAGTAACATTGGCCTTGATTGTGGAACTTCAATACACCGATGATTGTGGTGTTGTTGCACATATGGAGGAGGACCTACAAATGGCCTTTAACCACTTCTCTGAAGCATACCAGTGCCTGGGACTGATCCTTAATGTCAGAAAAAAAGGTGCTTCATCAACCTGCTCTGGGCCAATCAACTCCCCTGGCAAAGATCCTCATTAACAGACAGGAGCTGGAGAATGTTGACCACTTTGCACACCCTGGCAGCCACCTCTCAAAGAAGGCCAACATTGATGAGGAGATCCAGTACAGAATCCGATGTGCCGGCTGTGCCTTCGGAAGACTGTATCATCATGTGTTCAATAATCACGATATCAGGACTCGAATAAAGCTCCTGTTATATAAGGCTATGGTCATCCCAACTCTTCGCTATGGCTGTGAAGCTTGGGCAACCTACTGGGAGCACCTGAAAAGCCTGGAATGCCTTCACCAGCAGTACCGCCGGAAGATGCTTGGCATAAAGTGGGAGGATCAATGCACAAATGCCAGTGTCCTTACCAATGCTAACACCACCAGCACAGAGGTGTTGATTATTCAGCACTGGCTGTGGTAGACAGGGCATTGTGTGTGCATGCCTAATGTAGGATTTACCAAAAGAACAATACTTCCGACTCGGCCAAGGACACAGGGCATGCAGCAACCAGAGGAAACGCGTCAAGGACAGCGTGAAGGCGAACATTAGGAAGTGTGGCATTTTGACATCACAAACTGGGAAAACTAGCTGGAGACATGGTGACAGAAAAAAGACAGAAACGGAAGGAAACAAGACTGAGGAGTCCATGGTTTGGCCCTCCCTTGAACCACCGGTGGCATCAAGAGAACGAGTTAACGAGCAACTGTTAACACCTACACAACCACAGACTAAGGAGAGGAAAGAACCAATACAATCAACTGCCCCAAGACAGAAACAGTCAGTCCCACAAGCACCCATGTCACAAGTTTTCTCTGTCAGCAGCCAGAGGTGCAGGGCCCCAAACCCCCCTGCACCCATCTCCTCGACAGCTGGCTGGCTTTGTGGCCACAGAAGGGGCTAGCAGGCCTGCAGCTTTCACCATGCTGCACCTTAACAGACACAGGGCCATCTGTGTCATGAGTTTTGCCCGTCAGCAGCTTGAGGTGCAGTTCCCTCCACCCATGCACTTATCTCCTTGAAGCTTGGCAGACTTTGTGGCCTCAGCAGGGGTGACCACCCCTGCAGTTTTCACCCCCCAGCGTTATAATACATAGATGTGCTATGAGTTTTGCTTTCAAGAATTTGGGGTGCAGTTCCCCCTGAACCCCTTCACCTATCTTCTTAAAACTTAGCAGGCTTCATGCTCTCAGCAGAGGCTACGCCCCCTGTTTCATCCATACCAGACAAAAAACAACAAAGTTATAGATATTTCATTGATTCCCCATTATACCCTATGGCTGGATCTCCGAGCCGGATCGAAGCGGGAACCCAGTCCCAAGCTCCGGATTGGATCACTGCCATCCAAAGCGGCTGGATCTGAAGCCAAACTGAATAGGTGCCAACTTGCACAGGCCTAATTGCCACCACCGAATGAAGCAAAGATGCAGGTTTGTGAAGTATGCAGGGGCATATCAGCCGTGTGGGACCAGAGAGATGCTCTAGCTGCAGCCGTGGCTTTTATTTCAAAGGGCACCAGTTCTCCCATCAGCTGTCGGGGACCACTGGTAAACTCCAGCTGAGTGGAAAAGCAATGCTTTATTAACGAACGTTGCAGCAGTCATTTGTTTGGCAATCTGCTTCCTGTGGATAGTAGGCTCTTTGAGGTAGGAGCCATCTTTATGGTATATCTTTGCACAGCACCTAGAACAGGGTCTTGTTCCAAGACTATTTTTTCTAGGCTCCGAATGTCACCAATCAACATGTCGCTATATGTACATTATAGTGTCTTGAAGCCCTAGTATTTTCGATTATTCTTTTCACAATTTTTGCATTCCTTCATTCCCTGTTACAACTTTTTAAATATTTGTCATAGCTTAAATAAACAGGACAGAATACCATTGTTAAACTATGCTGAACACTCTAATATCAGAATATATTAAGACTCATCCATCAAATACACACAAAATTGCACCTCTTTCCTTATCAGCCTATGAGTGTTTACCCTGAAACTGTGTTTCCAGGTGGATAACAGGTTTCTCCAATGCTGTATTTCTTACCTCATGCTAACGCTATTTTTCCTGTCTCTGCTCCAGTCCAATTTCCCTATGAACACTATTACTTGGCAGGGTTTCAAAAGGTTAATGAACCTTTATCTTCACCATGTCAACTTGGCAACTATTTTCTTAAAAAAAACATGCCCTTTGCAAACTGCTCTTTAGGTGATCTTGTCTTATTCACCCACACTGCAGTAAAATATTAAGTGTGATTTGAAAATGTTGATGTCTCAAATTCTTCTAGTGACACACTACCTTGTTAAAGATACTTAATAAAAAAATCTCTATCCTGTTGTTCCTATTTCAGTTTTAGTTTGTAAATTAATTGAGTTACTGTATCTGTGGCTGTCAAACTAATTCAAAACACGTTCTCATACTTATACTAACTTGTGATTTAGAGACCACAATACAGCTCAGTGGGATGGGGTTCAAAATGCTCGGAGCAAGACAGCTTCCCTGCTCCAGCAAATTTCCCAAGACAATGTCAACTGGAAAACCCAATAAGGGTCTTTCATACAAAGCCTACTGGAGCACTTGAGTTCCAGATCAGGACCAAAAAGAAAGTCACTTTCTAGTCTAACGATAGTGAAAGAGGTTTGGCTTTGAACCTGTCCAGTACAAAACAATTCTAGGTCTCATGACTAGGGCTAACCTTGCAGGAAACCTGCACCCAACCATTCAGATTTGCCCTTTTCCTTGATGGGATTGCTTCCCCAAGAGTGACTTGCTGTCCTCTTCCCATATTGCCACTGAATATACCTGGCAGTTTTGGAGGGTGAACTGCTAGTACCACTAACACAAAAATGGGTTTTTAGGAGGTCTTTCAGGTCCTGAGGGCAGCAGGATACAGAGAACTCAGTTTTGCCTGTCACATATTTGCTTCCTTCCAAACTAGAGACTCTTAATCCTGCAGTATCCCTACTCAGGAATTTCTGTAGGCCTCCCACAACTGGAAGGATATGTAGCATGGACTTGCTGTCTTACCTTACACCCAGTGTGACAATACTGCTCCTCCATTTTCACAGTGAAGGTTGTATTATATTCCTGAGCCACAGCAGTTCATCCCGAATAAAAATAGACAAGTGATTTCATCCTAGTTCCTGATTAATGTTGGTTCGCACAAGGCAAGCTGAGAAACCACCCACATAACTTGGCAATAGCTACTCAAGAATGATTTGTCAGGGTTGTTACAGGATAAGATTTACCTGCCTTTTTTTTTTTAATCTTGGTGGTTTGGCTATAGAAGTTCCAACAATATTCGGAGGGACGAGGGTCCTAGTTATGCCACAAGCTATCGATGCCAGTGAGATATTTTTTTAATTACTGAATTCTGGTGCTGACATCATAACGGCCCCAGCTAAGACCTACATCAAGCCAATAGCTGCTTGAGGAAAAGAGGAAATCCTTTTTGCTGCCTGTAAGGTGGGAAGGTAAATCAACGAATACGGCTATTTCTGTCAATAGCTCAGCTTTCGAGAGGCCATTCTATGCTGCAGTCAACCTGTTTATGTTTGGGGGTTTTTTTTTTGCTGAAAATTGAGTATCCAGGACTAGCCCAATTCCATAGCTGGTGTTTATGCCGAAGCAGAAAAACTGCTGCCTGTGTTATTTGGTAACCACAAAGTGATATTGATTTTCTCAATACTGCTTAAACAGAAGAATGCAGAAGGGCTGCCACTTCCATCCGCTGCAAGCACTTTGCAGCAGAGTGCACCTCTTTGGTGAGGGGGAGGGTGGTAATGAGAGGCCCCCAAATATTGCTGTTTCTGGAAGAGGCACTAACACCACAGGGAAGGAGGGAGGGTTAAGCTGTTCCAGGCAAGCCCAGACCTTCCTTTATGAGAAGACAAGCCACATGTTGCCACCAGAAGAGGACAATTTAGGGGTTGCTAAGGCAAGTCTCGAGTTCCCACTGGAAGAAGAGAGAGACCAAAAAAAGAAAAGATTTAAAACGCCTGCAGAGGAAGAAGGAAGGCGTCAGGCACCTGCGGACTTTTGCTTTCCATTCCTAGGAGGGGCTTAAAGGAGGCAAGGTCTAGAGCCCGGGTTACTGAGAGCAGTGGCCCTGCAGACAAGGGTCTTTGCGTAAATCTGGTATCTGTCTGAGCAAACTCCAGTCCTACTACTGGATAGCGATGGGAGAGGACAGAGAAGACACAGCCAACTCCACCTGGAAAAGCGACACTTGGCACAGGCTGTTCAACAACCCCCGGGAGAGGAGGCGGATGGGGAGACGGAAGAGGACAACGACGCAACTGGACCCGAAGACAGCGAGGATGATGGCATCAAAGTCAACAGCAGTGACAGCGACATTCACAACGGAAAGGACAGTGGAAAGGACTTCCAAGGGAGGTGGTGCTCTCCCCTACCCCGAGGGTCTGTAAGAGGAGACTGACAAGCACCTGGCTGGGGTCGTCTGACTCCAGCGCTCCTCCTGCCCAGGGCAGGGGGTCGGACTCCATGATCTCCTGAGGTCCTGTCCGACCCTGTAAATCTACAAACTGAGAATGTAAACCCGAAATCGGGGCTTGGACCAGGGAACTGCAATAGGATATGGGAAGGGCAGGTGCATTTATTGTAACAGGAGTGCAGGTTTCTTAACACAGTTTAGAGGTGCGATGTAAAGTTTACGAGAGGATGCGTGTGTGTATATAGAGAGAGAGAGAGATATCTAAGTAGATAGATCTAGAGATCTGGATAGATACCTAGTTAGATATAGGTAGACACAGGTATCTAGACAGACAGATATATAAAGATTTTTTTTTTTAAACCGAGATCTTTTATTAAACCAACTCAGTCATTGGAAAAATCGCTCTTTGCAAGCTGTCAGGCACAGAAAGAGCCCCAAAAGCTTGCCAAGAACAACTGTCCCAGCTACTGAGTTGGTCTAATACAAGATACCGGATTCACAGCCCCCACAAACCCGCTTGTGTGCCCACCCCCAGGCCTGCGCCCGTCTCAGCGCAACTCACTTGCGGGGTCTCTCCTCCCGCTTCCCCCTTCCTCGGTGACGTCATCACCCAGAGCCTCCGCGTGACCCCTCCCCCCTCACGCTGCGCCTGAAAGCTCGCACCAACCGCCCGCTTGCCTCGTGCCACCTGGGTGCAGGGCTCATGCGCAACATCCCGGCCCCCTCCCTTTTTTTTTTT
>NW_017728994.1:60212673-60212919 GCF_001723915.1 Gavialis gangeticus | reverse complement strand
GCCCCCCGGCGCGCCCCGCCGGCCCGGCCCGGGCCACGGCCGCGTGCTGCCTGAGCCCAGCCTGCGCGACTACCTGCAGGGCGGCGAGGCGGAACCCGGCGAGGAGACGTGCCACTTCCTCAATGCCGTCTTCCTCTTCCTCTTCAGGGAGCTGCGGGACACGGCGCTGGTGCGGCGCTGGGTCACCAAGAAGATCAAGGTGGAGTTCGAGGAGCTGCTGCAGACCAAGGTGACGGGCAAGGTGCT
>NW_017728994.1:60206696-60207427 GCF_001723915.1 Gavialis gangeticus | reverse complement strand
GCCCCCCGGCGCGCCCCGCCGGCCCGGCCCGGGCCACGGCCGCGTGCTGCCTGAGCCCAGCCTGCGCGACTACCTGCAGGGCGGCGAGGCGGAACCCGGCGAGGAGACGTGCCACTTCCTCAATGCCGTCTTCCTCTTCCTCTTCAGGGAGCTGCGGGACACGGCGCTGGTGCGGCGCTGGGTCACCAAGAAGATCAAGGTGGAGTTCGAGGAGCTGCTGCAGACCAAGGTGACGGGCAAGGTGCTGGAGGGGCTCAGCCTGCGCGACGTCTCGCTGGGCGACGTGGTGCCCCTCTTCAAGGCTGTGCGGCTGCTGCGGCCCGTGGCAGCGGGCGCCGAGGGCTGCCCCGAGGAGCTGGGCTTCGAGGTGGACGTGGAGTACAACGGCGGCTTCCACCTGGCCATCGACGCCGACCTGGTCTTTGGCAAGTCGGCCTACCTCTTCGTGCGCATCTCGCGGGTCCTGGGCCGCCTCAAGCTGGTCTTCACCCGCCTGCCCTTCACCCACTGGTCCTTCGCCTTCGTGGACGACCCGCTCGTTGTCTTCGAGGTCAAGTCACAGTTCGAGGGGCGGCCCATGCCCCAGCTCACCTCCCTCATCGTCAACCAGTTCAAGAAGGTCATCAAGCGCAAGCACACGCTGCCCAACTACAAGATCAGGTGGGAGAGGGCACATGGATGTGGATGGGGTGGCCCCGGGGTGGGGTGTGGATGTGGATGCTCAAGGAGGG
>NW_017728994.1:60204364-60206401 GCF_001723915.1 Gavialis gangeticus | reverse complement strand
AGGCTGCCTGGGGGCGGGGATGGATGGTGGTCCCCCTCCCTGGGGGAGGGGGATGGACAGGGTGCCTGGGGAGGGCTCCCGCCTGATAGGGGGAAAACTAGTCTCCAAGTTGATGTGGTGAAGATAAAGGTTCATTCACTTTTTGAAAACTTGTCAATTAATAGGGTTGTCAGGGAAATAGTACTGGAGCAGATGCAAGAAAAATAGTGATAGCATAAGGTAAGGAAGGTAAAGGGTGTGTTAGCACTATGGGACAGGTGTCACTGGGCCATTTCTCTGAGTCCCCAGTGCTTTCAGAGGTAAGGGGAGTTCCCGTCATAGGTGCCGTGTGGTTAAGCTATGGGCTGAGAGCATAGGAAATTGGTAGTGTAAGTGGCTGCTGAGGTGCGGCTCTGATGCCACGTGGTTCAGGCTGGGTTATGAGAGCGTAGGGTGCTGGGGGAAGTGGCCATTGTGGTGCGGTGGTCCTAACTTGCTGTCGCCTCAGCCATCTGCATCTGCAGAAGGTGGAAGGAGGGTGGGGGGGATATTGGGGCTCTGCTAGGGGCTGCGTATGGCCTTGGGCACGTGTCTGGGAACAGGAGGAGCAGCTTGCCTCTTTCTGGAGGGGCGAGGGAAGCTTTTCTTTGGGACTTCCCCAAGAAGCAGCTTTGTTCCTTCTCCTAGAAGGGTTCCCAAGAAGAAGTGCGGGCTAGAACTTGACCCACTTCTTTCGTTACAGCATGTCAGTTCTTGGTCTCATTTTTCTTCCTCTTCCAGGACCACCCCCCGCCCCATAAAAATAGAGATCCTAGTGCTTCTGGTGAGAGAGGCAGTAATTCATATTCTCTAATGTGCTTTTGAGATAGTTGAACAGATGCTTTTTCCCTAGTTTGCAGATGCTGCTTTCTTCTGTGCCCCTCCAGTCTGGCCTTGGGCAGACCTAAAAGTTAGCTGGGAACAGTCTTGCTTCCAGCAGCTTTCCCAGCTATCAGGGAACCTTCGGGTGTCCACTTAATGTTTCTCATGGTGAACTGGAATGAAGAGCACCTCCTGTCTGACATAAATGCCAAGTAATGCGATGCCAGTGAAAGAACCTTACTGGTTTCTGTCTGATTTCTACCTGGTCTATGACTGGATGTTCAGTAGCTTACAGCCTTAGGAATTACCTTTGCACTCTCCCCTACTGGCATGTTCTTTTGTAGCTTGCATTACCACTTGCCAAATGTGTTACAGTGTGGTGCTGTGTATGCACACTTCTCAGCAGTAACACCTCTTTGAAAGTCCCTGCAGGGGAAACAGCCCAGATAACTGAAGAGGTTGATCTGGGTTCCAGAGCTAACCTAAGGCTTGGAAGGAAGAAGTGGTGGCTTTCACAGCTTTGGTAGTCTATTTTTTATCCCCATAATTTAAAACAGCTTATGCAAATGTGTTTGTATGTGTGTGGGTGCACATAAGATGAGCTAGAATTTGGGAAATCTACATAAGCAGGATGACAACATTTGCAGAATTTTCCTACTTTTTTCAAAACATAGAAATTATGGTTGTGAAGATATCTGACACTTGGCAAGTTAATGTGGTGGTCTTCCTGAGCCTTTAGACAGGTACTTCTTGTGTTTCATTTGCTAGGTATAGTTCTCCCACAGAGAAGTAAAATGAAAATCGACTAAAGACTTTCACTGCTTTCACTTCAGCACCGACAAGTGCAAAGTGATGCACCTGGGGAGGAACAACCGGCACCATACTTACAGGCTGGGGGACTCCCTTCTTGTCAGTACAGAGGCAGAAAAAGATCTTGGAGTCGTCATTGATTCCAAGATGAACATGGGCCAGCAGTGTGGGGATGCAGTCAGGAAGGCCAGCCGCACCTTGTCATGCATCCACAGATGCATCTCAAGCAGGTCCAAAGAGGTGATCCTCCCCCTCTATGCAGCACTGGTCAGGCTGCAGCTGGAGTACTGCGTCCAGTTCTGGGCGGCGCACTTCAAGAGGGATGTGGACAACATGGAGAGGGTCCAGAGGAGGGCCACTCGCATGATCAGGGGGCAGCAGGGCAGG
>NW_017728994.1:60198570-60204172 GCF_001723915.1 Gavialis gangeticus | reverse complement strand
AGGCCCTCTGAGGAGAGGCTACGGGACCTGAACCTGTTCAGCCTCCACAAGAGAAGGCTGAGGGGGATCTAATGGCCTGTTACAAACTAGTCATGGGGGACCAGCAGGCACTGGGGAAGTCCCTGTTCCCCTGAGCACTACCAGGAGTGACCAGGAATAACGGTCACAAGCTGGCAGAGGGTAGATTTAGGCTAGATATCAGGAGGCGCTACTTCATGGTCAGGGTGGCTAGGATCTGGAACCAACTTCCAAGCGAAGTGGTGCTGGCTCCTACCGTGGGGGTCTTTAAGAGGAGGCTAAATGAACACCTTGACCCCAGTACTCTTTCCTGCCATGGCAGGGGGTCGGACTCGATGATCTGCTCAGGTCTCTTCCGACCCTACCAACTATGAAACTATGAAACTGCAGCTGTTCGGAAGCTGTGGCAGCAATGACGGTGACAAATATCTCGGCAGTTTTGTTTTGTGGCAGTTGGAACAGAGTTGAAGCTACTGACTTTGGCTAGGAGGAAGGGAATAGAGAGAACTTTTGTCTTTCTTGCAGTTTCTATGTGTCTGTTGTTGGCACATCCCCTCTTCAAGCAGCTATGAGAGATAGGGGGTTATGGAGTCTGATTTGGGAGACGCCCTGGGACTAAGGAGCCACCTCCCTTCAATTTAGCACTAAGTATTAGGTATTCTGTAATTTTGTTGTTCAAACCCTTTGCTTGCAGCTGCTGAGTTTAGAAGTATGAGCAAGTGGGAGAGGGAGGAAGCAACAGGTAACTGGATTAAAGCTGAGTAGAGGGGGAGAAATTTTGAAAGGAGAAATGGAAAAAGTATAAAGTGCTGGAAAGAAAGCAGAACTCTATTTAGGGAGAGAAAGGAGTGGAAAGACTTTGTGATTGAAAGCAATACAGGAGAGGTCTGCTGTGATGCTTTAAGAAAGAACTGAAGGAGGAAAAGAAAGTCTAAGACAGTGGAGACTAACCTTTTTGGCAGGCATGCCACAAATTAACCCCACAACCACCCCGAGTGCCACTCCAGTCCCCTTCCCTTGTCCAGGTTGCTGCTCTACTTTTCTGCTCCCTTCCCTGTGCCTCCCTGACCAACTTGCTGCACTGCTTTCTGCTTCCTGCCCTATCTGCTGTTGCGCTGCCTGTTCCTTTCCTGATTTGTTGCATGCAACACACAGAAGCTCTCTGTGCCACATGTTGGCCACCCCAGTCTGAGCTATACTTATGCTATTTAAAAACATCAACTGAATCTTAAACTAGTTTTTCTTTTAAATTATGGGGAGTTTAGCTTGTGGAATATGGGGAGAGACTTGTGGTGGCAGAACTCTTTTTCACACTAGTAGGTTTAGTATACAGGCCAGTAGGTATTGGGCAAAAAAAGGTCCTGCTCTATGTTTAGTTCTCTTTCATCAAGCGATCCAGAAGTGCTTTACAAATACTGTTAAAACTTACAGCCCATTGACCCTGATGTATTGGAAGGCCCAGCTAGTCACTTGTCAATGAAATTCAGTTATCTTGGGCCAGATAATTAGGGCTAGAATCCAGGTGTCCTTACTGTTCTAAACTCTAGATCATACTGCTTTTTGAGTAACATATTTAGGAAGGTAAGCTCTTTCTTATTATGTGTTTGTAAGATAACATACACTACTGTGTCATTAGGATATTGTTTTAGAGTCATGCCAATTTATTTTCTGATGCACGTTTTCTGCGTAAGAAGCGGTTGGAGGTAAAGGAGGCAGTCAGGAACTTCACACCTTCTAAACAACTTGTTCCCAGACTGTTGTTACGCCTCCATACCAAATGTATTTTATTCCCTTCCTCTTCTTTTTTTTTGGATGTATATTTACCTAGTAATAATACAAACAAGTTGTTTTGCCTCTCTCTAGTTCAAGACCTTTCTGTGGTTTCTTCTCTTAATTCTGTCTAGGAATTTTACAAATAAATCATTGAATAGTTATAATAGCCTTGGAAAAGTAAGTCTTGGCATGTACGGAGTTGTCTGTCAAACCACTTCAAAAGGGACTTTAGACTAGCCAGGTGACCTCAGAACTGATCTACAAAGCTGTTATCTTCTTCCAGCTGTAAAATAACGTTAAAAGAAGCTAAGAATATATTGTTTCAACAAGATATATTTCTAAGATATAGGGAACTGTTATAGATGCATTAGGGATATTAGTTGATGACTGATGACCGGAGAATAAGTTTGCATGCTTGTTGGTGATGTCCACTGACAAAAACTGAGAATCCCTGCAATAGTCAGTAGCTCACGCCGGTCAGTCTTATAGTAAGGCTTGTGGAAATTAGATGTTAATTTGTCACGTGCACATTTTTATAGAAATGTTAGAGCACATGTGTCTGCATGTGTTTAAAGACAAATAAGCACATAGCTTATTTTGTGCACTATTTTTCCAAATGTGAATTAAGTTGTAATGTGTATGATAAAATAGTTATTGGTAATGCTCTTTACCCATTACCACTTCCCCTCTTTCATAATCTAAGAAAAGGCCTTATGCCTGTCTTCGTTTTTTTTTTTTAAGAGAGATGTCATTTTAAAGCAAATTGAAAAGCTCTGAAGAAAGCAGCAATATGATTTCTGTAGCTGAATATTTTTCCTCTTTAGGGGAGAGAACCCTTTCTTAGACAAGTCATCCAAGAAGTGGCATTGCCTACCAGGGCATTACAGTTGTAGTAAGTCTTTTTGCAGCAAAATTTATTCCCTTAAGCACACTGTTTAGCTCAGGAAAAAAGTATTAAAGACCCTCTGATCTTAAATTAGTGTTTATGCTTGTTATAGTGAAATTAGTGTTCCTGATTTTATACATTCTCATTTTGCAACTTAGGTTACAGTATGCTAGAACATGAATTTGCAGCACACTGGCTACGCTGTCTGAACTCAGCATGAATGCTTTTTGTGCCCTTGTGTGAACTACCTGACTCCCCTTTGACAATGCAGCGCATTACTTTATGCCATATTTATTCAAATATAAGGTGACTCTGAATTTAGCATAATCCCCAATAATTAGATTCCACATGAGGAAAAAATTTGATTTGGCATTGTTTTTATAAATAGATCTACGGAAAAAAACTGTAGCAGTACCGGTAAGTCATAAATTCAACATTAGCTTTGATTCAATTCAGGCATTAACTTAACTTAATCTGTATTAGGTTCTGTGTGGGACCTGGTGAGTGCTACTCCTTTCTTAGATCCTACAACTTAAGACCAGTCACTTTCAGATGCATCCTCGCTCTCACACTCTTCACTCTTCTCTTCTCCTGCATCTTCCCACAAAATGTTGTCTTTAGTTCCACCCATGGTATTGGATATAGAGCACTTCTTGAAGCCTTTAGTAATGGATCCTGAAGATATTCTTTCCCAAGAAGTCAGAATCCTTTGGCAAAGCAGTGCTATGGTTGGCTGCTAAATCTTCCCACTAGATGTAAGCACATGGTTCCCTGCCAAGAGCTAGTCTGAGTACTGACACTAAATGGTTCTTTAAGTGGATTATTCACTATGATATCCAGTACTTGGAGTTGAGATGTTATACCAGCAGATGTGACCACAAGATCACAATTCATTGACCAAATTTTTGTTTTTGCATCTGGTCTTAAATGCTTTGAGAATGAATCTAACACTAACATTTTTCTTTTAGCACTGCCCCAATCTTCATTTCCATACAACATCTAACCAGTTCACTTGACATCCATCCTTATTTTTGGCATCAGACCACTATTCCTGATCGAGGGAGATTTAGAAGCTTTTATTTTGGCAGTTTTGTATTTCAAAATCGCATAGCGAGGCAATTTTCTTCCATCTGCCAGTACTGCTAACATTACTGTAATTTGCGACTTTTCACTTCCTGTTAATCATTGATTCTGCACCTGTCATGATGGTGACATTGCATGACATGTCAAAATAGACTAGAGTTTTATCAGCATTACGTATCTGGCCCAGCAGGTAATCTTGAGTTTTGCATAGACCAATAATGTACTCCTGGAATTCAGCAAGTTTTTTGCTGCTGTCTGATAGTAACTTTTGTGCAAGTGATGTTCTTTGTCTCAGGGCTAAGCTGCTATGTCATTTAGATACGCCACCCACTACTGGCTTTGAATTTTTGAAGAGGAATGCTCAATTTCTTTGTTTCTAATGCTGGGTGTTTGGCATCCCTTCCTTTCCTTTTCTTGAACATACTTGAGAACTTGCTTATCAGCTTCAGGAAAGCGACCTTGTGTTGGACTCCCCAATGTTTTCCATGTGGACTTAGCATTCTCAAGTTTCCCTTTTAATTGACTCCATCAATGTGCATTAGCTTCGGTAACATTATACTTCCCTTCCACCTCGCAATGATTTGTTTTTTCAGCATAATTTATAACCTTCATTTTAAAGTTGGTATTATAGCTGCACCTTGTTCCTTTTGGTATCTTCATATCTGTACCTCTTTTTTCTATGTGGTTTGTCTTGGGGGTTTCCCTGCCACTGATCACCCCACAGAATCTGCCATGAGTTTCTATGGTTTTAAATTTTGGCCACTCAGTGGTGATCAGCCCCTGTAATCTGCTGCTTTCCCTGCTACTCCACCAGGTGCTCCTCTGCCACATGCCCCTCTGCTGGGTATCTTGTTGCCATTTGCCTCATTGCTGTCAGGTGCCATGGTGTATGCTCGTCCCCTTGCTGCTGCTGACTGGAGCTTCAGTGTGTGCTTGATCTCCCATTGGCATGCTTATGCTGGGTCCCTGGTCACCACTTCTGGATTCCTTGTAGCTTGCTGTTTCCCTTCTTGTTGCTGCCAGGTCTCCTCATTGCCACATGCTGGGTCCCTTGCCTCACGCTGGGTCCCTCGCTGCCACTGCTAGGAGTTTCACTGCATGGATCCCTCCCTACTGCTGCTTGGAGTCTTGCCATGCATTGGATCCCTTGTTGCATGCTCGGTCCCTTGCAGAGTCCCTTGTCGCTGCAGTCAGGTCTCTGTGTGCAGGGTGCCTGGCTGGTCCCTGGGGGGTTCTTCCTCCATGAGTGCTATGGGGGGTCCCTCTCTGCTGTGTGCCTGGCCAGCCTCTCCCCACAGCATGCTGGGTGCCTGGCAGGCAAGTGAACAGGTTGCTTCCAGCTGCTGCTGCTTGATGGGTGCTGAGGCAACTCAGTGTGCACTAGTCAGGCTCCTTGCAAGCAGTTCAAAATGACCCAGCAGGCACTGGGCAGGCACCATCCCCCACACCGTGCCAAATTGCTCTGAGCTGCTGCTCAAGCAGTGGGTGCTGGAGCAACCTGGTGCAGATGGACCTGTCCAGGCTGCCAGTGCATGACGAGTTGCTCCAGCACCTGCTGCTGGGGCAGCATCTCAGAATGACTTGGCGCGTGCTGGCCAGAAACCCCACACCCAGGGCTTGCCGGGTCACTTGAACCTATGTGTGGGGTTTCCAGCCAGAGGGTACCGAAGCAACTTGGAGTGACTCTGCGCCAGCTGGCCTGGAACCCCGTGCACTGAGGGGAGCTCGGGCGCTCTCTGTTGGCTGGCCATGTACATTTTCAGGTTTCAGTTAAGTCGGATATGATCATAAGACAAGACTTGGTTTTTGTTTCTTCTGGGCTTTTTCCCCCTGCTCTGCCCT
>NW_017728994.1:60176299-60198426 GCF_001723915.1 Gavialis gangeticus | reverse complement strand
ACCCTCATCTTATAATTGAGTAAATACAGTACTTGGAATGCAATGAAAGTGTTCATAGGGAGAACTAGTATAGAATGGTTAGTGCATTGTAAATTTATATCCTAGTTTACTGCTCACTAACTTTCCCATCTAGACAGAATGGTAATGCAGAGGAGGGAACAAACCGCTTCGTTTGCTGTTAGAGATGCGTACAAACTCTGTTTGCTTTATTTATTTATTTTCATTTCAACTTTCCAAAATGCTTGTTTCTCTTGGGTCTTAAGCTGCAATACAAGATTTTCCCCAGACTTTTGTTTTGATATATTTGTTGTTCAGGAGTAGGGCTTTGCCTTATCTAGTGTCACCCACACTAGAATGATATAAAATATAAGGCAAGTTTAAACTTTTCTTTGCTTTTTCTTTGTCATTAGTTTAGCCTTAGCATTAGTTTGGCCATAAGTGCCAGACTTAAATTTCATGCTATTATTGTAGGTCTATTGATAGCAAGTATTGAAGTGTTAGCACGTACATGGCATTGATGTGTTTGTCACTATTACCTCGCTTTACTCAGAACATTTTTAGGTCACGTGGTGGGATGGGATAAACATAGACAGCTGCTTGAGCTTCCACTCTAGCTAATACCTGTGGTAGGGCAAAGAGGAAAGATTTCCCAGTCAGATGTAGACAAGGTCTGAAAGTACCTATACTTAATTTTAATACAGTTCTTAAGCTATGTAAACATGAGGATAAGAAATTGGCTCACTGAATCAAGATAATATTGATTTTCTTTTTTAGAGGGAATCACAGTGTACATCTGTCTTTGACAGATATTAAAAGAGGTGCCATGGTTGTTTAATTTCAGTTTCAGAATTTAAAAATAGCTGATGAAAAATGCATATAGAATTGTGTGCTAAATGGCTTTAGATAACACTACCAGAGTTACACCTTATACCTCTGAGACTAATTACCTAGTGGCTAGAGCCACGGGAATGAAAAAAGAAACAAGTCTTTTTACATCCAATTGTCACTTTAATGCTTTAATGCTTTAATGCTCCGAGTATCTAAATCTTCTAAATCTCTCTTGACCTTTTTCCTTTTGAAGTTACAACTTGTTACCAAAATTGAAAAGCACTTTGAGAGAAGGTGTATTATTTGCTGCATGTATAGTCATGACAGATTTAAGCAGTGTATAGAAACACTAGCAAGGTATGTTAGAGAGAGGAATGAAATTTGAGCCAGATTCTTCTCTCTTCCACCATGTCTGCATTGTTACTTTTAACTGCACGAGAATGAATGCTGTTTCGGTGGCCTTCCAGTCTCAGAAGCCTTCTCTACACAGTACAGTTTTACTCATTTAAACTTGAACTCATTTTAAATGATCTAGTTAACCTGGTGTACACCCTTGGATGAATACTTATTCTGGTATGGGTCAAACCGATTTCTGATAAATGTAAGCTGACGTAGAAATATTTTAAAACTACTAAGTTGTTGTTTGTGCACAAATTTGCAGCAGGCTCAGCTGGTCTTAACTAAATTATCAGAAACTTACACTGTTAGACTAGAACGGTGCTGGTCTCTTGTACATGCACAGCCTTAATATTTGGTTCCATTATGCCCCATCGGTAGACAGTTTAAATCATGCTGTGCTAGAATGAAGAAGCTCTAAGTTTTTTCTTTTGAGTGGAATTGTTTAGTTACCTTCCCCCTCCTGATCTAACTGCAGTATTATTGAAAATCTGACAGCAGTTGTGTTTCCACATTCAAGGTCTTGCAAGTTCATCCATTTAGATACCTAATCTGCTTAGTGTAGCTAAACCAGTGATGGAGTTCTGTATATTTTAAGGACATTGGGTGTTTCATTATGTTACGTAAGAGATGATGGCTTTTTTAATGTTAGTTTACAACTTCTCAGATTCTTTGCTTTATTGTAAAGCAAGCTATTGGGGGCTGTAATAATGTTACGTGGTATCTCCATCTTGGAGAAACATTCCTGACAAAAGACTGCATTCTGGTAACATTTCATTATTAAGAGCTAAACTCCAAAAGTGAGCACTTAATAAACTCCAAAATAATGGGAGCGATTATATAGAGTTTCATTTAACATTTGTCATTGTGGCCAGAAGCTTTAATCTAACTTATTTGAAATTCATGGTTTACCAAACTTTTACATAACTTCCTTAAATGGATTCCAGATCCTTCATGAAATATAAGCCAGAAAGTAATGTAAGGAATATTGTGTCTTAAGATGATTCCCTGCTATAGAAATGACAAAAATAATACAGTAATCTGGGGCTTTAAAACATTCCTGATGCTTATTAACAAGCGGACTCACCCGCTTAACAAGACCTACCTTTGAAAGATAATGTTGGGAGTATCAGTAACGTCTGGGAGTGGGAACCTGTTAAGAAACCTGCTGCCCTTCTGCTGGAAAAACAGAGTATGTGGAGACATTTTTACCATGTTGCTATCTCTGGCTCTATATCTGCTATTTTTATATCTGTTTGTTTCTAGCAAAACAGCTTCCTCCTACAGATTTGAAAGTCTGTTTCTAGTAGCTTAAGAGACACTTATTTCTTCCCCCTCATCCCCTTCCCATTCCCATACTTTCTCTTCATTCCCATTTTTGAGTCCTTTTCCCATGTGGAAAAATCAAATGCTTGCTGCTTTTGCTGTTGTTGCTAGAGATGGTAGCATGACACAAACAGGACTCCTGATAGTTCTGGTGCTGTCCACGTGGTTCTCAATAGTAGCTATGAAAATGACCAGACGCAGCCTTCTGTCGCTTGGCAAAGCTATGCTAAGCAGATGCAGAAGAGTCATCCACAGACAGCAGCATTTCACATTGGGAAGATTATGTTTGCAGCTCAGGGGAAAGTAACTTTATTGTACTTTTAAGAAGAAAAATAAAATGGATATTTACATAAAGGCATAAATAATATTACAACAAAACCAAATCCCAGTAGCATTGAATAATTATTCTAAAAGGAACTCTGCCAGTCTTTTGCTTACTAAAAATATATTTTTTTCACCCTTTCAGCATGCTAATAATCTTACTTAGTCTACTTCAAAATCCCTGCTGCGCTGCTTCTCCGACGTCGCTCGATTCTATTTCTTGTCAAAATGAAAGTTTTAATTTTTATGTATGTTGATAAATTTGATAAAGACAATAGGGGTGAAACCTCTTCTCCCTGTTTTGCTTATCCTTTATATTTTAATGGTGAAAAATGGCATTAAAAATGTCCTGTCCTTCAAATAAGCAATCATTCACTCCCATAGCATGTGCCAGTAAGTTATTTGGTTTTATGGGTGGGTAGAGGTCTTTGTGAATGCTAAGTAAATACTAATGTTTTTCTTGGGACTTAAACTGTATGAGGGGAAAAATCTTGTATGAGAAGTTTTTTGTATTCGAGTGAAAGTGGTTAGTTTCAGTAGCTTGGAATCTACGGAGGAGGTCAGAGGTGTAGAATATGAAATAAAAATATACTGGTAACTTTAAAGGATGGTGGGAACAAAAATCCTAGTATAGGTGAGTTTAATGGTGAGAGTTTAGAAAGAAATATTGTAAAGTTTAGGTGGTCTTAGGATTTTTGAATGTGACATTGGTGTGAAAAGAGATCCTTAATATTTACTCTTTTCAGTTCTCACATATTGAAAAAGTCTTGTGTTTTCCTAGCTAACAGCCAGCAAATACATTTTGTTACACTTACATGTTATAAGTATTGAATAACTTTTAATGGCTCAGAGTTGGTCCATCAATTTGCATACTTTCAGAGCTTTAAGTAAATCCTTTAGAACTTAAATCTTAACTAACTTGATCTTATCTTGAAAACCAAAATCAATTTTTATGATTAGGCTAATTAAGCAAAAGCAGTAGGTATCCTTTAAGTGAGAGAAACTCAAGGTACAAAATGTGGCATCAGACTGTAAGCCAGTACTTCTTTTTGAAACCTTGAGAGAATCCAGTTCTGAACCTCCCTCTTCCTTCCAGTAAGAATAGAGAATGTGAGCTTTATGCAGAAATGAAGTGCTTAGATTTTTGTGCCAAAAGGTGTGTGTGTGTGTATTTGTACAAATACACAGGGCATTTAGTCTGAAAGTCTTGGAAATTTTACCAAATTTTTTGCTTGCATTTTAATATTTTATAAAGCAAGTGGAGTGAGTTTTAGCAGTGATAGTGGTGTAACAGAATGCTGTGCCCTCGTCATGAAGCTTAGTCTCATGCTGACAGTTTCATTATTGTAGCTACTCCTTTCATGTTGTTGGGTTACTATGGTAAACTGCTTATTCTACATTCCTTCAGAGATTGCCTGAAGTCACCCAACACTCTTCTGTGTACACAACTCATGTTCATGCTTGCTTGTTTTTCAGCCATTTCATCATTCTCTGTGGTTACCATTTTAAATAGAACAATTGGAGACTCTATTAATTCTACTGAAAAGTAAAGATAGTGTTTGATGCAGGTGTGGATTTGGGAAATTGGTACCTGGAGATGCTCATTTTTGAATTTTTGGTAATTTGATAAAGCATTGGTTTTACACAGAGCTAAAAATCTATTTATAGTTCATTATCAAAACCTTAGCAATGTGCTATCAAATTGTACCTGTGTTCAACAAAATGCTCATCTGCTGCAAATTGGCAGAAGAGACGGTTGAAACAGAGCTATTGCCTTCTGTATTTTTCTGCAGTGAATTACAAGAACTTGCCTACAAAAAGTTGGTCAGTTGGGTTTGTATCTGAATGGGACAGTTTGAGAAAAATGGAAGTATTTAAGCGATGTGAAAGTACATACATATTTTATTTGTATGCTAAATTTAAAAGTTGCAGTGTTGAAAGCGTCTGTCTCTTATCCTGTTTTGGAGCAGTCTGGAAGTGTTAAACTCTTAATCCTTGGCTAACGTTCCCTTTTAGAAAGTGACGAGCAAAAAATATTTCTGATTTAAAGCATAAATTCGTGTTTCATGAATCAGTGGTTTAACAATGACATGAAATGTTGGGCTTACATTACTGAGAACCGCAAAGGGACAAAGCAGAGCTTTATTTCTAGGGACTTCCTACTAGGAGACAACCAGGGATTTATTTCTTGCACTGTCAGAACCTGGAGGATTTCTGTTTCCTCATTTCCCATTGCGCCTTTAAACGCATGAAACTGTGGCAACAATGTACCTTTTTAGGACCCTGCAAAAATTAAAGTGCTGCCCTCCCCCCTCCACCCCAGCCACCAGAGAAACGTGTAAAAGTGCCCAGAGGTACTAGATTTAATACACATTAACTAAAGGACATTAATGCATGTGTAGATGTGCCCACTAACACTTCATTATTATTTTCAAGGGTATAGCTCCACAACTAAAGTTTTATCAGCCATTTAGGGAGAAATTTTTAAAATTTGGAAACCTTATGAAGATCTTGTGAAGGAGTTTGGAACAAGGTGTTAGTCATAATACTGTGATCTCTAACTTTTTTATACTTAAAAACAGCGTTCTGGCATCAGTGGAGATGGTGTGCATTACAATGCAATGTCATGCAGACTTTTGCATATCTTTGACAAATCTTTGAAATAGTTGCATATCTTTGATGAAATCAGTGAAGTAGATCAGTGTAAGTTCCAGTAATTACCTACAAGTACAGTACTGTTCAGTACTTACCTACCATTCTTGATGTTATGAAATGTCCCAGTTTGTGATTTTATTTATTTATTTATTTATTTATTTATTTATTTTCAATTTTAACTATTAACATAATTTCTCTAAAGAATATGCAGTCAGGAGGAAAGTAGCCTGTATGTATAGCTATTCCGATCTGGCTTTGCAGTACAGTTAAGCAGAGTATCATGTTTTGTTTCAGTGCCAAGGTAGTCATTTTGAAATGCTTAAGCATTTTGTACCTTGGATCTCATTTACTGCGTGCGTAGAGGTAAAATCCTTGAACTGCCTGGTATTGAATTCACTTGCTCTGTGTAACTGTCCACCTTGAGCTTTGAAGAGAATATTGATTAGAGAATGCCATGTTGTAAAACAAGGCTTGAAATAAGCCTGATAGATTGACTGTACTAATATTTTCCATAACTGAATGGTGTAGCAAATGACTAAGCACCAGAAAGCTCATTAGCCCATGCAAAAGTAACTGTAGAAGGGGTAGAAACTGAGCATCAGAGTCTTGGGACTGCAGAGCAAGAGAGTTCATGGAATGATCTAAACTGCCTCTGTAATTGAGCTGGATTAGACAGATCTCTGTCATTTTATAGCTATTTAAGACACTGAATTAGGTAGAGGAAGTATAATGCAGAACCAAGCTGAAGACTGTACGCCAGTTTTAATTGTTCTTAATGGTTTTACATCCTTGCTGACAAACTCCCGAAGTGGTATGTTAATTAAATTCAAATAAGAAAAACTAATGAAGTTACAGGTGCTACAATCATTAATAGAACTAGTTGGATTATAGGAGAGGGGAAGCAAAGCAGGCATTAATACTTTATTCTTAAAACTAAAAATTCGTATTTTTATTTGGCTGTAAAAGACCAATTTAGAGAAAACATTAAAGTATTAAATCTGCAAATATCTGCGCTTTTTGCAGTCAGATTGATGGTAATACTGTTGAACGATCTGACTGTTGCTGTATCATCACGTATCCTGAATTTCTGATTTTGTACTCTTTCACCTTAAGTTTGACCATTTACTCTGCATTCCCACAGTGCTGACTGGATCAGACCAACTTTTTGCATCATATTGACCAGTATAGACTCATCCATTTTACTTGTTTATTTGCAGTATATTGAAAAGTCTTTAGGGCATGAATCTGATAATGGGCTAAAGAATCTGTACAGTATTACTGCTACATCTTGTTTATTTGTTTGAAGTGACTGAAGGCGAGAAGACTGGATGGACGGATGGAAAATGGGTTTGATTGTGTTTTTTACTAACAGTGGGACTAATGCAACCTGTGTCATTTCTCAGAATTTGCTTGTGGAGGATGTTGGATTGAAAACTATGGAGTCTGAAATGTAGTATCCATGGTACATTTTAAAAAATATGCCAATTCCCCTACCACTGTTGCATTATGTCCAAGAATAAAAAGGCATTTCGCAGATACAGTCAACTCTTAGACTTAGCAGAAGCTGCTGTGAAGGATACTGGTGGTTTTCATCTTGTGGACCTGGGGAAGCAAAAGAGTATTGGTGGTGAAAATTGAGGATTAGGAGTCAAGATCAGAGTCTGGTAATAAGCAACTATGCCTCATTCTCGCCATTTTTTCTAGCAGTATTGCTTTTTTGTTCCTAAAATATAGTTAATATACACATCTCTCCAGGATTGTTTAAAGGTTTGAGACTTTCTTATGAACAACGATACTGCAGAAATAAGAGAGCTTTTTGCTAGAGAATGATCTGAGTCAGCGTTTATTCTTTTTCAGTGCCCTAAAAAATAATGTTTAAAAAATGTGAACATGTTGTATGTGATATGTAGTGTTCAAGTTGCCTCTTAATGTTTTGTTTCAAAATGATGTTGTCTGTAGGCTGAAAAAACCTCCTTCTCTTCCATTGGATAAATGTTAATTTTAGGAGTTTACATCTAGTCAAGCTGGCTAGAGGTAGCATTTTATATATATATAATTTGTTCAGTGATCAGCTAAAAGCTGTCTGCTGGCATACTTATTGAACCAGGCGCACCTAGTCCAGTCTTTCAGCCTCCAGGGACTAGAGCAAATTATTTTTTCTTTTGAGTGCTTCTATCAAGGCTACTCTTCCTCCTGGGGAAATTATTCCCCTCTGCCTCATCCTTTGTTATCTCAGTAGCCCATCACCATAGTCTTTTGATTCCACATTGACCAACCCACCTCAAAGGCAAACAGAGAGGAAAAGATGAATGAAAACCCCTCTAGCATGATCCAATCCAGGAAAACATGTAAGCACCTGCTTAACTTTTTTAAGCATGTATTTGAAGATAAATATGCAATAAATGCTTTCTTGACTCAGAGCTCTTTGAGCATGTCAGTCTTTACTAATGCAGGGACCAGTGGAAAATGTGACATTAGTTTAAAGCCTTCAGGATTTAGGACTTAACTTCAGGCAACTGTACTGGGCTTTGTCATCAACCTATGAATCTGAGTTAAATCTCCTTCATACAAACCACAGCATATAGTGGTCAGATGTACAAATGAACTGTTAAAGCCTCCATCAGCTAAGCTGAACACATTGGGTGCATGTACACGAGATGCAAACTGCGCGGTAGCCTAATTCTGTTGCACAGTAGTGTGCCGAGCAAAACCCGTGCTAATACGCTACTGCACAGTAGTATTAGGCTAGAACATGTACATGTACCCACTGACAGCAAAAATATGTTTGCAGAAAATCTTAACCAGATGCTAAGTCAGGGGTGTCAAATTTACCTCCTACCCTGGATCTTGACCCCAGGGTTCCTTGTGAGCCTGATCCAGCCCAGGGTAGGGGGTGGCATGTCCCAGGGCTGAGCCAGAGCTGCTGCCGCTGCCACGTACCTCACGTCCACAGGATGCACAGTGAAGGTGGCTCTACCTCTGGCACGTGTAATCCATTTCCATGTAGTGTGCAGTGGGGGTGTTGGCTGATGAGGTGGGCCTGCTTCAGTGGCAGTGGATGAAGTGGCTGGAAGGCGACTGGGTCTGTACCGGCTCATACCTAACCTTAGCGTTAGAACATAGGTGGTGCTGCTGAAGTTATGGAAATGGCTTGGTTTGTTCTTGGAAGAGAGCATTGATTGAGTACAGCAAGTTACAATTTTAAGCGCAACAAACAGCAGAAAACTTTGCCTGTCTTGCATAGTTCTGAGGACAGTGTCTCCCGGCAGCCAGGCGTTCAGACATTTTTTCTGGGGTCTGTGGTTCTTGAGGTGGGTGGAGGGCTTCCGTTTCAATCTAATTAGCCAGTTGCTGAAACTGACTGCTACCACAAGTATCTACTTACCTGTCATGTTTTCAGTAGCATCAGGAAACAACGAGGGAAGGAAGCTGCATTTAGCTAAAGACTTACTTTGCTCTTTCTACAGAATCACTGCCCCCCTCCGCCCCTCACTGCTCTCCAACTTCCAGTAGCTCTGTGTAAATTTAAGAAATCGGGCTGGTGCATCTACTTCAGGATTTTGCAGCTTGTTTATTTTAGCACTCGGAAACACTTGAGCTAGTAGTAAATATTTAAGGTACTCTACCATTTGTGTGATGACTTCTGATAAAGAAACAGGGGAAGCTGGTGCTCTAGATATCTGCAAAGAAGCCCCCCAAATTTAGTGCATGTTTTACCTGGCTCTGTAGATCGATGCTCAGATATTCAGAACGAACTAGTAATTTTGAATGCCCAGTTTGACACACCTTAAAGATGGAGGGATGCTGAAAAGTGTCCCCCGCTAGACTTGCTGTTTCTGGGTACAGCACTAGTTGTTCTAGGGCAGTGAGGGCCAACCTTTTTGGCAAGCATGCCACAAATGAGCCCTGTACCTTCCCTATGTGCCATTTTGATCCCATTCTTCTGTCCAATCTGGGGCTCTGCTTTCTGCTCCCAGCCTTGTACCCCCTCTGTATCTGCTGCTTTGCTTTCTGCTTCCTGTCTGCATGGGCCATGCACTAAAGCTGTCTATGCCCCTTGTGACATCCACACAGGAGACCACTCCTGTCCTAGAAAGTGTAGGTGTAGACTGAAAATGATGTGGTTATTTTGAGCTACTGTGGAGTAGATGTGGTACTGTAGGGATTGTATGAATTTAACCCCTTCAGCATCTGGACAGGCGCCATGTACAAGAACTCTAACAAATTCTCCTGTGAAGGATTCTGTGATAAGTTCTGTCCTTATCGTCACACATGTTGCTCACGTTTCACTGCTTAGTCATAGGGAAGAGTGTAACCTGAGCATCTGGAACAACGTCATAGAAAAACAGATACTAATTTCTTCCTCCTTGTGGTGATTTTTGACTAAAATGTGCCTCTTCAGTATGTTGTGAATTTATGCATATGAACTTCCCACATATTGGTAAGAGAATAAAATCCATGATGTGGTGGGTAGAATACTAAAAAGGTCAGAAACAGATTTGCGTGTTTTTTTTTTCATAAAATCTAGAAAATCCACACACTAACATGAAGGCCCTACTGTCTTTGAGGTGGTGGGGGGAAGGGTCTGCCTGGGCAGCAAAAGCAGGGAAATTGCATCGCCCCTTGTTCTGTGCCATCAAGGGTGGGACGTAGGGCTGGGTGTGTTGCATCTAATGAAGCGGATCAGCTGTGCCGCAACATATCATGGTACAGCTGATCCGCTACATTTATCAGCTTCTGACACATTTTTAAACATGTTATTAACAGGATTATGTAACTTGTTAAGCAGTTTTTTCATGTAGCTGACAAAATGCCAGAGAATTTGAACTTAATGCCTTCTAGGACGCTTTGTTGTTGTTTTTCCAGCCAGTTAAGAATTGGGTTTGTTAGCTGTAACTAATTTTTAAATTCAGATTTATGAAAAATCTGAATTACAGTTTTGTATTGAAACCAAAAAAGTAGTATTTAAATGGGAAAATAAAGACTGCTTTTTATCTGTATCCCCAGAATTGAAGTGTAGAATTTATTCTTTCAAGCATGACATAGTAATCAGAATCTTTGGGGAGTGGGGGGGTTCACTTAATAGTTAAATAATCATATTTTATTAAATGTAGTTTAGCCCTGAAAGATGCTTTGTTTTTGCTTTCTTATGTGTTAGTAAATATGGTTTGAAGTAAATATCTTCTACAAACTCCTCACAAAATAATTCTTTTCCCTAAACATTTAAATCTGTGCACATTACGTATTATTGTACTTTTGTGTGCTAGTTTACCTGTCCTGTTAAATTTTAAAGACTTCAAGCAGGGGCATTATAATATAAAATATTAAGTTAATATATTTTGTGTTCTAAAATGAATATGTTACTTTTACTGGAAATTAATGAACCTAACACCAGCTAATCTTTTTAATGACAGTAATAGAATGCTGGAAGTTATATAACTCGAGTGGTAAGCCGAAATCCAAGTAATGATTTTAGACATCTTTCGTTACATTTCCTCAGCCAAACAGCTGAATAATTTAAAACTCTTTCTTCTTTTCTGAAAACTTATTGTTATGTGATCCTGCTCTCACCTTTCACCTGAAGCTGACTTAGTCTACAAAATTCTAACCTTTCTTTTGCATTGAAAAAGGATTGGTTTTTCTCAAAGCAGTCTAATTATTTTGCTGGATTGCTTAGATATTCTGGAGTTTGTCCCTCTAGTATTTTTGCCCATGATTCTGGATATCGTTGCACTAAAAAGAGTGAAGTAAGTCGTTGTTTGTCTTTAGCTAAACGGAGCTTCCTTTCCTCCTTGTTTCCTGATGCTACTGAAAACATGACTGCTAAGTAGATACTGGTGGCAGCAGTTCGTTTTAGCTAACAGGCTAATTAGATTAAACTAAGGTATAAAAGACTATTCCTGTTTGGTACAAAAAATCTGGCTTAAAGCCAACAATACAATTGCTGTATAGTAGCTAATACGCTAATGTTAATTTGGGTCAGACACACTTTTAAATGTAAGCGTTAACTACAACTGCATTCTAATTAGATGGAGAGGATTCATCCCAAATTAAAAAAAGAAAAAAAAAAGAGGTCAGGAGGAGTTCCCTATGACTATCCCCAAAATGGAAGTGCCAAGCTGTGTTTGTTTTTCAAATTTAATTTAGGAGATGGTTATCTGTGAAGTTAAAGATAAAACTAGAGAGTCAAAATGTGCTGAAGTTGCCACCATTCATGGTTTTATCGGCATAGTGAGATGCAGAATATATATATTATGAAGTTTTCTTTATGCTAACCAGTTTTAGAGAGAAGGCTTGAATAAATTTATTCAGTACTTTTTTTTGGTTTTATAGACAAAAGATCTGAGTCTAAGGCTGTTTTAAGAGTAGTATCTTTAATTAGTTACACTCAAAGAGTACTTATGTCTAATTCTTCCTTGGTCTAATCATCTGACTGTCACTGTTATGTTAACATAATTTTGTTGCTTGTTTTCTCTGTTGCTGTATTTGAAATGAATTATTCCTATTCAAGGGCTTGTTTACACTGTAAAAGTAATTCTTAATGTGTTCTCACAGAGCTTACTTGTGCAGACTGATTGGATGAGTTTGCCTCTAAATATGTTCTTTGCCTCAAACTGCAATGCTCCTTTCTTTCCCAATTTAATAAGGATTTTTTAATAATGTTCTGCTTGAATTTTACACACACACACATTGATGTTGTTTGTAGCTCAGCTTGGGAAGAAATGTTGATTTGTTTTTAAGGAGGCACAGTAACTGTTCAGTGTATTTTTAAAACTTTATTTAATGCCTTTTGTCATTTGGATTTGAAATTGATTGTTCAGTTGCTTCAGAAAAGTAAGAGCAATCTTATTCTATTTATGCTAACAACGTGTTTTGCTTAAATAAATGTATGTTGTCTAAAAAAACCCTTATTAACGTTCTAAGAGCTACCATGTTTATCCAAATCCCAAACTAGGAGTTTAAGATGACCCCCTAATAATTAAACTGCAGCTTCGCCCCTGGTCCCAGAGCCATGGCCATAGCACCCGCCTGCTTCAGCTCAGTATTTAAATCTAAGAAAAGGCTTTACCCCCTCCATGTTTAAATGGGGGGGCGGCATGTCTTGCGTTCAAGTCAAGATGGTACTTCTGATACTAGGTTAGACTGACTTTCTCTGTTCCTCAGTCTGACAGGTATATTAGAGGACAGGAAACAATTCAGTATTTAACTGAAAGTATAAGAGAACAGCTTTTGCAGTTGGTTTTTTTTTGATGTGGAAAGATATTTGCAATAGTGGAGGAGAACTAAGTTGAAACAAACTAGATAAAAGATTATCAAATCTTTTCTTCCCAATTTTGATTGAGACCCTTGAAGAACTGGAGACAGATTAGGAACTATTTGAGCCTAAAAAAGGAAAGATCAGGAGTACTGAAACTTTTGCAGAGAGCTTTTCTTTCAGTTCTGAAATATTGATTCTTAGGGTTTAACTCAGTTTTGAGCAGTGTAATTAAAAATTGCTTCTCTTCAAATTCTGATTTCACTTTGCATTTGAGAGATCTTCCAGTTGTCCATGATCTGTCTGCTTTTTCTGAAGTAAAAGTCCTAAACTTCCAAGACTTAAGTTTTAGACCTTTTGGGACATACCCTTACCACCTCCATCCCATGTTAGGAAGTGCTGCAGTGAAGCACACCCATTCCACCCATGCTGCAGCTCCAAAAAATGTAATACAGCCACAGTTAGAGCAGTTCTGAATGAATTCCAGCAAGCGCACCTGAGGCAGAGCACTAGAGGGTTGCATTGGGTGCATGCCAAACACCAGCTACGTTTTCTTTCTTTTTTTTTTTTTTCCCCCCCCCGACTGTAGTGCTCAGAGCAGACCTGCAGTACTTCACCATGGTATTTTCTAGCATAATTTCAGAACCAGCATAGATAGGCCCTTTGTCTGTAACTGCTTAAAGATGAGCCAACAAGCAAAAATCCTTCCCCACACACTTCCCACATTATATTCCTTTTGCTTCGTCTTTCAGGCTGTTAGAAATATATCTCTCATTCTTTTCCTAAGGGTGGTTAAATGCCAGAAGCCAGTAAACTGTGAGCATAAGATACAGAGTCAGTGAATTCCTCATGTTAAGATTTGTTGCTGTGATGATATTCCTATATTTCTTATGTCTGTTTTCCTCAGTGAAGTCTAAGCATTAGCATAAACCAGTGATGCTGAACCTTTTTAGACTCGAGGTGCTTCTACATAACTTTTCTGAATTTGGCAGCACCCCAGTTGAGAACCACTATTCCACGTCTCAGGTTACCTACTTTATGTGCAGTCTGCTGCTCTGCCCAGCATGCCAGTTTACAGGAGGAGCATGTGGAACTAGACCAGGAAGCAGCTGAGACGCAAGCAGGCACATTAGGTTTATGATAAACTGGTTATGTATGCCCCTCCTGGAAAAAGGCATGCCAGACAGTTTCACCCAGCCGTAGCAGTACCAGTGTTGGCTCCATGGCACCCTTGAAAGCACCTTGGTTGACAGCTACTGACATGAACTATAAAAGTACAGGATACATGTTATACTGCCTTGATTTTTCTAATTTAATTCAATTATCTTAATGTTTTGGACATTCTTTTTCCCTCAGTCTTGAAGTCACCATGTGAGACAGGATACTGGGCTAGATGGACCTATAATCTGATCCAGGAAATGGCAGTTCTTTTCATTTTAGTACAGTGACACACTGGGTACATCTACACACGCAATTAATGGAACACAATAAACTCAGGAGCACTTAGATCCCAAGAACACTGCTCCCAGGCATAGCATCTACATGTGCATCTGGGACAGAAAGGAGGTCTGAGCTGGCAGCAGAGTTGGGGGTTGGGGGCGGGGAGAAGTCAGCTCTAGGGCTCTGGGGTGGTGGTGTTGGGCAATGGCTGGAGCACAAGCGCTGAAATTGCGGAGCTGAATGGTTGGATGGCAGGCAGGAGTCTGGCCCCCTGCTGCCTGGAGTGACTGGGTGCAATTTACACCTGTGGTCACCAACTTCACATGTATTTCATCATGGTCAGTTACTCAGTTCATTTACTGCACCATAATATGAAAGCATGTGTATGTGGTGACACTTTACTGTGCAACTGGGTTGGGAGTGGGCAAAATGCAGCCTGGGGGCCAGATGTGGCCCACCAGGCCATTCTGTCTGGCCCATGGTACCCCTAAAAAGTTCAGAACATTAATATTTATCTCCCCCTGGCTGCCTATCATGCGGTCCTCAATGGCTTGCCAAAACTCAGTAAGCGGCCCTCTGCCCAAAATAATTGCCCACCCCTGAACTAGGTAGTCTGCTCTGCAGTAAAGCACACGTGTACATGCACCCACAGCGTATTAAATATATAATGTAGTGTGTGTCCCGGGGGCCGAGGTAACAAGGGACACTTACCTGAAGCCCATAATGGGAGAGATGCAGAGCCGGAGGGAGAACCAGCGTGGCTTGTTAGCCTCCTCTTCGTACAGCTGCGGCCAGCAGCTGATGGCGGCGTCAGATGCTGGCCAGCAGATTTAAAAATGGCGGTCGCCGCTCCGGAGGCAGCGGATAGCCTGGAGGCCAGACTGCTGTCAGGGCCAGTGACTGTGCGGGCTCCACGGGACAGGCAACAAAGAGCCAGCATGCCGGAGGGAGCAGTGGCCAAGAAGGGAAGCCCGACGACTGGGACACCGGCGGGTCGACACAGAAGCGACGGATCGGGTGAGCGACGGAAGATCAGGACAACCCAGGAGGATTCAGAGGACCCCGAAGTAAGTGCCGAGATGGTGGGTGCTGGCTATGCCGAAGAGGGGCAAAAGACCAAGGACCACCTGGCTGGACGGAGATCGGGGTGGGATTGCTGCCAAGACCAGAGGACGTCGATTAAGGAACGCGAGCGGGGCAACTAGAGAGCAACTGAAGGGAGCCCCTCCCCCCCCCGTCCATGCTAATAGGGATCTGGTGGAGGGTCAGTGAGGTAGTTAGGACGTCAGAACCCCCAAGTGGGGGAGTGTCACACGGGGTGCACAGGGTGAAGGGCTTGTGGTGTGGGGTCTATAGAGGTTGCAGCTGAGACACCGGTGCAGGCTGGTGTGAAGTGGTCGACATTTGGGTAGAAGTATCCCACGGATTTTGGGGATCGAAGACGAGAGCCGTGTTAGAAGCCTGCAGAACCAACACTGAGCGGGCACGGGGAAGTGGAGCCCATAGGTGGCGTGAGGCCGGGGTGTAGGGGTGGCGGAGCCCCGTGTGCAACCGGCGGGCCAAGCCCAGGCCACCGAGGGACCTGTGAACTAGTCCCGCCTCACTGGGGGAACAACAAGTCATGGCAGGCGAGAGCGGGCTTGGCAACGCGGGAGGACAAACAACCACGGTAACAAACAGGTCCGGGCAGGGAGTAGCCAACGGCCAGGAGGGCAGAGCTCCCAGGAGTGACGGGAGAAGGCCCGTCGGGGACAGCGTGTTTCAAAGAATGGATGGGCTTTAGAAGGTTTGTTTTTATTTTTAAATTAAAGAGTGAGGAGTGGAGCTTGTCTATGGTATCGGGTACTTGTTCTAGACCTCAGAGAAAGCACATGTAGAGGGTAAACAGAGATGCAATTTTGTTGCAGTGCACAGACTGCATTTGAAGTGACCTTGCATATATAATGTCTTGGATATGGGTTTTGATAGACTGGAATCTACATAGAAGCAGGAGCAGTGGTCATAGTAATTAATATGGACAAGCTTTTATGGTGCACATCTTGGGAGGGAGATGCATATAGAAACCCTTCAAAAGCATCAGGTTTTAGCTATAGTCTTCATGTGTAAAGAGAAGAAACCATATTGCATAGTTCTGTTTTGGGGAGGAGAAGGCTAGAAGAATTAATTGCACCTCTTAAAGGAAGAAAGCAAGATGAAGCAGTGTACTATAGTGTTCCTGTGTATCAGGATCTCTGTAGGTCAGTAAAATGGGTAGGATTTAGATTCGGGGCAGATCCAGAGGAGGTGCAGCAGCATGGCTTCACTGTCTTTCAGACTACAGGAGCAGCATCCAGGGACTCTCAAGTCCCCAAAGTGTTTTTCCCACCCCCAGCCTTTCCCTTCCATCCTCAGCAACACATCTACCCTCACATCTCCCTGCTTTTCCTGCCTGCTGCTGTCCCGGGCTGACTTGGGGGTAGGGGAAGCTCCACATTCATTTCTGGCCCATTCCAGCTGGGCTGCTTGGGAAGACTAGCTCAGCTGGGGACAGCAGTAACAGAAGCATGGGTTCCTTTTCCCTGCCTAGTTTCCCTAGAAGCAAGCTCAGGGAGGAGGAAGTCTACCAACTGCTGCTGTCCCTGGCCGAGCCCAGCTCCCCGTGTAGATTGGCTGGAGCTGGGCAGGAACAGCTGGGGAGTTCTTCCTGCCTCTGGGTCAGCCAGGGTTGGCAGCAGTGGTGGACAGGAGAAGTGTAGCATGGTGGGGGGGAGGGGGGAGCAAGGGGACATGCTCCTCAACACAGAGAGGAAGGGAAGAGGAACTTGAGAGTGTGTGGGATGATGGAGGGATGTAGAAATCTTAACTGCTTCTGGATTTAACAGAAGTCCCTGGCTGCTGTTCCTGCATCCTGCCCCAGTTGACTGGGGAGGCGGGGGGAGCAAGAGTGCAGTCATTCTTGCAGCATTGGCCACTGCTTCCATACCCTGTTTTTACAGGTTCCTGGATCTGCTCATGTTTGTATTCAATATGAAGTTTTAATAAAAGCAGGTGGCCTAAATCTAATTTTAAATCCAACTGAAGGCAGTTATACTACTGAAATTGTCCCTTCCTTAAAGGGGGTGGCAGGGGGGAATAGGCATTGGGTACATTGAGATCTTAAATCACTAAGTTAACAAGAAATCTGTTGTAAAGCTGGAAATAGAACTTGGATCTGTTGACCAAGTCTTGTAAAGCATATTAATATTAAGATAGCCTTTTGACTAAAACACCACATGTATTGCAGCTGCATTTTTGGCAAAGCTTTTGTTCTGTAATATAAAGATTGTTCCTAAGCTTGTCTGTTGCAGAGGCATGGAAGTAGGAAACCTGGCCTCTGGCTGGAAATGGAGAGCATCTTGTATTGTTTTCTAGCAATCCTGTTTGGTCAAATAATGACAGCTCCTATAGGAGAGCATTCCTCACTACAGGCAATGCTGCCACTAAGCAGCAACTGTTGTTGGGGGTCTGTGTGCCTTCTAAGAATGGAATGGCCTGAAGGATTTTCCTGTTAGAGGAAAGGGAATAATTGGACACTGAAATCTGTTGCAGGCTTATATTATAGAGGGTCTGTGTATGGAGGTTAGAAGAAGCTAGCTTGACAAAACTCAGTAAAGCGGCCCTCTGCCCAAAATAATTGCCCGCCCCTGAACTAGAATTTAATAGGAAAAGTTTATTCCGTTTCAGTATTTATTCGCATTCATTCTGTTGGAAATGAAGCTAATACACACACTGGAAGATCCTAAGCCTAAAAGTATTTGCTTACTCAGAATTTGACAGCATTCTTCATTTTAGCTGCAGAAACAAATCATTTTAAGCTAACAAAGCGTGAATTGAAGGCACAGTTTTAAAAGAAAAAAAAACTCATAATGCAGACCCAATGCAGTCAGTTGCACTAAATTTGTTAGTTCTTTGGAGCAAGGACTGTCTCTGTTTTCTTCGCACAGTCCTTGCACGGATGGGTCCTGGTCCTTTATCAAGACCTCTGGATGGTATGTGCAAGGCAAGGAAATTCATTAGCTCACAGATTTTTTTTAATTTAAAACTATGATCATTCTGTTTTTAATACAAAATGAAAAGGGTGAGTAGTTTGTCTCAAGTTTTAAGACATTGAAGTAGAATTAAGGGTGAAATAACAAACCAGACTTAAGCTAGGTGAGATCTGCACTTGGGACTTAAAGGTTCAGCTAGTAAAAATGTTAAGCTTTCTTTCTGCTTCATATTCTTATCTTGTTATAAAGTGGGGTGGGAGGGCAGGCAAGGAGGCTTTAGATGTGGGACTTATTTTTAAAAACACTGTTACTACCTCTTTCTGGCAATTACATTTTTAGAAATGGAGTACTCTGAGAGTTTAGTTCTTAAAACTACTCTAAAACAAGGTTTAGGGTTTCCACCCCACCCGTACCCCAAACAGTCAAGAGGAAAAAACTGACTTCTGGATAGAGTAAGGAATTAAATTGGTTTTTGATAAAATAACTGGAGTGTTAAGGCTTGTTTATTCACAAGAACAGAAAAAAATGGTGTGTTGGGGCATTGAGGCATGATTTAGGGCATACTATTCTGAATGAGAATATGTGGAAGGTAGGATGAAAATTAAAGGGTCTCAAGTCAGAAGGTTTTGCTTCCTCTTAATGGCTGTGTCATCAGTGAAAGGGGATTTTATTATTTATTTTCAAGTAAAAGAAAAGTCACTTGAGATGCATATGACTGCTTCCTGTATACACTGTGTTCTCCAGAATGTGATAAGCAGTTGACTCCAGTGGTCAAACAGTGTTCATGAAAGATGTCTGTTCATTCTGATGACATACCAAATGTGTTCCACACACAGGGATGTTCATATTTTTCAGTTAACAAGTACTCCAAACAAAGCTGATAACTAAAAATACACTGACACAGATTACACAGAATGGGGACAAAAAACAGTGGGAAATGAACATACAGTCAGTAAAGAAAAACCGAAAGTTCTTGCATGTAAATTAAACATTCAACAAATGTTTCCAAAATATTATTATAAAAATAGGTTGACTACAAATGGGATCTAAGGTAGGATCACTTAAGAATATAAATAGACTGTCAGAGTGACAGTGCAATGGTTTTTACCAAGCCCCTGATGTTTCTGTTTTTAATTCATTTAATAGAGCATGTCCTGCAAATGGGGGAAATCTGCTTCTCCTTTTCTTTATCAGTCTTAAAGAGGAAAAAAAAGAAGAAAAAGGAATTAAAATGCAGATGGAGAGATACAGAATCTGCACATGACAGGCAGAGGAAGGTGGTTTAATATTTGGTTTTATTTTTACATTGATCTCTTAGTCAAACAGCACTCTAAAGATGGTCCTTTCAAATGATGCCAAGCTTCAGCCTGAAAAATAGAGTATGAATCTGCATAATGATACTAATAGTATCTTGTTTGTCAGGTCCCAGCTTTCTAAGTGTATCAGTATCTTAATATATGAAAACTTATGCCATGGTGTTTAAATACTTTTCTGCAGGTTTTTTTCTCCTTCATCAGCTAAATCCACTGATTTTTTTTAAATAAGTTGCAAATTTATACTAAGCTTTTCAAAAGATAATGACTGCAATAAGACATTCTCAAATAAAATACACTGGTAATATAAAAATTTATCATGTGAACTGATAAGCTTCCTTTATTTTCAAAATTAGTTGCCCTGTTGCTTATGCCATTTAAATGATCAAAATGAAGTGAAACATTCATATTTCTGCTGTTAAAACAGTCTTTGGCTTCTTCTGCAGGAGCTAACTTACACTAGCTCCAAAGGGCTTTTTTTGGTTGTCAAACTTTTAGTCAAGTTCTTAGTAAGGTGTTTTTATTTCAACAAACACTGTTGCCCTATTAGAGAGAGAGAGAGACAAAGTGTGTGTGTGCATACACATGTGCGTTCTTTGTGCCTTCCGTCTCAATTGTGTGTTTTGTACCATCTAAGATACGATATTGCAAAAAAAATTGAGAGTTCTTATATTTTATTTTGTCAGGTTCAAGCCATTTTTTCCATTTCAAGTAATGTCACCTGAAGAGTATGAAGATCGGGATCTCAGCATACAAGATTTTCCACTGACAGAAGGCCGACTTAAAGTTACATTAATAGAATGTACCAGGTATGACCAGGTCTCTTTGGTTGTCTTTCTAGACTAACAAGCTGTTGCTGATTTCTGAGTACATGATATAAGAACAAACCTTAATCGAGTCTTACGATTCAGGAATATAATTCACTTCCTTTCATATGGCTCTCAATCTCTGTTCCAAAATGTGAGGGGGAATGATTTTAGTAGAAGATCTCTTTTTATTGCACCATTATCTGGAATTGAACATGGCCAACCACTGAATGATCTTTGCATTTCTTAAATTTCCTTTGAACGTGGAATGTTGTTATCCTCGTTACGAAGCCTCTGAGACATATAATTGCATAAAGTTCAAATGATTTTTAAACTTCTTCCCACTGGCTGCAGTGATAGATAAGTAATATTTAGGTGGTTTTCCATATCAGTAAGAATTGGATGCAAGACTTAATTGGTAAAAATGTTGGGATAATAGTTTGCAAACCAATGGAATTTTTCCTTACTTGCAAGCTATAGAAAACTGGATGCTAAGAGGACTGTCATGATCTTAAATCCAGATAAGTGTTGGGCTTTGTTTGTTTTGGGTTTTTTGGCTTTTGAACTTAAGGAATGAATCTTAGTATCCCCTTTTGAAAGAAATGTAACAAAAAAAGTAAACTTTTTTTTAAACAGAGGAAACAAAGGACCCAAAACCTTGATGAAAAAGCAGTAGTAGGCAGACGTACCTTTTAGCAATGTAATTAATTAGTGTGAAGACTTAATTTTGCCAGTACAGTATAATCTTAGAAGTCTTATCACTGCATGAAATAAAATATTTGTGTAAGGACAGAGAAATCTAGCCAGTGTTTGGGGGGGGAACATAGCTTACTCTGGAGTGTTTTCTCTAAGAACTGTGCGAGGAAATAAGTCTTGACAGACAACTTGTATAATCATCTTTATTTTCTTGAGGTCTCAAACTCTCCAGATGATTTGTCTATCAAACTGTATAAACATTTTATTCTTAAACTATATGAATTTAGATTTTTATTATAGGAAAAATAATCCCTTCTAATTTTGTTGTCAAATAGATTTTGTAAACTAACACGCACAGGGGTGGCAAAGGGGGATGCAGAAGCAAGCCACCCACACTGGAGAGGTGGCTGCAGGCTTGCTCCAAGCCGCCTACCCCAGCGCAGGCAGACTGTGCTGCAGGAGCCTCTAGGGACTTTTTAAAGTTCCCAGAGCAGGTAAGCATTCCCCCACTTCTTAAGAGCTGCTCCTGCCTGCTCCAGCTAGGCAGTGCGAGGGGTGGGCTTAGCTGGGAAACAGTGGCAGCAGCAATAGGGAGGGAGTGGGTTGCTTCACAGTGCCAGTCCCCGCAGGAGCAGGCACAGGAAGCTGTTGCTGCCCTAGGTGAGCCCAGCCCCCATGCAGCTCAGCTGGAGTGAGCAGGAACAGCTCTGAAAATACCCCTGGCCCCAAGACGGCAGGTCAGGGGATGGAGAGAAAGGGAGGGGAAGTGACTGAGAATGGAGCAGAAGAGGGGATTGTTTTCTGCTTTGGGGACTCTTTCAAATTCCTCGGGGGCGCCAGTAGCAGGGCCTAGTCCAAAACGGGGGATGTAGCTGTGTCATTGCAGCTCCTCTAGATCTGCCCTTGAATATTTATTTACGGAACTTCTTATTTGTAAAGTAAAGAGGTTTAAATGTTTAGCTCCTATAATATTGGAATATATGTCATAGGTAAAATAACTGAAATGCATGATTCAGGGATGGACAACTTGACAAAATAACTCTAAATGAAAAAACACAGTAGCAAATAACACTGGCATGTGAAA
>NW_017728994.1:60170075-60171299 GCF_001723915.1 Gavialis gangeticus | reverse complement strand
TGTACCATAATATGTGACAACAAATTCAAGTTAGGATTTAATAGGAGGATTCAAATACAGTCTTGGCTTTTTCTCCATTCTAGCTACAGAAAGAAAAAGCTAAGACTTTTCTAGAGAACGAGGAAAACTAGGAATCCAATGAAAGATGTGGAAGATGTTTACCACCTAGAACTTGCCTTTCTTATATACAGTAGAACATGCACAGTAGCAAATAACACTGGCATGTGAAAGCATGTTTTAGTCTTTTATATAGCATTCACTACACAATTCACAAAAAAATGATTCAGTTTTGAAACTCTTGTAATCTGAGGAATATTTAACTGATTCTGAAATATTAAAGGAGTAAAAAAAACATGTAGTTGAAAATCAGCAGAGTAGGAAAGGTAAAATCCATTATTTTTTTTGCTCCATAAGTTGACTCAGCAGCCAGTTAGTGAAGATTCTTGGACCTCCAGCGGCACAAATATAGCGCACAAATGAATAAACAAGAACTCTTATTTACAGTCACATTATAATTCAGGTGAAGAATCATTGTTCACTGGGTGGTATAAAGGCAAAATATGAAAGTATGAAGTTATTTTTCAAGCTTCTGTTAGTTGGGTAAAAATAGATTATAAATAAGGTGTTTAATCTGATCTGCACCAAAACAAAATGTCCTATTGCTGACTTTAACAAGTTTTTGTTACTTCCAGACCTTGGACAATCTTCTTACTAGCCCTTTAATCATTGTTCATATAACAGGTGCAGAATGTGGTAATGTAGGAATGCTTCAGTGATTTGGCTTGAGGGATATCCTAGTCCCTATAACACTGAGCTTTTATATGTTAAAAAATTTGATAGCAGATATACTTCCATATTTTCACAGACATGTCCCTCAAAGGGTCTGTGGTAGTCTTATGAAAAATCCATCATATGTTGTTCAAATCCAGTGAGGGTATTTGGTGCTTGGGGCACATTGTCTGTTGGGTCTTTTTTTTTCTGGTCTTCTAAAAACTTCAGAAAGGCTTTTAAAGAAATACCATATTTACTTGAATGCAAGATGACCTTTCAATTATTAGTTTCTATATATGGAAAATGTATGCATTTGTTATAATTTTCCAGATATAGGATCTAATTACTGGAAGTTTGCCTTTAATCTGTCCCCTTCCCACTGCTTCAACAGGAAAATTTAATCTGGAGGGTCAGCGCCCTTGCCCTCTGCTTTCACCCTCCCCCCCCCCCCTT
>NW_017728994.1:60168322-60169756 GCF_001723915.1 Gavialis gangeticus | reverse complement strand
CCCTTGCCCTCTGCTTTCCCCCCCCCCCCCCCCCTTTACTATTGGACTGTTTTCCCTGAGCACATGGAAGTGAGGGGAAAATTTGAAACACTGACCTTGAAATAGTTCAGTGACTACAGGTACCAACAGACTTAATTCATCTAGAACAGATGCAATTTGCCTTTTTTTAAACTGCTGCAAGTTTTAACATAGATCTTCTGTGTACACACTTTTAAGCAGCATTTTTGTACCTACTTGTACATAATACAAGCCATGCATGATATTAGTTTAAAGCCAAAAGGCTCATGATTTACCACAATAGTTTGTTGGGATGGACCTTAGCAGGGTCAACAGCATTTCAAGCCATGGTGACCCCACAGCTCAGCGCTGCTCAGTATGTGTATACTCAAGATACCATTCTCTTCCCTCCCCAGCAACAAAGGATCCATGTGCTAGTTTGCCCTTGACTCATGGCAGGAACTGGGTGGTGTTGTCACAAGTCCCAGGATCCTACAGAAATGTATATGCAGGTGAAGCACAAGGCAACTTGATCTGGCTCCATCTCATGGAGGGCAGGGCCACGCTAATCATGGGCCAGGCTGAGAGAGGAGATGTTAGAGGGATTCTGGATGGACTATTTGGAACCCCATTTGATGTTTGCCAGACATTTCAGGGTGGTGAAGAAACAGGAATAATTGGAAATGGGAAAGAAAGGCACAGCTCAGCTGTGGAAATGAAGAGGATATTGAAATGTGTTCAATGAAGTGGCTCACCATGATTTGCAAATGAGTTGGCACAGAGAGACTGCATGCAGTGAGCACTACTGTATATCTTATTCAGATGGGCTGCACTAACCTATCCTTGTGGTTGGACAAACATCCTGATGGGAACCTATGTGGGCCATGCTCCATGTTGGCTGCATTTAATCAGCTTCATATTGGGTTCCATTGCTGAGTACATGCTACTTTTGGCAGCAGTTCAATGATAGACAGTGTATTAATGAGATTTCCTTGTATGCAATTATAAGATGAAGTGCTTTTCCCCCTATGCTGATGGGGGTAGGGGAACCTAGTCTTGAATTTGAGTAAATATGGTAAGTTGTGTGAAAGGGTAGCTGCACGACCCATATTTACATTTTACATGTCTCTTGTATCCAACCTCAATTCAATATCCAGTTTGTACGGAAGGAGTAAACTCTGAAGCCCGCTTACCGTGAGTTATAGCCCCTGTATTTTTCAGTAATTCTGTTCACCCTATCAACTATGAATTGGCAAACTGAAGGCAATCTGTTGCATGCAGATTTTTTAAAACCATTTGCAGTTTGCATAAACTATGAAAAATCAACTTTTAAACGATAAAATATTTCTAAGGCTCCAGTGATTTAGGTGCTCAAGTTCCCCTAACTTTCAAAAGAGTTTATGCTTTTGTGTTTAAAAAAAAAAAAAAAAAAAAAAA
>NW_017728994.1:60147554-60168221 GCF_001723915.1 Gavialis gangeticus | reverse complement strand
TTTTTTTTTTAAAAAAAAAAAAAAAAAAAAAAAAAGCTCTCCCAGCCCATCCCTTCCTCATTTACCCATATACAGTTTCCACAGGAAACTGGAATCAGCTCAGCAGGAGCCAGACCTGTTGGCCTGAGAAGAGTAGCTGAGCCTCCTGAAGTTCCTCGCCAGTTCCAGGCAGATTTCATTTGGACCTACCTGCCACAGAACAACAGTTCTTTTTAAAATTGTAGAAGGAATGTTTTGCAGGGTTTTTTTTTTAATTGGCTTATTTTTTGATGTTAGCAGAGGCTCTTTACTGCTGGAATCCTTTTTGGTTTTGGCTTACTAGTTTCAGTTTGTTCAAACACATGTGGTCTGGAATGGTGGGCAAATAGAAATGGGAGTAGAAAAGAAAAGTGTGCTTAGCCTACGTAGCTCCCCTAAAAGAGCCTGTGGATGGAGATCTCTGCCCTCTCCTCCAACAAAACAGGTTCTTCCTCTGATCTGAAGACCAGCCGGACTTCTGCAATCTCCTGACCTAGTTGCAACAGGCTTGATAACCCTTTTACCTATCCCTCTTTCCCCAGGACAGTATATTCTGCATGAAATTCTTTGCCTTGGCTTGCTTAAGAATTAAAGTTATCAGGCCACTGTTTATTTGCTGACCACATTTACACAGCATAGCTGATGAATGTGTAAATTCCCCTGTAATTCTGAGACATAATGGCAGCCAGGACTGGTAGGGCCCTTCAAGGTCATAGTCCAAAGTTTCTTGCATTCACAGGCAACCATTTACCCAAAGATAGCTAAACACCACCCACTGCAAGCCTCACCCACAACTGCAAGGCACACAAACAAAAAACCTTCTGTAACAGTGGTGCTCAACTTTCTGGCCCTGTGGGCTGAGACCAGTTTATATGCCAGATCCCATGAGTGGGGTCAGTCCGTAGGTGCAGTCTGGCATGCTGGCCTGGCCCTGCATCCTGGATGCAGACATAGAGTGGCTTTGCACCATCTGGTGTGTGAGGCCAGTGCTCCCCACAGGTCTGGAAATTTTGGCACTGTAGGTGAGTAGTGGCAGTATTAATTGTTACCATTGCCACTGCTCCCCCAGCACCAAATTGCCAGACCTGTGATGAGCCCTGAGGGCTGAAATCAGACTGTCGGCTGGATGTTGAGCACCACTGTCTTATAATATGCCACAGGTAAAGAACACCAGAGGTAAGGGAGATTTGTAGGCATGGATAGGAGCACCAGCACACCCCCAGCCTTTGATGTGGCCAATGTCCAGTGCTGCTGAGGAAGGTTGTGGGAAAGGAACACCCAGAAGATAGTAGCATTCACAAAGAGAAGACATATCTTTTCTGGCCTCTACACGTAACCAGCAAAGCCCTGAAGTTTTTTTTTTCATATTCTGCTGCTTATCCTGTGACTAGAACTTGCAGAATCAGTCCATCATACCTCTGAAATCTTCCTAAGTCATTCCTCCAGACTCGGGGAAACTTAAGCACTAGTCATATTTGAAGTTGGGGAAAAAAGTGGGAAATTGACTCTGGATAGGCACATAAATTTATCAAGTGACCACTTCAGTATCGTCTTTACTTTTGCCTTCCCCATTTCCTTCCTATTGACTTCATCATCACTTGGATTGAAAGATGCTTTGGGGTAGGCATGCCGTCTTTATGTTGCTTGGCAAAGCAGACCTAGCATGTAAGAGGCAATAAGGTCATACCTTTTAAACTACCATGGGTTTGCTGGTTTGCAGCACAATCTAAATGTCCGTTGCCTTTCTATTATGATTTATTTTGCAAATATGAACATTAAATTCCCTCCAAAAATGTGTAAATGTACATAATGGATCAAACAACTCCTGCAGTATATAAATATGCATTCTATCTTGCATACAAAGTGCATACACATGTTAAGCGCTTAAACATTTCCTCTGCATGGTAGCTCTTAGCACCTCACCTTTTTAAATTCCAAGCCTGTTGGCACAGTTCAGTCACTAGATACATGCTGTGTGGGTCAGTAATAGCTTCCAGTTTTCCAAGCAATATATTTCTTCTATTGGACAAGTTAAACAGGGTCACGGAGGGCTATCTGAGAGGTGTAGAATAGAAATACTGGCAGCGTTTGGAGATTGGACTCCCTTGCCTGCCCCATTTAAGAGCTAGAAGGACAATTTCTGCCACCTTGATGGACTGTTTTACATATCTCCTTGGGTTTTTAGCTTCCCTTCTCCTTCACTTGCCAATAAAGGGCAATGCCAAGGGAACTCATTACTGCACCTTTGTCATGTGAAGAAACAGCAGCAGCAGTTTTGCTGCATGCCCCTTCTTGTAGCTCTGCCTCCCCACCCCCATCCCAAAAAAAAAAAAAATCCGTCAGCAGCAGGCACTCATTGGCAGATTTCAGCGCCATCATTTTGTCTTCTCACTTCTTCATTTAAGACTCAAGTTGACCTAGACCCTGTCTGAATCACTGACACCAACTACCTCCGCTATCCTCTAAAGGCATATACTGATATACAAAAACAAGGCACTCAAAAGTTAAGAAGTTCCAGAACTATGGCTGTCTATAAAACTTTGTTATGGGGCTTCTTGTTGCTATGCATAATGGTTCAATCATTAGCGAGTTGGACGAGGGGGTAAAAAGCATCCTGTTCAAATTCGCAGACGACACTAAGATATGGGGGGATATGGGCATGCTAGAAGGGAGGAGTAGGCTGCAATTGGACCTAGACAGATTACAGGGGTGGGCGGATGAGAACAGGATGCGTTTCAACACTGACCAGTGCAAGGTGATGCACCTGGGCAGGAAGAACCAGCACCATACCTACAGGCTGGGGAACTCCCTTCTCGTCAGGGCAGAGGCAGAAAAGGATCTTGGAGTCATCATTGACTCCAAGATGAACATGGGCCGGCAGTGTGGGGACATGGTCAGAAAAGCCAACCGTACCTTGTCATACATCCACAGATGCATCTCAAGCAGGTCCAAGGAGGTGATCCTCACCTTCTGTGCGACACTGGTCAGGCCGCAGTTGGAGTACTGCATCCAGTTCTGGGCGCCGCACTTCAAGAGGGATGTGGACAGCATGGAGAGGGTCCAGAGGAGGCCACTCGCATGATCAGGGGGCAGCAGGGCAGGCCCTACGAGGAGAGGCTACGGGACCTGAACCTGTTGAGCCTCCACAAGAGAAGGCTGAGGGGGGATCTAGTGGCCATTTACAAAGTGGTCAGGGGGGACCAGCAGGCATTGGGGGAGTCCCTGTTCCCCCGAGCATTACCAGGAGTTCCTAGAAATAACGGTCACAAGGTGGTAGAGGGTAGACTTAAGCTAGACATCAGGAGGCGCTACTTCACGGTCAGGGCGGCTAGGATCTGGAACCAACTTCCAAGAGAAGTGGTACTGGCTCCTACCCTGGGGGTCTTTAAGAAGAGGCTAGATGAACACCTTGCTGGGGTCATTTGACCCCAGTACTCTTTCCTGCCATGGCAGGGGGTCAGATCTGATGATCTGCTCAGGTCCCTTCCGACCCTACCAACTACGGAACTAACTATGAATCCTTAATTATAGGATCATTGTATATTTCCATACGCTCCCTGTTTCATCCAGTGCACAAATATACCATGTTCAGCTATATGTTTTTTTTTCCCTCTTAGTGTTCAGTGTGTAGTGCCAAGCTTTTACTTTAAACTGCACTCTTAGGATAGAGTAATTTATTTCTTCTTGGGTTTTTCTATGGCACTCATCACTTCTGTTATTGGAGTATCTCACAAACTTCAGCTACTTTAGCTCCCTTATGAAGTAAAAGGGTGGCATTGCCCCAACTTTACAAGTGGGGAGCTGAGGCACTGGAAGTAACTTTGAGAGTAATTTTGGGCTTGCTAATTTTTAAGTTCCTAATTTACAGTGCCTCAGACCTGCCATAGAAACTTCAGCAGCTCCGGCTCTGGCCATTGCATGATGCTGGTTAGGTGGGGCTGTTTCTACTCCGCTGGGTAGGCCGGCAGGACTGTTTCTGCCCAGTGCTGACGCAGTAGCATCAGCTGTGGATCCAAGCAGAAAATTCCTGAACCCCATTTGGAACCTGCTGGCCTTGTCCACAGCTCATGTCGGCACCCACCCGGGGCTGCTTCCTCTGTGCCAGGCAGGTGCTGGCGTTGGCTGTGGATGTGGCCAGCAGGTTCTGGGCAAAGTGGGGATGAAGGCATCCTGCAGCTCCAGGTGGGGTAGGGTTTGGGATGTGCTGCAGGGTGGGATGGGGAAGATGTGGGGAGTAAAGAGAGAGAGAAAGAAGTGTAGCCCTCAAGGACAACAAAATTCATTAAGTGGCCCTCCAGCCAAAAAGTTTGGAGACCACTGCCTTAGAGGCTTACAAGGGATGGTATCTTCCCTTGCCATACAAGGAGGATTGGACCTTTTTGTATCTTCTTCTCCCTTCCCATCATACTTGGCGTATGGTTGCATGGGTTGGGAGAAAACCAAGACGCACTGGGATTGTGGTCCTGAATCATTCCTAAAGCTTTTCTTCGAAAGTTCTTTAAAAACCCAATTATTTATTTAGATGCTAAAATTTAAATACTACCAGGAAACAGCCACAGAAGTATATGGGAAAAAGAAATTGTCAAATAAAGACTGGTTTGAGGCATACTTGGAAGAGAGCTGCTGCTTGTTGAAGCCAAAAATACAGCCTATCTGAAACACAGCCAGAATCCAACAAAGTTTCAAGGCTAAACTGAAGCATGCTGGGACAATGGTACAGAAATAGCCAGATGCAGCACAAACCTGTGCTGGACTGACCTATGTCAAGATGTATAATTTGCCTCAGACACAGGAAACCTGCGAGTTATGTATGACGGCCTGAAGAAAGCCCTTGGCCCAGCTGTCACTAAAGTTTCCCCCTCAAGTCTCAAGATGGCAAAGTAAAAATCACTGACAAGAACAAGCAGATGTCACACTGGGTTGAACGTTACTTAGGGCTTTACTCCCATGAAACAGACATTTCAAAAGAGGCACTGGATCAACTTCCAACTCTAGGTGTACTGGCACAGCTAGACAAAAAACCTACACCTAGAGAATGTGGCAAGGCCATAGACTCTCTAACAAGCAGAAAAGCACGAGGGGGAGGATGGCATCCCAGATGAGGTTCTCAAGTGCAGGAAGGCTAACCTGCTGCCACATCTTCATCAACTTCTAGTGTGCTGCTGGAAGGAAGATCAAGCACTCCAGGGCATGCATGATGCCATCGTCATCACTCTGTTCAAGAACAAGGGAGGCAACAGTGACTGCAACAAGTATAGGGGCATCTCTCTCCTCAACGTCACAGGTAAGGCTTTTGCTAGAGTCATCCTGAAATGCTTGTAACAGCTTGCTGACCACATCTACCTGGAATCACTGTGGATTCAGAGCAAGGAAATCAAAAGTGGACATGATAGTCTCATTACTCCTACTGCAAGAAAAAGGCAGAGGACAAAATAAGCCACGGTATGTAGCATTTATTAACCTGACTAAAGCCTTTGGCACTATTAGCGGAGCAGGTTTGTTCAAGGTCCTGGTAAAAATTGAATACTCTGCAACATTACACAGCAGGATACGCTCGTTCCATGAAAGTACGTAGGCCACAGTTCAGTTTGATGGATCAAATTGACAGGTTTGACATGAAAAACGGAGTGAAGCAGGGTTGTGTTCTGGCATCCATGCTCTTTGGGATCTTTTTCTCCATGCTGCTGCACCATGCTTTTGATGGCTTGAACCCCCATAACCCCTTTTCCCAGCACTGCTACAGCCTTGACCCAGGCCCCCTGCTGGGAAGAGGCTAGCTTAACCTCCAGCGTCGAGCGCACAGTAGCAGCCCACCCTTGCCCCACAGATCCAGGGGGTATGTGCCCCCCATGCCTCCTTCGGGGGTGCACACAGCAGTGGAAACTGCTGCCACCCCTGCATCCGCCTGGGCAAGCAGCTGCTCTATCCCACCCCCTGCTCTGTCCTGGCTGTGCAGCCCCTGCCCCAGCCCCACTCCCTCATTGCAGGAATTACTCAGAACTCTCTATTTTTGCAGCTTTAACTATCTCTTTTTTTTGTGTAATTTGATTAATAGTGAGCATTGCTTGGACTCCAGCTTTTCTCTCACATCTTAGCTGCATAGTATCCAAAGTATAATAGGGGAACCTTTGGATGCATCTAAGTCGTGAAAGTGAAAATATGCATATAACTAATCTGAGCTCGCTAATTCGTATCCTGTCACAAACAGTTTGAAAAAGTAGGCTGAAGGAGGACAAGCAGTAAAACCAAATAGTAAGATGAGTCTTAAAATGTCAACTCATACTATAACAGATCACGTCTGGAACTCCCAAAAACTTGAAATGAGAGTGTGCTTACATCCATTTAAATTTTATATTAGCTGTGTGTGTTAATTTCACATTTTGGGGGGGTTTTTTGGAAGAGCAAAGCTGCTAAGCAGTACAATGTGTCGGATTTGGCTGCTTTTAATGAGAAGAACTAGTAAAAGAAGAGTTGTATCAGCAACAGGACTAGTGTCCTGCTCTCACCCAGTTCTCCCTAAATTGAGACCAGAAATGGAAGTCTTATGAGAACATGCCTTGCTGAGAGCCTGCAACAGACTGATCGGAAGAGATACTACAGGGTTCCCCCTGTTTCAACCTTCCTCAGCTACCACCCCCCAGGGTTGCTCCACAAGGGCTCTTCAGAGTCTAATAATAATCAATAGCCTTTTCTACTGGGTTCTTATTTTGGTAGAATATAATTTTAAAAGCGTATCCTTCGTAACTGGAAAGTTTTTTGCAACCTCAAGCATATTACCATGAACCACATTTCAAGAGCACGTATTGGTTGCTCAGAATGAATGGAGTTTTGTGCATGTGGCAAAATATCAGTTTTGGCTCTGAAGTGTAACTTCTTTTGTGAGCTGCTAACGTCCTTTGTCTTGTTCCCCCTGCACCCACATCCACACACATACACACTCTTGCATACAGTTTAGTTGTACTTAAAACATTTCTGTGTGCACGCGTGCACACATTTGTGTGTTAATCTCTTTAAACATTTCCTTGATCAGAATCCAAAATACGTCAATTGCTCAGTTTACTAATTAATGTAATGTTAAAAGGCAGGTTGGTGGCTGCTCTAGAAAAATAGCAGTCTTGAATTGCTTGGCAGTCTTTTTCCAAAGCTTGCCAGTTTGGTGCCCTGGGACTGGGAGGACTAGTCTTTTTTTTTAATTTAAGGTTAAAATTCCAGCCCTGCTGTTTGTTCTTTCAGGGTGATGATTTTCAGAGTATTGGAAGTTATTTTACATAGTATCTTTTAGGTTGGGACCCTAGATGCCATTTTTGTCAGTTCTGTATGAATTTGGGGGCAGAGCTAGCAGGGGGCAGAACTTGCTGAACCTGGGGTCCTGTTGGACATAGTTATCAGCAACAACCATGGGGCAAAGAGGGAACAGGATTGAGGGCAGTACCCATATAGCCCCACCTGACCTGCTGCCACCCTGGCCCAGGGTCTGGGATGAATTTGACATTCGAGGTATAGACAATAAAAAGCCAGTGCTTGTTGTGACCACGAAGAGTTTGCATCATCCCAAAATGTGCTATCCATCTGCCCCCCTATTATTGTGCAGCTTACCTTTATATGCATCCTGAGTGTGTCTCTGCACCCAGAGGCTGGTGCATTTCATTTTATACTGCCAATTATTGAGTTGAAGAATTTTGCTGTCTTTTGGGATAAAAGCTTATACGTGAAAAATAGCGGAGGAGATGTTAGCATTTATGTGGAGAAAAGCCATATTGATGATGGAATATGGGCATCATTAAGTAGAAATAAGTTTGCTATAAAGTGGAATCTTAGCTTAAATGTTGCAGTAATTTTATTTATCTTGTTGAACCAAGCAAATCAGTAGTGAAGTGTTGGCAGTGGGAGGAATGTTTAAATAGTCAAGAGACTTGAAAAAAACGTTTCTTGTAAACGTGCAGTTTATCTACTTAAAGACGGAGCACTGAAAACGGTCTTGAGAAGATACTGAAATTAAACTGCCCCTGTTTAATAGACTCCTGTGCATGTCCTTTCACAGGACCTGATGAAGCGGTTTCACAAAAATTTATGCACTGTTCATTTAGTATAATGATTTCTATAGTATTACTTACGTAGATAACTGCATCTCTTCCCTGTCTTTAGTAAAACTGTGGCCAGTTTTATTTACTCAGCTCTTCCACTAGAGGGCATAGAAGTCTTCTAAAACTTTCATTTTGGTACAAATTAAATTTAACACTAGAGAACTGTTGTTAGTGTATGAAAAAGGTGATTAAGTTTTAAAAAGTTGTTCCTAAAGCATATACTGGTATAATTTGACTATGTATAAAACTGTTAAAATACTTGTACTGCTGTTTTTTTTGTTTTCAGGTTACTATTTTTTGGATCCTATGAAAGAGAAACAAATGTTCACTGCACGCTGGAGCTGAGCAATAATGTTTGGGAAGAAAAGTCAAGGAGTTCCATAAAAACAGTAAGTTCCATAGAAACGGTACATGGCTTAAACTTCTCTGATGCACTCTTCTGAGACTGTAGAGTTCCAGTTTTAGCTTAAGTAGTCAATGGCCACACATAAGTGTTCATTTTTTATGGGGAGAATTGCTGTTCTCCCAGTAGAAACACGAAGTGTGCAGATATCCGAGCTTTTTCTCCCAAATCAAAAATGGCTGCTCTGGCAGGAGAAATTATTTGGGAATAACCAGGGTTCCCTTACAGGAAACTAAATATCTGAACTTTCCTCTGCCTTAACTCTTCCCAGAGACCAAGGCGAGTTGAACCAAGGGAAAGGCTCCTTTGTCTTCCTGAGACTGGGGTCTCTGGTCTGCAGAAGGTGATGTGGGGGGTAGGGGACAGCTGCCCCCATCCTGTAGACTGGGAGGTGAGAGGAGGAGCAGTTACCTGCTGGTCCCCACTTACTTCTCATTCTAAAGTTCAAGTACAGAGTAGGGTCCGGGCATTTTGCCCTGGTGGCAAGACTCCCAAGCCTTGTGGCTGAGACATACCAGGTTGCCTTGCCCAGCTGTGCTCCAGGTCAGCTGGATGGCAGGGGGAAGCCGGAGTGGCTGGAACTGGGTTTTCCCCTAGCCAGACTGCTGGCCCCTCTAGCTTTTCATTTGCTGCCCCCACTGCCCAGCTGAGTGGCAGGAGGGAAGGGAAGGGCAAAGGGAAGCAGTCAGGAAGCATAAACTCCCAAGCACAGCAAGAAATGCTCTCTGTCTGATTTCCCTTGCTCTTATCTGGGCAGTGGGGGCAGCAGCTTGAAAGCTAGAGCGGCTTGGAGTCCAGGTTGGGGAAAGCCTTTGCATGCCTGGTTCTCAGTGCCTCTGGCTTCCCCTTGCCACATGGGCTGCCCAGCTGACACTGAGCAGAGTGGGGTGAGTGAGGCTTGCTGCTGCAATTAAATGCCCCCACTTTGCCCTGCACTGCTGTGGGTCAGCCTGAAGCAGCACAAGGTGAGGTAGTCTGCTGTCTGCTTCTCCACCATGAGAAAATGCCTCCCTCCTGCCAGTCAGCTGATGGGTGGGGTTGGGGGGCATTCTCCTGGGGCTGGAACCCTCCTTAGCTGTCTGTATCTGCTGTTGCTTTTCAGCAGCTGCCAACTGCCACTTGACAGCCTGCCCCCTTCCCAGGGACAGGGCAGACAGTCAATTAATGGGCTCTCCTAGGAGTGAGCATAGCCTGAGGAGCAACCCCCTAGTGCCCTGTGGCTGGAAACCATGCCTGTGAAGCTCTTCCACCACGGAACTGGAGGAACATCTATACAATTCAGTTCCTGGATATTTTTCTACTGGAAGAAACTTCTTCTGGTAGAAATTAACATGCAGGAGAAGCAATCAGCCGTATACAGGAGAACCAGTTGGGGATTGCTAAGTATCAACTATTTATCCTAAAGTTTAGACTGTCCAAATAACTTGTGTACACTTACTGTAGTTTTGTTTCCATAATTATATAAATTGGTGGTTTTCAAACTGTTTTTCATGGAACCCTGGGGTTCTGCAGTAGGTCATCAGGGGTTCTGCAGAGAGATTGGAGGTAATGGCAGAGCAGGCCTGGAGGCAGTGCTCTGCCTGCAGGGCCAGGGCCCCTGGACTGTGTGGAGTCAGGCTTAGGGGTTCCACAGCAGAAGTGATGTCAAAGGATTTCAAGTCTTCAGAAAGTTTGAAAACTGCTGGCATAAATTAAGCATGCAACAAAAGCGTGACTTGTGAGAAAAGGCTGAAAGAACTTGGGTTATGTAGTCTGCAGAAGACTTGGGGAGGTGGGGTACAATTTGATAAGTCTTCAAATACCCAGGAGCAATGGTCTCAAGCTGCATCTCAGAAAATTGAGTTTGGAGATTGGAAGGAACCTTCTAACTATGAAGGTGGTCAAGCATTGGAACAGGCTATTTAGAGTTCTGGAATCTCCATCCTTGAAGTTTTCAAGAGCAGTCAGATGGATACCTTGTTTGCTCAGGCTAGGATCATCCCTGAGTAAGGGGCTGAACTAGATGACCTTGTGAGGTCCCTTCCAGCCCTATGATCCTGTATATGGGAAACAGATCTTACTGGTGGTTTGCACTAATTTTAGCAGGACACAGTCCATAAACTATGCTTTTTCCTTCTCTGTGTGGGAGGATCTGGGAGAGTTCCTCAGATAAAAGGTGCAGTGTACGAGTCTGTGAAAACTGAGTATGGTTGTAGCTTCAGATCCTACTAGCAATGCTAGTAATTAATCTGAATCAGGATTCTCCTGAACAGTATTGTTTAAACTGAAAGATCTTTAAAAGAAACTTTAACAAATCTTTGCTATAATGAAGTCACTTAATTATCTGTTTTGTTTTGTTGTTGTGTTTTGCTGTTGCGTTTTGATCTTTTGTTTTTTCCTTCTTTTATTAATTCTTACAAGCAAAAGCCTTGTCTCGGTATACTGTCATTTAGTACAGGTTATCTGAGCCTCCTAATATACTTCCTATAGCAACCTATATCAGAACTCCCAGTTAAATAAATGATACGATACTAGTATATTATGATACTGTAATTTTTTGGGATAAGAATCCAGTCCTGCTAGTACTTCCTCACGTGAAAGCAGTCCCAACCAATATTCCCTCACGTCTGCAGGATTCTTGTGCTAGCAATTACTACGTTGATTTGTATGTAGAATTGTGGTTAGCATGTGGTGTTGAACAATTGTTATTTAATGCATACGTCACAAAACAAAAACTTATTTTGTAAGGTGTGAGTAGGAATGTTATGCCTGCCTTTTGCTGTTTCATTAATTGCAAAAATTAAAATATTACTGGCATAGCAGTAGTGTAATCCTGACAGCAGATGGCAGTACAAATAAACTGATGACTAAGGTTGAGACTGGGTCAATAGCATTTAGACCATTAGAAAAATATTTGGGGCAAGGTTCTTAAAAGTTTAGCTCTTATTTAATTGTATAAAACAAAGGGGAAGAAGTACAAAATAACTTGGTAACTTAGGCTGTCAGCTCTATAAATGCATTTTTGGTATGCTAACTTTTGTGCATTAGTAAGCAATGTCCAAATTACCTAAGTGCATCCAGCAAAGCCTTTAGTATGCTGTTAGTAAGTGGGTAGCAGTCCTTCAAGTGGTAAACTAGGTGAAATACCAAGAGAACTCCCTTGAAACTGTGCTGATTATTGTGAAAAAGACATAATATTTTTTTGTCATCTCAGGCAGAAGTAATTTAAGTTAGAGAGCATGCATCATAGCATTAAAATCTTTCTTTTTTTAATAAATAGTGCATATGTATTTATCTTAAAGTTTAAGCTACTTACTACAGCAGAGGTTCTCAACCTTTTTGAACTCTCAGGCACCCTTCGCTGGACTGCAGGCCCCCCTCCATAATTTTTGTGAACCACACCAAATTTTAAAAAATGAATTGATATATTACAGTGGTTGCCTCCTTGCGAGGGGCTGGGCCATGGGGGTAGGGGATCAGCTAGGCAGGGACAAGTCTGAGCTTGTGTTTTTTTACTTACCTCCTCCTACCTTGCTTATGTCCTCACACCTCTTGGCACCCTTCAGAGGATCTGGAAGCACCCCAGGGTGCTGTGGCATCCTGGCTGAGAATCAGTAGTCTATAGCATCTTGTGGGCCCCAGGTTTTTAAGGGTAATGCATTCATAAAGGAATCTGGGAATTTTACTTAAGGGTTGTGTTTATTACAGATCATCTTAATGTAAGAAGCATATAGCATTTGAAGTGAGCAATTTGAGCAGCCGGTAATACCTTTTCTAATAAAAAGGTGAAGTCACCCCTCATGGTCAAAATTCAAAAAGAAATATAAAGAAAGGCTAGAATAATATCTCAGCAGGATGCCACAAGAGCCTTTAAAGGGTGTTGCACAATATTAGCACTAAGTGTGCAAGCCCCTACACATAATGTACAAGCTCAGTGCAGAAGTATCATATAGGAATCCATAGTGTCAAAAAACATTCTTGCCTGTTGTGGTCTTTCTGAGTTCTTTGCAACAAAAAAAAAAATGCTCTGTTGTTTTTCCTTAGTCAAAAAAAATCAAGTCGGAGCTAACAGCTGGCATTTTTTTAAGGTGCCTTGAGCTGGAAAAGGTTGAAAACCAGTGGATTAGATTCAAAATAACGTATGAGTTTTTGCCTTCATGCTAGCTCAAGGACCATGCTGTGCGAGTCTGTCAGAGCACTGACTTGAGGCTTTCTGGGAACACATCTCAGTAGCAGTTGCCTCAGTACCCTCGGAGAGTGCTGTATGCTTTGTTGGCTTTCCTCTGTAATGGAAAGAGATGAGTCAATGGAAAGCTGATGCTCTTACATTGTCCACTATCTTTTAACAGTTAAACTTTCAATAGTAACTGGAAAGGAATTGATAACAAGACTAGAAATGCACGCATACATGAACACAAAATAGGTAATAAATTATTCTTGTGAGAAATGAAAGATGGCTGCATATGTTCAGTTTAGAGCTGCATATCTACATGAAGACACAGCATCTGATTTGGACTTTCTACAGCATTCCTAAGAAAAATATTCATGACTTGCTCTAGTTATTGGCATTTTCATTCTTCTTTATTATACTAGCAGTGATAAAAGTTTAGACAGTTTTAATATTTTGTAATGAATGGTGAGACTTTAATCTGATCTAATTATTTATGGAATATTAGTACATGTCAGTTTTGAAAAATGATGCTATGTTATTAAATGTAGACATTTCAGTAATGCACTGGATGTTATAGTACCAGGGTGTCTTGTGCATCCAAGATGTTTATTAAATCAACTTGAGACATGCATGTGACCTCAGAGAGATGAATTGACACATTCCGATGCAAAATTGTTTTCAGCATTTTTAAATGTACTATTAGTACTGGAATGAATGTTATTCATGGATTTTCTGTACACATTTATTGTATGCATAAACAGGGTCCATGTTCAAAGAGCAGATCATTAAAGATGGATGATTTCCTACATTTCTCATCCTGATGTATAGTTATTTGGAATATTTATGTTAACAAGAAGCTATACTTTGCGCTAGCTCCTGTTGTTTCAGGAATTTTCCATTGAAATGACATGTAGCTTTTTAGTTTGAGGACTACATAATAAGAGAGAATTTGGGGTTTGCTCTGAATTGTATTTACAGAGAGAATTCCTGGCCTAAGGGAGCTCTGTGGGAATTATTCACTTGAATTATTCACACTCTTTGTAATGCATAAGATTACTAATTTTTTTTCTCCAGAACTCATGAATAAAATGAAAATAGCTCCGCCTAACGCTTCTGCGTAATACTTGAAGCAAGACTCAGGTGCTAGTTTTACTCTACAGAGTATTGGTAGTCCAAATTCAGCTTTGTAGCTATGGAGATGAATGCCTGTCCTGAGAGAGGTACTCTTATAAAACTCCCAAAAGGGCTGTCTAATTCCACAGGAGCTCTCGAAGCAGGCCTCTTCAAGTATAAAATGCAGTAGTGTATATAATCCTAGCAAAAGGGAGAGAAGCCTGGAAGTGAGAATTGTGTATATACAGTAAGTGGTTTTGCAATCCTCTCTTGTACAATGGGAAGAAAGGGTATTTCAGCTGAATTGACTAGCTACTTATCTGTGCAAGTCTTGCCCAGGGAGGTCATCTAGAATATGGAGAGTCTGTCCTTTTTATGATTTGTATAAATGGAAAATAATACAAATAGTAGTGTGCACCCATAATTTGTAATGTGTTCTCTCTCTCTCTCTCCACGTATGCATGCTTTCTGTTGTATTGGAAACTAAATAAAACAATACCTTTATCAAGTTATTTAATAATGCCAGGACTAGGGAAAATGTAGCTGGACTAATGCCTCTTCCATTTCTTTGGGCTATGTATCAAATTTGATTCAATTTTTTTGGAGCTGAGACCTAACTCTTACTTGTCTTCCTTTCACAATCTGTGCACTAACAAATATTCAACTGTTATTAGTACTGCAAGATTGTCAAAGTATTGACTAGCCGGAGGGTTTGTACACATTTTCGTACTACACAGTTGTTGTTTTTTAACCTTGGGAGTGTTCTATCCTCTGCTACCAGTTTTAAAGATCTGTTGAAAGAAATTAATCCAGACCTATTCACAATTAAAAATGAAACTTCTTTACCATGGTTATTAAATAAGAAATGATGTGATTTGCAAATGGCTAGGCAGATAATCTGAGAAATATTAGGAGACACGTTATTAAAGTATTTTCAGGTAATGCTTGGAGTCCCAAGGACACTCTAGGTATATTTGTGTTTTTTGTGCCAATCAAGGAACAGATTTTCCAATTGCAGTCTTAATAATCTGGGGCTGTTTAAAATCCAAAACAAAATAAACCATATACTGTGTAAATTTAAGCAGTATAGAGAGTATCTTTTGTATTTTGCAGGATAAATACTTTCCATTAAAGAAATACAGTTAAAGTACCGTATTTCAGTGTTATAAGTCAAGGTTTGAAGCCAAAATATTTTCCCTTTTAAATTTCCATCTCGATTTATACACCGTATCAGTACTTCAGCTGGACCCTGTGTTAGCACCCTGCCGGGAGGCAGTAAACAAACATCTAAGAGCTTCCCTGGTGTTGATGGAGGCCAGGTCAGGCTCCTGACACTCCGGAGCTATTCTGGGTGCCCAAACTCTGCACCCATCAAGTCTGGCCTGGGGACAGTTACCCATGGCCCGGTAGCTGCCCCACAGGTAGATCTTGGCCAGTGGGGTGGAGCCACCACCTGATGGCGCGGGATCCACAGTACCACCACTTGCCACCAGCAGCACCAGGGCGCAGAGTGGCAGCAGTGAGCAGTGCTTGCCGGGCAGGAGCCACTCGTGACCCCCCCCGTGCTGAGCTCCTCTGCTGCCCACATGGCTGCAGCTGTGGCTCCTGGACTCTGGCTGCAGTAGCAGGAACTATTTATACACTGGATCTGTGAAAATCCTAACTTTTTGATTGGAAATACGGTGTTGACTTGTACACCATAAAACACAGAATTTGGTCCTAGCAAACCTAGCCATTGCAGTTGTTTCACAGTGTCTCTCTGTATTCCTGAGACTGCAGCCCAGTGGAAAATGGTGTTGTTTTAGATGAGTAGATTTCCCTCCCGTGACTATATTTTCCTGAGAAACTCTCTTCATGCTTTTGCCTTCTCTAAGTTCAGTCGAGTCAGTCCTCTGAATGTTTGGATGAATGGAAGAGAAGGTCAGAGAGCTTGAGCCTGCAAGTGTTGAACATTTTACCTGGTAGAACAGCTTCTACTAGATAAGGCTGGAGAGACTTCCACAGCAACCAATCCATCCTTTCAGATGAACAGGTTGGCAAAGATGTCACCTTTTGCAAGATGATATGAGCAGATTGGACCCTGAATGACTAACTGTCTGTGTGGAATTTTTTTTAATGGATTTAGGCAAGAAAGCTCACTTTTTTTTGTTTTAATTTTTAATTTAATAAAGAAAACCCAAAAGGTCATGTTTCTTTTTTGGTCTTTCATTAAACCAAATTTATAGGTGTTTTTAAAAAATAATTATTTGGCATGCATGGAAAATAAAGGACCATATAAATCAAATTCAGCACTCATTGCAATGAGTTGCTTGAAGACATTGAACTGTAATGTCAAATTTGAAGCAACTGTGAAACACTAATTTATAAATATGTTAAGCCAAATGCCTCACAGTTAGCATTTTGGTGTGCTTATTTAATAGTCTGCCATTTCATAGTCTAATCCTATCAAAAGAAAAAGAAGGATTAAAGCAAGGAAAGCTTTTTGAAAATGTCACTTTTTATGAAAATTCATGGTCTTGTAAAATTTGATAATATTTGTAAATACAATGGGGAATAGTTCTGAGATTTGCGCCTTACATAATATTTGGTAATCCATCTTTCAAATAAACTTGAAGGCCAGCAAGTTGTTTTTCCCTCCTCTCATCTTGAACATTTCAACATTTTAACTTCAGGCTTAACATAACTCTTTTCCTGTTTAACCAAAGACATTCTGTAAAACTGGGTTGCACTGTGTTTTGTGCATTGCTGTTGGAACTATTTTTACAGCTTCTCCAACCTTATCTCCACTCCTTACCTGTGTAAGGTGCGGTAGTCTTTAAGAACATAGTCACGTTGGGCCAGATTGCGCCTGAAGGAACCTTTGATTTACATGACACCACACCTCTTTTTGCCTATTTGTGAAAAGGTTAGAAACCCTTGCAGGCCCTGTGCTTAGGCAGTGTTTCTCAACCTTTCAGATTTGAGGCACCCCTCATTTGACATGTATGCATACCAGCCCAGCCTCTGGCTTTACTTTTCCTTCCACCTGGGAAGAACACACACCCACTGCAGAAACTTCCTCAGCTTGATGAAGGGTTTGTAAATCCAAAAGCTTGCTTAAAACTTTTTTTTTTTCCAACTGTTTAAGTTGGTCTCATAAAAGATATCAGATTCACCCTAGAGCTTGTGTTAATTGAGCAGCACCCCATTCCAAAAACTAATTTATTTATTACAGTGCTCAACTCTTTGCAGAGGGTCAGGGTAGTTGAGGTGTTTCAGTGACCAGGCAGGGACAATCCTGAGTTTCCCCTCATCTCTTTATACCTTGTAACACCTTAAAAAGGTCTCACGGCACCCTAGGAATCGGGGACTCCTTGCATCTGAGGGGACACAGTGTCCAGAGAAGATGAGGGAGGAGCAAAGCCATGGCCGTGCCTCCCCTTTTTGATACTAGCCAGCCAGCAAGGCCAGGGGCATTTTGTGCAGAGGCTGGTTTTGTAATTCTCATATTCACTATCACTCAGCTTCCAATGTCACGTTCCTCCTCTAAGCCATAATCCCTCTCGGGTCTTCCTGAGATGTAGCAACAGCGCACAAGTCCCAACCAGTGGCTGTGGTTTGTGGGATACAGCTTAGCTTGTTGTTCAGGTCAAACATGCCATATGAAAACTGGCCAGTAAGACGAGTACGTCAAAAGTCATGAAATCTTGAAATGAAAATGGCATTCTGGCACTTGATTAGCCAGACTTTTAAATAATTTTCAGACTTTGAACATTCAGCCAAATAACGAAGTAGTAAAAAAAAAAAAAAAAAGTATTCCACCTGAATAACGAGAGTCAAACGTTTATAAGCAACCAAAAACTGCTGGGGATTTGGATCTGAATTTATACCCTAAACATGGCCTTTGCTGCTGCTCTTTATCGTCCTATAGAAGATGTTAGGAAGGCCTTACAACCCATGTTTAATAGTTGCTGCATTCCCTGCAAGAGTAGTATTCCTACTGATCCCCTAAGAAATGTGTACAACCTGCAAGATCTGTGGGTGGAGCTAAATCTTAATTCCACGGGCATCCTTCTGTATAACGGTTCCAATACGGAGAACCTCGCAGAAGCTTCCTGCAGGATCAAGAGACTGGGCCTCCTCTGCCCTAAAGCATTTCAGCACGTTAAAGGCAAAAATTATTTTAACAGTGGAGTCCTACACAGCCAAACTTCATAAAGGTGACTGAGGTGATAACACACTTATTTTGTGAATCTTTGAATTGCATATATTTTTAATAGAATAGCTCTGTACCTGTGATGATAATGTTGTACGCACGTAATTAAAAAAGGAAATAAAGCTGCTTGTAAAGCAGTATACACATGCTCATGCATGCGCACACGCACACAAATGCATGCACACCAAAGTAAATGCAACATGACTGTCCCTCAGATCAGCTATACAATTGAAGAGTAGCAGCACCATTTTCACTCGCCCAGATACACTGTGCTGATGACCTTTTTTGTATTCTCGTGGTAATCTGCTCTGCTACACATATAAATATTGGATGCAGGAAGGAGTTTTAAGTAGGTTTTGCAGACAGCTGTATTTCTCGTTTGCAAAGAAATTGATTTACAGTGATAGCTGATCTCACTAAATAAATAGGTGGCCTGTGCTTGAAAGCTAACTGTGTTTGAATAAACAGTGTGGCCTATTGTAAGAGAGATAACAGTGTTTTATTGACCAGTGTAAACGAGACGGTTTCTGGGTAATTCACTACATTTCTGGAATAACTTCCTCACCTATTTGTGTGGTGTCCTACTGCAAAGTGTTGCAGATATCATGCTCAAATTGGCTGTTGCTTGTGGTTAGGACGGTGGCAGAGAGCCTTACTTTTTTTTTTTTAACATGGTTCATGTCACCCACACTCTTCCCGTAGTGCACTGATACTTCCAAGGCAGACAAGGTTGTTTGGGTGAATCTGATATCTTTTATTAAACCGACTTAAATAGTTGGAAAACAATTTTTAAGCAAGCTTTCAGGTTCAAAAACCCTTCATCAGGCTAAGGAAGTATCTGCGGTTGGTGTGTGCTCTTCCTGGATGGAATGAATAGTAAAGAAGCCAGAGGCTGGGCTGGGCTGCATACAAGACAGGGAGTCAGTGAAAGTGTAGATTGAGGAGTCGGTGGGTGAGAGACAGGCTGGGTGAAGGGGGAGAGAAGGGGATCTTCTCACCTGCTGATCTCACCTGCCGTCTTTTACAGTCGGCTCACTGTGGACCACACCTGGGCCAGCTGTAAAATATATTCCCTGCTTTCATGAAGACCAGTAGAACTATTCTGACTTCTCCCGGTTAAATATCTGACCTAGTAATTTATTTCCAAGGAGAGACTAGCTGTTCCTAGAGTTCAGATAGCTTTTGGTGGAAGAAAATTTATATTTTTCAATATCAATGTAAAGTATTTTTATAGCATCCAAGTCTCTCAGAGCTACTGGTAAGTATAGGATTGGTATATAACATTCAGTGTTCGAATGACCTATTCCACAGAGGAGCAGAAAAACAGAAAAATAACCACCCAGCAAATGGGTTAACTCTTGTACAACAAGTATACAAATCCAGAGAGATATGGTACTTGGGGGCAAATAGGTAAGCTGTATTAAGAACCTCATAATTACAAGAGAAAATCTAGCTCACTGAATCATCCAGTAACAAAATTTGTTCAAGTACATACATTATAGAACTACAATGCCTAAGCATTGTTTTAAGCCCATTTGTAGAAACACTAATGTATTGATTTTTTTTAACTTTTTTTTAAATTCTTCATCTTGTCCAAGCCTTTATCAGTTCTTATCCACATCCAAAGGGGCATGATCTTGTATGTCTGCTTCTAACAGCTTAAATTTCTTTCCTATGCAAAGACTTTCATGGTCTCACCAGGGAAAATATGACAACATCACTGCCAGCTTATGCATTTCCTGCTTTCACGTCTAGCTTGCTATCTTTCAGCTGCATTGCCCAGTCACCTCTGGCAATAATTTTCATTAAAGTTGTTTTCCATATCAAATCATGAACTGGATATATTTCTTGCAAATGAGAGAACAGTTCTTATTTTCAGCAAAAATCGTATTCCTAATTTTAGATGATTTCTTATGGAATTTTGGAGTATGAAGCATATTTTCAGTGAACAAAAGCAACTCGATAGGGCTAGATTCTGGGGAGATTCCACCTAAAGTTGTCAAATTTATGCAGGAAAAACTGTCATATAATTCTCTGTGCAAATATAATCTTAGTTTTTAAAATGTTTTCACCACGTTACACTCATAATTACAAAAACCAAAAGTTTTAAATTTAGCCTTTGATTACCCAGATGTTTGGTATCACTTTTTGAGCAGCATACTGAAACTGAGTCTGATCTCTGTGTGTGCTAATTCCACCGACTTCATTGTGGCTGTTCCCAATTGCAGTGTGTGTGTGTGTGTGTGTGTGTGTGTATCTCATCAGTATTTAGCTTATTTTCTTTCTTTTTTACTATGTGCATGATGTGCTAAGCATGAGTGTATTTGAATTTGTTAGCAGCATGCTTTAGGGATGATTCTTCCCCATGATCATCTATCTTCTCACTTTTTGTTACTCGTGTTTTAAGGGCATCCACTTGCTGTTGACCCATTTTCTCATCATTGTAATGCTGTCAGAAAACTCTGGGGAGAAATTTTAGAAGCCTTACTGAGACATTAGTGTGTCAAAGCTATGATGTACAGGAAAGACTGGCCATCTGCCATGTGACAGAGTTTAACTGTTGGTAACGTTCTCTTCCATGTCAGAACCTGATCAAGTAGAGAGATTAGTGGCTGGGCCTGGGCAACTACTGGTCCTTTTTGCAAGTGATTGCGTCTTGCCAAAAAAGAGGTGGGGGCAGGGGGAGGAGGTTAGCTGAAAAAGC
>NW_017728994.1:60136698-60142554 GCF_001723915.1 Gavialis gangeticus | reverse complement strand
GCAAGGTGTTCATCCAGCCTCCTCTTAAAGACCCCCAGGGTGGGAGCCAGCACCACTTCCCTTGGAAGTTGGTTCCAGACCCTAGCCGCCCTGACCGTGAAGTAGCGCCTCCTGATATCTTGCCTAAATCTACCCTCTGCCAGCTTGTGACCGTTATTCTTAGTCACTCCTGGTAGTGCTCGGGGGAACAGAGACTCCCCCAGTGCCTGCTGGTCCCATCTGACTAGTTTGTAACAGGCCACTAGATCCCCCCTCAGCCTTCTCTTGTGGAGGCTGAACAGGTTTAGGTCCCGTAGCCTCTCCTCGTAGGGCCTGCCCTGCTGCCCCGTGATCATGCGAGTGGCCTTCTCTGGACCCTCTCCATGTTGTCCACATCCCTCCTGAAGTGCGGCGCCCAGAACTGGACGCGGTACTCCAACTGCGGCCTGACCAGTGCCGCATAGAGGGGGAGGATCACCTTCTTGGACCCGCTTGAGATGCATCTGTGGATGCATGACAAGGTGCGGCTGGCCTTCCTGACTGCATCCCCACGCTGCCAGCCCGTGTTAATCTTGGAGTCAATGATGACTCCAAGATCCCTTTTTGCCTCTGTACTGACAAGAAGGGAGTTCCCCGACCTGTAGGTATGGTGCTGGTTCTTTCTCCCCAGGTGCATCACCTTGCACTTGTCAGTGTTGAATCCCATCCTGTTCTCATCCTCCCACCCCTGTAACCCGTCTAGGTCTGATTGCAGTCTGTTCCTCCCTTGTAGCGTGTCCACTTCTCCCCACATCTTAGTGTCATCAGCACATTTGAACAGGGTGCTTTTTACCCCCTCGTCCAAGTCACTGATGAAGATGTTGAACAGTGCGGGATTATATATACACAAGTCACTTGGACTGGCACATTGCCTTCTAAGCTATATCTTTTAGGAACTTCAATGTAACTAACTGTTGGAAACAACAAAAAAAAAAAGCAGAATAATAAGATGCATAAGAATGGGGATGTCCTTGTAATTGAAATACCATTGTAACTAATCCTTAAGTGGTACCGAAGCTAAATATAATATTCACTTTAAAGCCAGGGCATACAAAATAAGATTATCCCGTTGGCAGGACAAACATGGTCATGGTCAAGATCCAAATAACTACAAAGAGAGACCATACTTCACTTATGCAAGGCCTGTTGTTTTGTATGGATTTGTGACCTAAATCTATGAATCCATATGATACTTGATTTGACTGACCAAGGAGAAGGTGGAGAAATAATGTTGATCAAGACCTCAGAGTTTTTAATGTGAAAGAAATGTATATGACCAACAGAAACCAGACTGTGGGAGTGGCCAAGACCGCTTGGTTTTTGGTGCCATACTTGGAATGAATGATGTTCAGTGGCTGCCAGCTCCTCTCTTCCATAGCATAATGGATAGAGGGAGGGTGTTAAACATTTTATAAAAATTCAAGGTAACTTTTGGATTGAATGTTTCAGCATATATAAGCAAGTACTTAGCAGGGACGTGTTGCATGCATCTTCAGGCCTTCTGCAATGGTATGAACAAAAATGTATATATTGATAGAAAACCTAGTTGATGTACTGGAAAAAACTTTTGGAGTCAAAGTAAAGTTGCACAATGAACTGTAATGCAAGTGAATGGTTACCAGATTGTTTTAGAGTTAATAAAGTTGGCTATGGCAGACTTAATTGCATAAAGAAAACCTGTAGACAGTGCATGGTGAATATCTCTGGAAAAAAAGGAGTATTTGCATTTTACTGTTAGTTAAAATGCTCTCTCTACAAGGGGTCAGGTGGAATAAATCTATCTGTAGGTCCCAATCACCTTAACCTAATCATATTATTCAAGTACCCACTAATTTGGGATGTTTCTTTTTCTAGGTGCCAGTTTAAAGCCATTATGATCTAGTTTCCACTGCTCCATTAGAGGTTATTTTCAGTGAGTACCTGGTGGAAGGGAGGGTGGAATCAGGACTTGGATATTGACGGGTGGGGACCAAAAAAGAGGCACTCACAATTAGTAGGGCAACATTGCATCTTTGCGTGGCCCTGCCATCTGCCTGGGGCTGGGGCTGCAGTGCTGAGCTGGGCTGGCCTGCAGGTGCTACTGAGGATGGATGCACAGGGTCTGGCCTGGACTGGGCAACAGGGTCCAGGCCCTTGGATTGGGCTGGCTGAGCAGCGGGCCGCCCAGGCTGGCTCGGAGGCACCAGTGGGTCTGGAGCCTGGCAGCTGCCCGTCAGAGGGGCTTGCAGGCCCTGCCATGCCTCCATCCTGTGCAGCAGCCACATCATAGGTTGTGCGCTGGTCGGGGCCAACGGGGCACTTCTGTCTTCCTCGCTTCCAGCTGCTGCTGTGCAGCTCTGGGTGGGTGGAAGCTTTAGCTCTGCAGTTTTTGCCCAGCACATGGAGCTCTGGCTCCAGTTCTGGTTGCTTTCCATCTGTTCCCCCACGGGGGCTGCTCATTGTGCTGGACAGGTGGAGTGGGCAGAAGGCAGCTGGAACTGGAGCCAGAGCTCCAGGCACTGGCCTAAAGCTCCCCCTAAAGAAGAAGAGCACCGTCAGCCCCAGCCAGTACGTAGTCTAGACAGGCGGGTGCTGGTGCCATGGCTGCTGGCTCTGGCCATGCCCCACCCTTGCTACTAGAGTGGGGATGGAGTGAATGCCTGACAGGCTACTATATCCTGGCCATGAAGACCTCAGCTACTGTCCCCTGGTAGGAGGGGGTACGGTGGGAATAACCCCCTTCCCTGTTCCCTTTGCCTGAGGGTGCCATGCTGGCTGGTGTCCGGCCATATCTGCCCCGGCTAGAGAACGGAGGGGCAGGGCTGACCCTGCTCTATGGAGCAGAGAGGACAGCCCAACCCAGGGCTGCAGAGCATGCTGGGATGCTGAGGGACTCTGGTTTAACTTGAACCAGGGAAGGGGTCTGGGACAGAAGTTCCATAAACTGGCTTGACCCACATCAGTGAAGTCTGATGCTACATCCAACCAGGTTTGTCTTAAATCAATTTCAGCCATTTTGAAACTGGGTTGTGTGCACTGAACCTGCATTGTGTTACAGGTTTAAACCAGTTTCTGATCACTTGAACCAGTTTGTGTAACTTTTGTCCCTAGCCAGAGTGCTTTTCCTTACTTCTGTATCCTTTCCAAGCCGAAAAGTTACTCAGAAAACCTTGCTTGTCATTCTCTGATAGATACCCATGCTCATTTAGACCACCTGGTAAGAACAGGTGGATCACAGACTTGTATAACCCAGGTCCTGCTTGGGAGAGAGAGAACGGTGGTACTCCATCTGAAGTGAAGTCGGGGCATGGACCTAGGAGACTGAGGTTTAGCTAGCCTGGGAGCTCATCTTGCTGCTCTATAGCAGATGAGTCAAAGCAGTTACTTTTGGTGTTCCCTGACTGAACTCTCATTGGGAAGTTGGCAAAAACAAAACAAAAAACCCAACAAACTTTAAATGAATTACTCTGGTGTCCCTGTCACAAATGATTATTTTTCTGCTTTTACTCACTCCTGAAATTTTACAGATCTCTGAAAAATCTTCTTACCAGTTTAAGGAAAAAAAATGGAACAACGAGGTCAGCTCTCGGGATTCCCGTCGCAAGTGCCGGATTCTGCTGTCATAGGTGAATCCTACGGCAGAGATGCTACATTATGTTTGGTTCCCAAAAACTCTGGAAAGGAACATTTTAGTTCATGATCTTCTTTTAGCAGTTGGCTATCTTTCCTCATAGCATGACTCCACACTTCATGCGTCTGGCTATCATTCTGAGTGTGACAGCACAAAAACCTCTCTGCTTCCTCTAAACTGCTTGAGCCTGAGTAAAGTAGATGTTTGCTTAGCACATGGAAGCAGCTATGCTGGAGTTAATCCCTTGAAGACTAAAAGTTGGACAAAGAATTGCTGTTGGTCTCTTCAAAGGAAGAGTTTTTTTTACAGGGATCAGTGTATGCCCTTCCTATATTTGCTCTGCGTGCATTGGTACTTCAAATGCTGAAAGAGGGTTTTAAAAAAGAGGGTTTTTTAACCTAAATTTATCACAGTTAAGAACAAATTGTCTGCTAATTTCCTTGCTTACATGTACCAGCACTAGCAGCCTCCAGATTCTTAACATTTGATCTGCACAAGGGCTTTAGACCCCACAATCTGCTTACATACAGGGCTTACCTTAGTATCACTAATTCATAGGCTTTAAATACAGCAACCAGGGAAATATAAAAAGCTCATTAAAGGCTTATCCTCTCATCTCTCATCATTAGACATAAACAGTTTCTAGCTACAATGAAGAATTTGACTTTCACAGAAATTAGTTCCTCTGCTGGTCGTGTTTCAGGAGCTGGAATTGTGTGGACTGAATAGAGAGTAGTCATGGAAGAGAGTCTCCCCTTCCACAAACTCCCAAAATACCGTAGTGGGACAGAGTTGTCATGCGTATCTCCCGCTGGATTCTCGCTGATGCTGCGTGGCGCCCTACACAGTTTAGAGGTTGCGCCACAGAATCTCTGGTGGAAAGGGCATTTGTGGGTAGCTGGGCGGGCTGCGGGGGGAGAGGAGACCAGAGGTGAGGTGGGTAAGAGGAGCAAGGTGTGTTGGGGTCAGGAGGAAGTATGCCTAAGAAAAAGGCTGCGACCTCCTTCCCTATTGATGCACACTAAATAGGGGCAGTGGGTGAGGGGGAACTGTTTAAGGAAATCCAGTGCTGATCTGGCATCTCTCCATCATGAAGCAGAACTGGAGAACCTACTGTTACAATATATGTTTAAATCGTGACTCCTTCACCTACCTGGTAGAGTATCATATTCTTCAAAAAAGAAGTTAAGTTGTACAGAGGACTTGTGTGATGAGGTATGAATGACCCTAACCTGTTTTGTGCTAAGGTACGAAGAGGTTAGGAAACTTGCATGGCAGGATATAAATCTAACATATAGAATGACTTAAATTTCCAGCACTGTAACCATATACTTGGCTATGTATTTGGTCAAAGTAGCAAGACAAATGCAATATGTGAATTTGATTGCCTTTTTCCCCATAATTTAGAGAATACTTCTTTATATGATGGCGTAAACTGGCATGAACATTGGCTTGTTTAAGCTTAATTTTACAGTAGCTTTAGAAACATTTGAAAGGAATTGGTCCATTCACATGAAACCTGCATAAAATTCTTGCTTTGAAAGCTAGTAGTTGTGCATCTTTTCTCTTTCAACTACTGTTAGTGGTAGTAACTGCCTACTTAACAGGTTAGGCTGAGGTTTGAAAATTGTATGCAATTGAATATAAACTGTGACAACATGGATATTAATATAGTTTGATCTGAACAATATGATTTTTAGAAAAATAGAATTTAATTCCTGGCAATAGAGGAAAGCTAAAACAGGAAGGCATTGTTACGGGATTACTCTCCAGACTGTAAAAGAATTGCAAGCAAATTACTAAATAAAACTGCACAGAAGAGGTCCAAAATTTAAGCTGCACTTTGATTAAGGGGTACTCATATCACATCAGCTTCTGACAAGAACAGAGGTTAGGAAAACTATTAAGTTTTTAAACTGAACAGGCATTTGGTGACTGTATTGTGAGCAAGCATTTTAAAATGGTGCCTGCTGCCCAAAGGTCATGTAGCTGACATGCAAATTGAGAGCAGATAGATTTTACACATGCAAAACGCATTATTTCTGTGTGGTGGTCTTCATTATCTATACACTTTGGTTGGTTCAGTTAGAGAAGCAGTGTCACTTCCATTTATTTTGAATAGTTAGTGTAGTAAAATCCCTGCTTGATAATTATCCATGTACTGTAAATGTGAAAGTACCTTTGTGCAATTGATTTAACTCTGTTTAACTTAACAAATAATTGGGGGG
>NW_017728994.1:60121582-60131698 GCF_001723915.1 Gavialis gangeticus | reverse complement strand
AGTTAGAGAAGCAGTGTCACTTCCATTTATTTTGAATAGTTAGTGTAGTAAAATCCCTGCTTGATAATTATCCATGTACTGTAAATGTGAAAGTACCTTTGTGCAATTGATTTAACTCTGTTTAACTTAACAAATAATTGGGGGGGGGGTGTTGGTATCTTAAGTGTTTTAGTAAGGTTTATTTTCAGTTCCCTTATAGTCAAGTTTATTGTGTGCTTTTAGATTTTTTTTTTCTTTTTAAAGCTTGTAATTCAAAATTGTAACTAGTACCAAAATTCTAGTGGCCAAGATAAAGCAATTACCTTGGCAATGCCCCGTGTTAAACTTGGTGCCTTTTGCTGCCATCAGCAGTTGGAAGACAGCAACATCCCATGGAAGAAAGCACCTTAATGTGATCAGCCAGTGCACCCATTGCTTTGGTAATTACTGAGAGGACCAAGTTATAGTTCTTGGGTTCCAGGTCTTTGATTTTATTTATTTACTTACGTAATCAAAATCTTACCTTGTTAAGCATTTTTTTAAATGAAAAGACTCCTTTTTCCCTTCTGAATCGATTGATAAAGGTAGTAACCTGAAAATTAACCACTTTAGGTCCAGTATAGAATCACCCATCCTTCATGCTAATAAAAATAATCACAGGTTCTTCTCTCCTGGACCAAAGAGAAGTCACCCAAAATCAGCAGAGGAAATGAAATTCTTAAGGTTACCTTAAAACACGCGCCTGTGTATGAGTGTTGCTGTACTGATCAGGGGTTTATATAAGAGGTCTGTGTGATCCAGTATAAGAAGGCTACAAAAGGCATTTGGGCGTGGTGTCAGACATTCAGAAAGCCCAAGGTGGAATTGCTCTGAATTACATGGTTTCCTATAACCAGCATAGTTTAGGTCAGTAGCGAACAGAACATGCGTTCACCGTTTGGTTGGGGTGGCACTGGGGGGCAAGTCTTAGACCAGGTTCTGCCATTTTTAACCTAGTCTGTGTTTAACTTCTGTTCTGCTATGGGTATAGACTGGTTTTGTGTCCCAGGCTTCTGTTCTGTGACAGGCATGGCCTGGTTTCTGATTTCTTATACTGGTACAAGTATAATGGGACTCGTTTGAGTCCCATTTCTCTTTTTGGGGTTTTTGTTGTTCTCCCGCCCTGGCGGGGGGTCGGGCTAGAAGATCTACTAGGTCCCTTCCGACCCTTAATCTATGAATCTATAATGTCTGTACCTGGCCATATAGGACTGTCTGCACCCTGCCACCAACATTTAAACCCTCGAGCACAAGGTGTAATATCTTTTCTCAAATGTTTTGTAGTTCATTCTGGTAACTTTGAATATTGTTGGTGCTCAGTGAAATACCTAATTCCATTTTGAAGGAAGTATCACTGATTCATAAAATTATAAATGTAAATTATAAACACAAATGTAAGAGCACTTAACTACAGTACAACCAATTATTGTTGTGAAAGACATGCAGGTGTCCCATAAGTAAATTAATTTTTGTCATGCTCTAAAATGATGGCTGTTTAATAATTATAAACAAAACACTACTGCAATTCATCACTTTAATAATACTGTATTTACCCACTGCTGTTAACCCTTTGCATGCAGCATAGTAAAGTTGTTTCCAATTCAATCCATCAAAGGGTTGTTGCAATAAAATAGCATAGAAATCAAGTTCTACTCCCGCTCTGGGATCTGAACTATTAAGTCATATAAATACCAGAATGCAATGTAGTGTAGTGTTCCTTTGGTTTTAATTATCTTACTATGCTATTCTTTAGATGGCATTAAAGTACGCAAGTCAAACGGTATTTTTATGAACCCTGAGAGATCAACAAGAAAAGCAAGCTCTGTATGATGAAAACATGGGTTTGTTCTCTTGATTTTTCTACTGACATTTGAAGGATGGCAAATGTTGTCAGTAGGAAATAAAGCAACTTACTGGTGCATCATGGTAAGTAATCTGCATAGTTCAGTGTTATTTACACGATACAGAAAAATAATGCTTTTTTGTTGTAAGTAGTAACAAAAAAGGGCAAAACCAGCACATACGCTTGCTAGAGTTTCCATAACAACCTCTGCCTAACATCCTTTACTTAGAGCTCAATTCTTATTGGAAGGCTGAAATAAAATTTAAATTAGCTACAAATCAAAAGCACAAAATGAGACTTCAATAGGATTTTAAAAGGATGAAATACGAGAGTATTGCAGGGTGGGTAATAATTCAAATACAGTAGGTTTTCTTTCTTCACGGCTTTTGAGTTCAAACAGCAATGGTGTGTGATCACTTTACAATTTTTCTTAAGGGTTTAAAAATATTATTTATGTAGTTATAGTTTGTGTTGCCCACAGTCTAACAGGCTGAATTTTATAACTGTCAAGTTAACTTCAAAGAACAACTTGATTTTCAATTTTCTGCAAAATGTAAAGGTCTGCAGTAATGCTCATTTTTCTTTGTTTTTCATGTTTGTGCAATTTTTTAAAATGAGAAATTACTAGTATTGTGATTTACTTTTATTATTATTTTAAAACATTTTAATCTCTCAGTGTCTGCACAGGACAAACCGAAATGGTGCTTCCTACCTTTATACAGCAGAATGTCCTGTAACAACAGTCTGGCTGTTGTTACCCCAGAGACTAATTATATCAGTGTAGTCCCAGCTGTTGCTTTTATCAGTTTTGAAGCCTGGATTTTCTTTTCTTTTTTTAAACATGGACTTCAACAGTCTTTAGTGACCCAAAGGTTGGGGGGACAGAGAGAACCAAGAAATGTAGCTTGCAGTAATTTTCTCAGATGGTGACAGGCAGACTGCTGTCTGCAGACCCAGAAGATTATAGTCTTCTGCTCCTGTCCACTGTGTTTTTCTCTAAGATTTGATTATAATATTCCACTGTTTTTTAATAGTTCTTCAGTTTGTTTTTGGATTGTGTTGGAAAGAAGTATTGTTTTGTGGAAGAATGGGTATCAGTTGCTCCCGGTCGATTAACACAAGTCCTTATTCTCCCATAGCTATAAGGCGAGTAGGTGGTTGCACTAACTAGTTCTGATAGAGCTGAAGGCTGATTCCATGCATCTTGCCTTTAAGAGCTATTAAGCATTCATCAGGCTGCATATATATGTCATCTTCAGAACCTGAATATTCTGATTTCAACTTGATTGCTTTTAACAGTGCATTTTTATAAAAATTTTGGTTCAAAGAATTGGTGACAAAAATCATGCTGACTATTTTTTTTATAAAGAAACCTCAAAGGAAAAGGAAAATTATTTTACCTTAAAATAACTCACAAGTGGACAAAGGCAGAAGTATTTAGTACCCAATTATGATGTACATCCAAAAGCTCTGAGTTATGTGTATTTGAGAGGGAGTATTTTAGGGCTAGAGTTTCGGACTTGGTAAAGACGCAAATACTGCACCATTTGGGGTGCATTTCCATTTTCACCATTTTTATGAACTGGGGGGAGTCAACTCCTTTCTAGCATTGTTGACACTGCCTGCTTCCTTAAATCTCGGCAGACTTGCAGAGAAGAGGACATAGGACACCATTGGATGTCCAGCCTTCAAATAAAAGCAAGCTGCGAACACATTTTCTTCTGCATTGATAAAGCTTTTCACAGTCAAAAAATTATTGTTCAAATCCAAGCAAGCTGAAAAAACCCTCGTGCATTCAGACCTGATGCAGATACCTAGTACTGGTATATTTGGGAAGATAAATATTTAAATGTATACTTGATGGTAATAACTCTTTTTTTTCCTAATAACACATCAGTCATTTGACTTGTTGCCCGATATCTCTGTTGTATCAATGAATAGGCCAGATTTTTTTTCCTCAGGTTTGCTGGTCTGTAAATCCTTGATTTTAGTGGACTTAATTTGTACCAGTGTAGCTGAGGGACAGGCATTGTCTTGAACACCAGGCTATATCATCCGGTCCAGTCCTGTGATGCATCAGGCATCACATATTATAATGTTTCTCAAATTTATCCAACTCCACCATAAAAAAGTTGAGTTCCCACTACTCCAATTGGAAAGAAATCAAATTGGACACCTTCTTCCTGGATTGCTCTTTAAAGTGCATTGACTTACCGTGTTTGTTTTTCAGTGATGCCATTTGAATGCAATGGATACTTTGATATAAGGTAATTTCTCATGGTTCCAAGTCAGTTCTGCAGTGGGGTAGCTCCCAAGAGACTCCACTATGTATTTAATTTTTCAGAACAGAGTTGGTAAAAAAAAAAAAAAAAAGAAAAAAAAAAAATTGGAGCTGGGCCCCTTTTCTTTTTAAAAAAAAAGTTGGTAAAAAAAAAAAAAAAAAGAAAAAGAAAAAAAGAAAAAATTGCAGCTGAGTCCCATTTCTATTTGAAAAGAAAAGCAGAACTAAAAAGTTGGACATTTTTACTCTTAAGCCTATCTCTTTATTACATTTTCATTGGGAATTGATATAGTTTAATTATTACATAAAGGCCAATAGTCATAGAACTAGACTACTTAACAGTGGTCAAGTATTCACTCCAAAAAGGATGTTTTGTCTTGAGACTGGCTTTTCCCATTCTTAATTGTACTCGGGTACAGTGGAGGTGCACATACCTAGAATTGGTATACAGGTTTTTGCAAGGCCATAGGTGTGCTGGGGACACTGAATGATTGCACAGATGGCAGGCAGCCAGTCAGTTTTTGGGAACTCCTAGTGAGACTATTCCTGAAAGAGTCTCTCTCCCCCTCATCATGGAATGGATCTGTACCCAACCACCTCCAGAAATTCATTTTGGTTGGTCACTGGCAATGGAAAAAATTATTAGATAACTAGATTTCCTTTTAAAACGCTATTGTAGAGCATTAATAATGCATACTCCCCTCCCAAGTTTAAAAAAAATAGTTTGTGACATAAATGGTGTTTTTAAGTATTTGTTGAAAATAATCTTTTTATACCTTAGAGATGGAGGGCATTTGGCTCAGCAGACAAATTGAGAAGTTTTATCAATTTTGTTTCCTTGTCAGGCAAACTTCTGATTACAAGGAACCAGAATCCTATTATTGTTATCCAATTATGCAACCAAATTGATTATGGTGAAAGGGAAACGAAAGACCAAGAGACATCCAGACTTTTGCTCTTCACATCCTATTTGTATATGTTGAGGCAGAAAGTTTGACAGCCTGTTTGCTGTAAATGGGGATCGGTGTGAAGAAGTTCAGTTCCTTAATGTTCCTTCTGATGAATCGGTGCTCTCGTTCATGTTTGGAAAGAAATTTCCAAAATGGCAATGTCTTTATTCAAGTCATTTCTAAGTAAATATTCATACGTATTATTGCACAGTGAATTTTCAGCTTTGGACTTAATTGACGTAAAGGACTTTTCAATTATAGTTGTCGTTGCAACTTTTTACGTGTGACGGATGGTAACATTATGAAACTCTGGCCCTAGGTGCATTGTCGTCTTGCTGCTACTAATTAGGAGTGACAGTGAGCTGCTGTTTCACTGCCTGGCAGCGACTTGTGCCCTATAACCATAAACAAATTGATTTGACATGTTACGTTCAGTAAAATAACCAAAAATAGGCACACAGCCATTGACTAAGACACTCCTTACTGTGCCTATCTCTGTGTGTGTGTGCACTTCAGTGTTTATCAAGTCAAGATTTCTAGAGGCTCAGTGAGGTGCTTTTTTTCTTTAATAGAAAAGGGACAAATGCATTGCAGATTTTGACCTTTTAACAGTAATAATTCAAAGTGTGGTTAGAGTCAAGCTTTCATAATGTCTCATAACGCTGAGATCTTAGCTTTTTAATGTTATAGTAACCATTCATTTTCATACTACTCAGTATTTGATAAACTTTCTAAAGAACCCTAATTATGTGGATACATTTTATTCAGCATGTTTTCATTCCTTTTGACATGAACTATTTTGATATGATTTTGAATCTGAAACAGTAATCTGGTCACTTGGCAGATAAATAAGCTTGCTGTCTTATTTTCTGTAGTATCACTCAGGCCATTTTATTAACCCTCATGGTAGAACGCTGGTTTTCATCAAGAAGTCAGAAAGTCTGATCTGTGTATTGTAAGAATCACAAACTGCTTTCATCCGTGTTCGGCGCTATTTTAAATTGAATGGGTAGGTTGTTGGGGGGGGCTGTTTGTTTGTAGAAGTTGCATGCAAACTAGATGTAATATTGAAATACTGTATGCTGAGAATAGTATTTATATGAGTTGGTGAAAAATGTAGTTTTTTCTGGGCAAGGCATATACTGGTGCCTTACATGAGTTAGTTCCCAGGAGCCTGCATGTTAATTGTCACAGAAGCTTAATAGCAGACCAAGTAGGCGAAATGTCTCCACTGGCCAGATCTAGCTCATGAGTATGTTTGATACCCCCGGTCTAGGCCATTTTACCTAGCCTGCAAGGCTCCTAGAAGGGCTAGAAATTCAGGGGCAGGTCAAGATCTGCTACCAAATTCCCAGCTATGGAGCCCTGATGGGCATGTGTGTTGGTGGAAGTGGGTGGCAAGGGAGAAGGTGAACTGCTGCATTAGCCACTGCCACTTACCCTGCCACAGGGTCTGTATCTGGTCCTAGGAGGTCCCTTGGGATCTGGATCTTGCCTTGGGAGCACAGGTGAGCTTGACACCTCTGGTCCACACTGATTCTCATCCATTCAAACTGATAATATTTCTTACTAGTTGTGCCAAGACTGTAAGGCTTAGATCCCAATGACCAAAACCTTTAATGGGGTGACTGATTTTGTTTTGTGTATGTGTCGCTGTTGTTTTAGAAATGCTAAAATAACTTCCTAAAAGTTATTTATTTACTTAATTTAAACGGGGGTTACAAACTCCTTGCTTGAAAACCACAGCAAAACCAATCCAGTATGCTATTCTTTGCATCTGCTTCTTTAGAAATGTGGTAGTTTAAGATGCAATAGGAAGGAATTGATAATGTAACAGTATCACCAGTAGATGTATTCAAAGGCATTTGGAAATTTAAGAATATTTTTAAAAAATCACAATAACACTTTAATTGTGTGCGTTTGTGTGTTGTTTCCGTTTCCCCCCTTCCCCCCTTTGGAAAGTTTATTTGTATCAAATTTTAATTACGTGGCAAATCCTTTATTAAAATAGGAAAACAGGATGATCACTGGACTTGAAGGGAAAATTTCCAAAGATGAGCATTGATGTCATATTGTCTTTCTGCAAGATGAGTGGTTTTAAAAACAAGTTGAAAATATTAGACTTTGTTAGTAAAAGGCATACTCATTTTTCCCTGTATATGCATTTTTTCTTCATCTGTTTAAAAATTTCTTTTGGAAGAAAGTTTGTCTGATGTTCCTTGCCGATATCTGCTATATGAACATTATCACAAGCATCTGTAAGAAATTTATTGAAAGGGGAACTAATATTAGGCTTCTGTCTTGCACCTAATATTAGAAATCCAAAATTATTCTCTCAGATGTTTTTTTTTTCAGTTTCTGCAAACCTGCTTTCATATTTGTTGTTAAACTTCCTGAGGTTTTTACAAAATATTCATATAATGACTAAGTCATGCTCAAGCAATATTAGATGAAGCCTTTTTTTCTATCAAATGCATAATCAGTAATATCAGAGTTGAAAAAAAATCAATTTTTTCCATTTTTTTCAGGGCTGAGGGAAATCATCACAGTTGGGTTTAATAAAGACTAAAAGGATGTCAGTGTGTTACAGCACTTAAAGAAGAGCTATATTGGTGTTTCTGCTAAATTGCTCTCCAAGGAAGAGCTGCACATAAAGCCGAAGGTCTGCATTTTACCTGCCTCTGACATTATTTTGAAGTTAAATGCAGGTTGCCTGCTGCCTTGTTTGCCTTTAACTCCTCTATTCAACTCCTGTAATTGTTGTTTAGAGTGTCGCAGCAATTCATGATAATTGCTAAACAGTTTACTTTTTGCATGTCACAGACACTGTTTTTCTGTACAATAAAACTGCAGTATTTAAATAGCATTTTGTAGCAGCTGCCCTGGCTTTCCTCATGTGTCATAAATACTGAGAAAAAAGAATGTGCAGACCCTTTTCCTTCCATAATAATTAGTCTGTTCTGCACGACTAACATGTTCACGCTTTGACGTCAGAAGTTTTTGGCCTTTATCCTGCAGACGTGTATGTATTTAACTTTACTAGCCCAAGTAGTCACATTAATTGCAGTAGAATAACCTGCATTAATGAAGTTAAGCATGTGCGTAAGTGTTTTCAGGGTCATAGCTTTAATGAATTATTGCTTGTTTCCATTCCAGTCCAGAATGTAACATCCATCTCTCTGTTTTGTAGGGCATTATGGCATAGAATACAGTTTTGGTGGCCTGTTAGCCCTGCTGGGTATCTGACCCATGGAAGTTTGGGGGGGGTTATATTGACCTTACATAATCTTCTTTTCCTTACTTAATGAATAAGTGATTTTAAGGCTTTTATTGTAATTATCGAAGGGCCTCTTGGTTGCCGTAGTTCCTCCGTACACTGTTAATTGCAGAATGAGTCTTAAAACCTCATCAACTTAGTAATACAGTAAACACATTGAAAAAGAGTACTGGTCTGACTATCCCATGTGTTCCACAGGAAGTGAGACTGGCCACCGTCTTGGGTTTCTCAGGGGGAAGAGGCAGGTCAAGGTGCTATGTTGAAAAACTTCCTTTTATGCAGTATAATGTCAGTGGAGTCTAAATCTGTGCTTTGACCTTCAATTCTCAGTAGCTGCTAAAGCTGTTTTGTCTTTTGTGGCATATTTCTGTTAGCAGTAAACCAGGAATAGAGTGCAGACTGTCTTTTGTCAAAGTTGTCATGTGGCTTCTTCAAAGGGCCAGTGTTTCCCAAGGAAAAGAAATGATCTAGTTCAGCTAATTCTATACACTTCCAGTGGAAAAACAGACACGGTTTTTCTTAAGGTATCGTATGTGTCCATGATTACACTTAATGAAACTTTCATTCTAAACAGGAAGGTAGACATTTCCCACAAAATGAAATTCCTGGGGGGAAAAAATAAGTCCGTTTTGTTGATTACAAAATTAAAATCCTTCCTTTCAGTTTTGACTGTATCTTATACATACTACATAATAATAAAATGAGATGTAATTTATATATTGTATGATGTGTATCATATTCCCTGTGCAATATGTAAATTATCTAGGTTAAAATAATTGGTATTGTAATTGATTGCAAGTAGCCATTTTTAATAAGCTTAGTACTGTAATGGGAAATTTTACTGATTATTATAGTGGCATCCTCCTTTGTGTGTTCGTCATTGGAGTTCTACTTGGCTTACTGTTAAAAATTTAGGGAAAGGGCTTGTATTGTACATGACTTGGGCAGGATTATAAAACTGAATTCAGCAGCCTACTTGAATTCTAAAAGGTTAACTCCTGCTTGAGCTGCTTGTTGGCTTTGGCTGGAAGTGAAGTCAGTGAGCCCCGACTACATATACATTGACAGCAGAAAAATATCAAATGTGGTGTAGACACGCCTAAGCTAACTTGAACCTAATCAGCTCAGGTACCCCTTGCAAAGAAAGATTTATAACTTCCTCCAGTGGGGAGTTAGATGTCAGCACAGCTCGGCTGCTAGCTTCCTCCAAGATAACTTTTTATGCTCTGCTGTGGTCATAGCGGGTCCTGTTACGTAGACATTTCTTGAAAGAACACTGGGGTTCTTACTTCTTCCAGGTACCAGCAAAGATAACTGGATTTATTTTGTAAAGACTGAGCCTAAAATAAAAGGACCCTAACCAGTTAAAAGTTGACCTGGCAAAAAGAGAGGAAGACAAATGAAAAATCTGTCCTTAGGCCACCAAGTCCAGGTGTTAGGGCTGTACCAAGAGCACTGCCACTCTTCCGGCAGGAAACTAGGAACGTAAATTCGGTTGCTCAGTTTCTCCTCAAAGGATTAATCATGCCTGATCTGGAATGAACATCTTCCAGGATGACACCTGGAAGATCTCCCCTGTAAGAGAGTCTCTCTCACTATAATGAATGCCTGTACGCTTGTACTTGCTGGCACTGTGATCTAGAGAGTGGGGATTCCAGTCTGGGGAAGGTTAGAGGGGCAGGGGGCAATTCCCCACAGCTCAACTGCTTCCAATCACAGAGGAGTTGCATTGGTGCTGCCTTCTCTC
>NW_017728994.1:60119517-60121565 GCF_001723915.1 Gavialis gangeticus | reverse complement strand
CCAAACCTTCCTGAGACTGGGGACAGCCCCTGAGACATGGTCCTGCTCCTTCCCCCCCTTTCAGAGACCAGGAAGGGAAGGGAAGAGCACCATCAGCTGCTCCCAGTAAGTTCCCAGTCTGGGGCACAGGCAGAGGCATAGCCCCACTGCTCTCTCCGCTCCCAGAGGCTGGGAGGAATGGAGCAGCTGCTGCTCCCCATGCCTTCCCCAGGCTGGGATCACCCCCCTCTGCAGAAGGTGCAGGGAGCAGGAGGAGGCTCATACCCCCAAGTGGGGCTGGAGGTCAACAGGTGCTCTTGCAACCTGGGCCAACACCAGCTCTAAGGCTACCTGAGCTCAAAGAAGTTAGGTCTCCTCTCAAGGTTTTGAGTGTATCTTTGAATACTATATTTCCTACAGTTAATAGTAACAATGTTTTGAAGAGCCATAAAATAGCAGACCAGTTATCAAAGAATGCCCATTCTCTTGCCTTTACCAATTGTTTAATAGTAGCAAAGGGGCTCATTACTAAGTCAGGACTCTGAGTAAATGTGAGGACACTTTCTTTAGTGTAATAAATACTCTCTGAGCTGATTTTCAGGCTTCTTGGGAAGGTTACCTTGCATGTTTCCTGGTGGAGGAATGTCATGGTTCATTTTCATCGTCGGTGAAATGAGCCTGTTTTTAGAAGTTAAATTTTTCTTTCTGGTATCGCATGTAATTGGGAATTCCTTCCAGTATTGAGAATCGTTCGCTTTAGTCCCCAGCTTAAATCTCCTGCTCATACAGCTGAAAACATCATATAACTATAAAGCTAGTCTACGCTGTTAATATCACGAAACGGAAAATTCTGCGCGTGGGTGTACGTAAGAATCAACTTCCTGAATTCAGCCTAGACGAGGAGCTCAGCTAGGAGTTGCTTGTTTAAGGGCTTGTTTCAGAATGAAAGCTCCAATTTTAATTTCTGTCTTCACTTTTCAAGCTCATTAATGTTACTTTATATAACTGTGCCTTGCTTTTCCTCTCTTCACAGCCTAGTTCATAATGACAGTTCTCAGGTACGTTTGAGTTCATGCAAGTCACCAATACATTCTGGTTTCTCTGGGAGTTATGTTTTTCCAACAGGAGCTTTCATGAAATGCACTTTAATCTTAGAACACTAATACACCGTCTGTTGTATCGAATTACCAAACACTGTTTATGCCAAGTGCTCTAGAGTAATTACCAGATATGTACATTTTTAGGATAAACAAAAGACTTCAGGAAAGACACAAGTTTCAGTCGGAATTATTTTTATTACACAAATCGGAAGGAAAATTCCTTTCATGATTTCTAAGAAAATAGATACAAAATAATCCAGAAATATAGCTTCCTTATTTTTATACTGTCTTGTCTCGGATTTCACCAATACGCTTGCCGAAATACTGGTTATGGTGAACGAAATGTAAATTTTAAGAGGATAATTTTCAGACAGACAGGAGTAAGTGGCCAGTGCCTGTTGAACTTCAGTTGGATGGGGTACCTAGCACCCTAGTAAATTCAAAAATAGCCTATTAAATTAAGAATTAATTTCTGAAAATTGTGTTAAATGGCTTTCTGTAAAGCAAGCCAGATTTAATTGGCCTCCAGGTGCATGCAGTTTTTGTCCTGTTCTGTCAATGGAAGCTGTCTCCAATTTGGAGATGGGAGAAGGCACTGTTTTGGGCTGCTTTATCTCAAAGGATTTCTGTGGAAAAGTGTTCCTTCGATTGCTGTCCTTGGCATCTCATGGTGAAGATGCTCTGTAGTAGAGGTTCCCAACCATCGGGCCACAAAGGGTTGACTGCTGGGTCATGGCATGAGCCCCCCTGGTTGGACCCCCGTCTGTCTGCCAGGGCAAGCAGCTTCCACTGCTGGCAGCTGCGTGCGAGGTTAAAGCTGGGTGGCTGGGCAGGCCCGGGAGGGAGGCAGCTGGCTCTGCGTGCCCCGTCCCACTGCCGTGCCGGTCCACAGTATAAAAAAGGTTGGGAACCATGGCTCTATAGTAAAGAAAGGAAGGCTGCAGACCTGAATTGCAGTGACCTTTCCCT
>NW_017728994.1:60112289-60114517 GCF_001723915.1 Gavialis gangeticus | reverse complement strand
TCCCACTGCCGTGCCGGTCCACAGTATAAAAAAGGTTGGGAACCATGGCTCTATAGTAAAGAAAGGAAGGCTGCAGACCTGAATTGCAGTGACCTTTCCCTAGCCCTATAGCTGCATTGTTTTGTGACCAGCCGGGGGGGGGGGGGCAGGCTTTGTAACCTGTAGATCACAATCCCCACTGAGTATCTGTTAAAGGCTTTTAGGGGGTCAAGTAGAACTGGGTATTATCTCACAGCACATTGTTGATCCCTTCCCTAGCCCCCTTGCCTAGAACTAGAGGTCTATAATCTATTCCCAGGAGTGCTGGAGGAATATATAGTAAGCGTACTTTGTTATAGGGGTGAAGAAGTAGTGAAGTGTAAGTCTAGGTGTTAATTTTAGAGGGGGGTGCTGATAAAGTACTTTAGAAATTTTGCTAAAAATTGATCGAGTCTAAGAAGCAACTGCTTCCCAAATAATGACATCAGTGCTTTAGTATAAAACAGGGGTGGCCAAGTGCAAGTGGCAGTTGCAGTTGCTATGTGGCAGGTGAGCCATGGGCACTCAATAAAGGGAGGTGCTGAAATGGAGACGGGGAGCAGGGCACTCCAGTGATGGGGGGCAAACACTTGTGAAACGAGATGCTGAGTGTTACAGCCAAGATCCAAGTTAATGCTTCCCAGGCCCTGAAGCCACTGCTGAGTTCAGGACTTCGGATTCTTGCTCACCAGAAACTGCAGCAGCTACAGAGCCAGGGAAAGGTTAACCTGAAACCAGATGTGAACACTTACCTGCGTGGCCAGGGCTCTGCCTCCACTTTGGTGCCCCATAGTGCAAACTTAATCGGGTACGCTTCTGGGGTAGAGGGTTCAGAGTGGCATGCAAGGAGGGGGCACTGCTTAACTTTTGGCACCCCTGCCAAAAAGATTGGCTACCATCGGTGTAAAATATCTATGCTATTTCCTGCTCTGTCAGCTCTACTTCCAGAGAGAGCTGATGGACTTTTATGTTTCATTTCATTTTTGCTTTTTGTAAAACTATGTTAAGCCACATGACTATATTTTCCACAGCTTTGGAAAACAATAGTTTGACGATTCAACCATAATATTTTACGTTTTGAAAAACTATTATGAATGCTGTCAATCATCATAGAGTGAGGAAAGTGATAGTTATTTTCAAATCATTTGTGACATGCACATCTGGCTTAGTAATGACAACAGCTTAAGATATAATTACTGCTAATTACACTAAAGGCCACATAGTTAACAATCAATATGTATGTCTTGGTGAGTAGTTAGTAAGAATTATTTGCAAAAATGTTCTTATCTTCATGCAGTGAAAATATCTTTGAATATCTGTCATTTATAAAAGCTGGCTCTTTAGCCTACAAAGCCAATTCAGCAACAAAAAGAAATGTCAGGCTTATCAAAAGCTTGTGCAAAAAACACTGAAGGTAGGACTTTCCAGAAAATCTGTGTTTGGGAGGAAATCAGTGTTGTTTTTGTCTTATAACAGTTGCATTTTTAATGTTTATTAAGGCGTTCAAAATAACCAAGACAAAATTTGTGCCTGTGTGTTATGGGAAATGCGATTAAACTTCTGACGAGCAGTGTTCATGTGGCTGTTGAAAACAACATACAACTTGTACTCTTTTTAATGATCTCTTCCCTCTGTGTATGTCATAGGTTTTCATTCTGGTATAGTCCTAAGGTTCCAGAGGTTTAGTCAAAATGATGGCCTTGCTTTGCCTTGAAAGGTCTAATGGATGAGCCTTATTTACATTTTCATTTTGAATCTCTACAAAAGAAAAGTTAGAACAGCCCATAACCAATGTTTGAATCTTAAGTTGAGCTTTTAGAAGATACTGTTCATTTTATATCCTGATTATGGTACTATAGCAGTGGTCTCCAACCTTTTTAAGTAGGAGATCACCTTTGGCATTTAAAAGCAACCCAACATCTACTGTGTGCAGCTACCACCACCTCCCCCATCTCCCACCCAGCACATAAGTCTGTGGAGAGGGAAGGGGGGAGCAGATCAAGGCAGAGGGAGAAAAAATTATTTGGGGGTGCACCTCCCCAGAAGGTGAGGCCCACCCAGCTGGGGCCCCACTCAGCTTACCCCTGCTCCTGCCTCTGTGGCATTGTCACTTACCCTGGGGGGCCTCAATCTAGCCCCCACCCCAAAGACTGACTTGCTGGGGTGGGGCACGTGAATGCATATGGGCACTCAGCCCCCACCCCAGCCTC
>NW_017728994.1:60108152-60112275 GCF_001723915.1 Gavialis gangeticus | reverse complement strand
ACGATTCAACCATAATATTTTACGTTTTGAAAAACTATTATGAATGCTGTCAATCATCATAGAGTGAGGAAAGTGATAGTTATTTTCAAATCATTTGTGACATGCACATCTGGCTTAGTAATGACAACAGCTTAAGATATAATTACTGCTAATTACACTAAAGGCCACATAGTTAACAATCAATATGTATGTCTTGGTGAGTAGTTAGTAAGAATTATTTGCAAAAATGTTCTTATCTTCATGCAGTGAAAATATCTTTGAATATCTGTCATTTATAAAAGCTGGCTCTTTAGCCTACAAAGCCAATTCAGCAACAAAAAGAAATGTCAGGCTTATCAAAAGCTTGTGCAAAAAACACTGAAGGTAGGACTTTCCAGAAAATCTGTGTTTGGGAGGAAATCAGTGTTGTTTTTGTCTTATAACAGTTGCATTTTTAATGTTTATTAAGGCGTTCAAAATAACCAAGACAAAATTTGTGCCTGTGTGTTATGGGAAATGCGATTAAACTTCTGACGAGCAGTGTTCATGTGGCTGTTGAAAACAACATACAACTTGTACTCTTTTTAATGATCTCTTCCCTCTGTGTATGTCATAGGTTTTCATTCTGGTATAGTCCTAAGGTTCCAGAGGTTTAGTCAAAATGATGGCCTTGCTTTGCCTTGAAAGGTCTAATGGATGAGCCTTATTTACATTTTCATTTTGAATCTCTACAAAAGAAAAGTTAGAACAGCCCATAACCAATGTTTGAATCTTAAGTTGAGCTTTTAGAAGATACTGTTCATTTTATATCCTGATTATGGTACTATAGCAGTGGTCTCCAACCTTTTTAAGTAGGAGATCACCTTTGGCATTTAAAAGCAACCCAACATCTACTGTGTGCAGCTACCACCACCTCCCCCATCTCCCACCCAGCACATAAGTCTGTGGAGAGGGAAGGGGGGAGCAGATCAAGGCAGAGGGAGAAAAAATTATTTGGGGGTGCACCTCCCCAGAAGGTGAGGCCCACCCAGCTGGGGCCCCACTCAGCTTACCCCTGCTCCTGCCTCTGTGGCATTGTCACTTACCCTGGGGGGCCTCAATCTAGCCCCCACCCCAAAGACTGACTTGCTGGGGTGGGGCACGTGAATGCATATGGGCACTCAGCCCCCACCCCAGCCTCAGATCGACTCCAAGAGGCTCCAAGATCTACCATAAGATGCTCCAAGATCTACTGTTGGATCAAGATCCACTAGTTGGTGACCAGTCCTACAATACGACTGAAGAGTCTTTTACCCATGCTTCCAGAAGCGTCCTCTAATTTTACAGGCAGTTTTGTTCAAATGGCAAACAACAGCTCAAATGATATCACAGAGACAATGAGACAAAATAACTTGCTTATAAAAGCAACCATGTTATTAAAATATGACACAAAACAAAAACTCCAGCCTACCCTTGCTTGGTTAATGCTGCCCAAATAGGAAACTCTTGCAGTGGTCTGGAATATGTCCAGGCTCAGACTCAGGCTGTGGCATGCCAGAGGGAAGGAGCTGAGGAGGGACTGCTGAGAACAACCTCCCACGGGTTTTTAACAAGCAAACTTGGTGCACAGATGGAACTTGCAGAAGATTGCTCTTGGCTCACCTTAGGGTCGCAAAGGGACATCAGGAAAGCAGCTGATCCCTTTCATATATCAGGTCCAGACTATTTAGAGCCTTTTAGGTGAAAACGAACACCTTGAATTTCATTTGGAAAGTATTTGGAAGCCAGTGTAGACTTGAGTGCTGAAGTCATGTGGTCCTGGTGACCAATCCATGTCAGAAGACAGGGCACCATGTTGTGGACAAGCTGCAGCTTCTGCATGGTCGTCCAGGGCAGCACTATGTAAAGTGTATGGCGATTAGTCTAGCCGTAAGGTTACAAAGGCATGGATGATGGTGGCCGGGTCCGAATCTGAAAAACAACATTATAGCCTTTCTGTGAGAGAGAATTGGTTAAAGGTGTTTCTAGCTACCACTTCCACTTAAAGATCCAGGGTAGCCCAGGATTCAGGAGTGCCACAGGGCTGATCCTGAATGACAAAGGAAGGCTGAACTTCATCAATGATAGACATCCCAATCCCTGCAGATTGTGGTCTGCCTACCACTATCACCTCTGTCTTGTCTGGATCAAACTTCAATTGATTTAATCTCATTCAATCCCCAACTGCAGCCAGGCACTGCGAAGGACTGAAAAGCATGGCAGGCAACCATCTGGGGTGCCTATACACAAGTATGGAGGCCGCTCCAACGTGCTGTAATAACAGCACTTTGGAGCAGACTCGACTGAGTCTGCTGTAGCATGGTAATTACCATGCTGCAGCAGCCTCCTGTGTCTTGTGTATCAGTGTCCCTACGCTTACAAATGGCAGCGGGGGCGCTTGAACTAAAGCTCATTGAACAAGCTTTAGCTCAAGCACCCCTGCCACCATTTTTAAGTGTGGGGACACTGATGCAAAAGATGCAGTGGTGCTTTTAATTACAGTGCGTCTTAGAGCTGCTGTAATTAAAGTGCCACCCTACCCCTGGAGCACGTGTAAATGTGCCTTTGCAACGTTAATTTGGTGGTGATGGTAAATGGGCTGCCTTCTGCATGGAGCAATAAAGGCCAGAATGGCTAGAGGGGATTTTCACACTGTTAGTAAAACACTGAACATATGGATAGCTGGGGATCAGCGCGCCATTAATCAGATGCAGAACAGATTAGACTTCTGTGGGCCGAATGCAGTCTGCAAGCCACAAGTTGCCAGCCCCAGTTCTAGTCCCATCTCTGTATGCTCCTTATGCCACCTACTTTATTTTGTTACCAATCTGGAGGAGGAGGATGTTTTATCACGCGTTCCAATTTTTATAATGACATTTCTTTTCTTATTTGAGGAATTATAGTAATGGATTACATGCAAAAGCAACTGTGGGACTAATAGTTAACAGAATCAAATAGAAATAAACTTAATTTAATGTGTTTGGTTTATTTACCTGGCCCTAAATCCCCTTCTGTGTATTTACTGTTTATTTTTTCTCCCTTTAACCATCTCTCATGACCTTTAACCCCACTGTTCTAATTACTGTCACTGAGCACATTGATCCTGCTTTTGCGTGTTTCCTATCCCAAGAAGCCTGGTGTCATCCACAGATTTGATCACAATTAAATTTACAACAAAAAAGGGGAAAAAGCCATGATGCAGGCAGACAGCTTCTTGCATTTTCCAGTTTATAAAATGGTTGCACAGCGAGAAATGTCTTCAAGCACATTGATGCCAAAAATGAAGTTAAACTGTAGAAATCCAACAGTTCTTAAATGCCCGAGTACATCATACCTGAATCAGCAAAGAAATGGAAGGATACTGTAATTATCTTTTCATATTCATTGTCTGCATCTGAAAAGGAGAAATCAAAAACATTAGAGACACTCAGAATTTCTCAAAAGTTTCCAGAAAGAAATCAGCTTGGTCTGAATCTGTTTGGCCTCTTCTCTTCTTTTTCTTTTTTTAACTTCTATAGCTGTGCCTAAGATGAACTGGGGTCACTGTGCTCAAAGGAGCTATCTGTTCTTTTTAAAAAGAGACTTCCTTTAAGTGGTTTTATTACACTGTTGGCCCTCTGCTACCAATGATTAGACTCCTTGCCTCCTTATCAAAGCCCAAATGTTCAGACCCAACAATATCTGTGCATCTGTGGTCAAGGGCACATCTAGGACTTCAAAAGGGGGGCTGCGGGTGATGCGACTGGCGCTGCAGGGGTGGCTGAAGCTACCTTCTCCCTAGTCTCTGCCCCCAACAGGCAGATCACACTGAAGCAGCAGCTGCCAAGGACTTTTTTGAGGCCCCAAAGTAGCTAAGACTTTCCTGCACCCCCAGCCCACCACCACCTTGTTCTGGACAACCCTTCCCATCTGATGCGCAGTGGCATCTCCCTCCACTCCCATCCCCCCCCTCAAGTCTCCAGCAATGGTTTCCTCTAAGCATAGGAACAGGTCCCCCCCACACCTCTTTACGTTGTTCTGCTTGGCTGTCTTGTCTCCCCTGTCCCCCAAGTATCCCCTGCCAGCTCAGGACTGCAACCACACCTCAGACTCTGCAGATAAGTGAAGTGGGGGGGGGGGGGGGGGG
>NW_017728994.1:60102356-60103152 GCF_001723915.1 Gavialis gangeticus | reverse complement strand
CTCCCACCCCGGGCCCACACCCCCCCCCCAAACCTGCCAAAAAAGGGAAGGGGGGGGGGGGGGGGGAGGTACAGCTATGCCACTCCATCCCCCTGGATCCGCCTCTGTGGTCCCATGCTTTTCTCCATTCCTTTATTGCAATCTGCTTAACATCAGCACCTCTGGTTTGTATTGTCTAGATTTTGGGTTCAGTCTAAATTTTTTTCCCTGCTCCCACATTCGGTGTTCATTGATTCCGATACCCTTTGGCTTGTTTGGCCTTTTGGTGTGCTTCATTATAACAGATCCTGTTAAAGAGAATCTAGGTGCATATCTTCTTCAGCCCAATAACAAAGAACTAGACAACATTTCTGATTCCAGAAATCACTGGTAAAAGTCATTCCTCAAAGCAATACTTGGCTTACCCATCCTCTTCACCATTCACATTTGTCAAGAATAGAAGTCCAAGTTTTCCCTGCTGGCACCTACCTTTTGAACATTTAGGCATTCGGAGCAGGGAATGTTTTCCTTGTCGAAAGTTTATTGCCTTAAAGACCACCAGTTCAGAGGAGTCCTTGGATTCAAAGAGGCATAAGAAGAACACTAAAAACATCTCTGCATCTCTTACTTTCTCTTGATTTGCTCCCTTGTAAAGTCCTTAGTTGCAATATTCTGCATGAAGTCCATGTGTGTGGTTCATGTGGTCCCTGCTTTCTAAAATGTTTCAACTTAAGGCTGAATGTTTGACTGGTCAAATAAAGTTCAGTCAATTGACTGGTCTAATATCAATGAAAAAAATTGTAAAAAAAAAAAAAAA
>NW_017728994.1:60088273-60102261 GCF_001723915.1 Gavialis gangeticus | reverse complement strand
GTAAAAAAAAAAAAAAAAAAGACAAATAGGTCCAAATAATACACAGAAAAAGCACAATTTTTCCATTAAGAAGTATATCAAAAATAAAATATTTCTGTCAACAAAACTACAAAAAAGTAGGGTTTTTTTTTTAATTGCTATAATCTTTGACTGATCAAAAATATGCAATTAACAATATTTGACAGCTCCATTGACTGGTTTGCAAACCCTAGACTCAATACTTTCCCAGGTAGGCCTTTTTTAAGAATGGGATATACAGCAGCAAGCTCTCTAAAGCTAGAATTATTGGTATTTATGGATTCAAATATTTATCATACTTCATTAAGCTGGTAAAGAAAGGTTGAAGTCTGAAAGGGAACCTGCTATGCTGGAGACATCCATTTCTTCGTTTCCCCACCACATCTTTTGCAGTGGTTCATAAGTAATAGTTGTACACTGTCAGTGGTCTTTGCTCCATCATAACAAAATAGAGAATCCCAGTATGGTAGAGCCCAATTCTTGTGAGATACTGGTTTTCAGCTTTAAAAAAAGGTGGGGGAGAGGGGTTAAAAATAATCGACATTTGTCGAATCCCACTTTGAACTGGTCAGAAGAGCAGTTCTCAAAAAAATATCTTACGAAAGCCAAACTTTCTTAGCAGCTTTGTCATCAGAACAGATGGGAAACTCGGGAGTACGGGTGCAGTTTCCTCTTCTTCGATATTACAGAACTAACAGACCAGCCCACAACCCAGCCATTTTGTCCTGTGTTTTCAAAATGTCAAATTTTGTTAATTGATTCCAGGCTTTTGGGCCCAGAGTCATAATTCGGAATTGGATTTCACAAGGGACTGTAAACCATCAAAGCAGATGGCAGAAAGGCTCTGAAGGAGTATTAATAGAGTGCAATTAAATTTACAAAACCTGCTAAACCTAATGCAGTTAAGAAAGGATCATTTCATTTTTTTCCTACCACTTCCAACAGAGCCATTTTTGCTAGCACTTTTACTAAAGAGTGCTATGTACTTCAGCTGGCTAACGAATAGTCTGCTATGAAAATGAGGCCTGTTGTTTCCTTTTTCTTTTTTGCTGTCTAAACAGCATAGGTCAGGCTCCTTCATATTTTGGTTAGAGCTTCTAAGCTATTGGGCAATATCTGTTCTCCAGCATAGTCTTTTAGCAGTCATTAGAAACATGGAGATTCGGAAATATTTTCCCTGATCTTCCCTCTGCGTTGTAATGTAAGGTAGGAGTTTCAAAAGAGACCACAGTGTGATTTTAGTTATGTGACTTTCTTAAACACCTTTGAAGATCTCAGCAATAAAAATTTTCTCTTGCAATATACAGAGCTGCTTAACCTAAGGTCCTGCTGTATATAAGCTAGAGGAAGTGAAATGTATATTGCTCACTTTGTTAAAAGATCCTTTGCTTAGTTTCCGTCCGATAGCTCCTTTATAAGCATGTGATCCTTTTCTTCCTGAAATATTACTGTTAAATACCTTCACGTATTCTTAGTAAATCCTACCTGAATGACAGACCCAAACAGCTTTTCCACCAAAGTTGTTTCTGACGGTATGAAAGGGGATGACGACATTTTTTTTAAATGGTGCAAAGGTAATGCTCTTTAAAAAAAAAATTAACTTTTTAATTTTTAGCAGAGGTATTCTATATCAAGAAACAATATAGAGATCTCAAGCACTGAACTTTGGTAGGCATTTCAGATAACATCACCTATTACTACATTTGGATTTTTTTTGTACTTTTGGGTTGGTGGATGAGTAAACAATGAAGCTGCAGTGAACTCCCAAATTTTGTGAGTTTGGACCTGAAAATAATGATTTTAGCAATAAAATACAGCAAGTTCAATAAGGCTCTCCAAGTTAATAAATTATTGTCTTTTTAAATTTAAAAAGCTTTATATATTTCAACTATTTGAAGATTGTTTAAGAAAAATGATCTGTGAAAAGTATGGTTTTAGTTTTCTTTGTAGGCCAGGGATAGGCTTCAAGAGTCTTATGGGCTTTGAGTTTAAATTGAATGCCTTAATAAACTTATAAAACAGATGCCACACAGAATCACTCCAAATACGTTTTTCTTATCTACATAATACATTTGTTCTACCTTATCTAACTCCAGACGAGTTCCATGTTTGGCTGCTGATGGTAACAGCTTTTATAATTACTATTATGTGTTATGCCCAAAGCGGAGGTCTAAGAAGAGATTGATTCAATATTTCTTTCCAGAATGTTTCCCAATAAGGGGGACAAGTCTACAAAGTTTCAATATTAGGGTGTTGTTAAAGTGACCCCACTGGCACCCTGTTCCTTCAAACTTACATTTGTTCAGTGTGTCTGTAGCTCAGGGCTGGGATTACATCAATATTTTAAAGTAATGGGAATCTTATACCTCCTTCTAATGCAGTCATGGTACAGTCTTCAGAGTTTGTGAGCTCTTATGAGTTGCGAGTTCCTTTTACCCATTGAATAACTGGTTTGTCAGATGGTGTGGTCCAAAGATTTTGAGATCAATGGATGCCCACATAGTCGGAGCATTAATCCAGTTATATGCTTCATTTCATGGTGCCTGTTTTTATAAATTTTATTTTATTAATATATGATCATCACTAACTGCTGAAACCATAATGTCAGGGAGTTACTATATTTAATAAACTGTACCATACTTTTTTTCCAGGCAGAACTAATTAAAGGGAACTTACAAAGTGTTGGACTCACTCTGCGCCTAGTGCAGCCTAAAGAAGAAATTGGAGGACATGTTGTTGTTGAAACCGTTACACCAAACTCACCTGCAGCAGCTGCTGATCTCCAACGGGGTGATAGACTTATAGCTATTGGAGGTAAGTAATCAAATCTTTTATTTAAAACAACACAGGCATCTGTCTTTATTGAATGGCAGTATACAGTTCTATTCAACTAGACTGTCACAACAGAGCAAAATCAATCTGACCCCTATTGATACACTAGCATTTCTGTACTTATGTCCCCTTGAGGAATATAATTTAAGACCCATTTTTGCATATTAATATCTATTTTTTTTGTTTTTTATATTAAAAAAAAATGTTGAAGAAACATTTCAAGTGTCATACTGTAACAGTCAAGAAATGGCAGGGGGGTCCCCGTTCATTTTCTTCTGATAACTTAAAGCTGCTTAGCGTGCAAGGAAAATAATATTTAGAGTCAGAGCAGTAAGGTTGGACGGTTGTCTGATCCAGCCGTTGGCCAGAGGCAGGATCATCCCTATCCAAATCATCTTATTCATTGTCTAACTGCTCAGTCAACCCAGACACACAGCACAAGACATAGCACCCCAATTTGATACAGAGAAAGCAGGGGGAACATAGTGCCAATATCCTGCTGCTGCAAAGGTTATTAAAATACACTTGAGAAATCCCAGGTATAGGGCCATGCCTACAGGAAGGTGAAACTCCCCAAGGTCCATGCTAATTTGACCATGGGGTAAAATTTATTTCCTGACCCCAAATATGGCTATCAGTCTGACCTTGTGTGAAGGGGCAAGATGCTGTAGCTAGGAACCTCTGTTTAAATCTCAGCAGGAGCGTTGGTGCACCCCAGTCAAAATCCCCAGCCTTGTTTCTGAGGAAAACGTAGCAGTAGGAGGGGAAAAAATTCCCTCCCAGCTGCATGTGACGACCAGCAAAGCCCAGAAGCATGGGAAATATACCCATAGTTGAACTTAGGCATAGCTACGCCTAAACCATTCCCTGACCAGTACCTATCCAACTTCTTCTTGAATACCTCCAGTGATGGAGAGTCCACACCTTTTCTAGGCAGTCTGTCCCACTGCCTCCCACTTCTAACAGTGAAGAAGTTTTTCCTGATATCCAGTTTAAACCTACTTTGCTACAACTTCAAGCCATAGGTCCATGTCCTACACTGCAGCAAGAGAGAAAAGCTGTTTTCCCTCCTCGTTCATGGCAGCCTTTTAGGTATTTGAAGACTGCTGTTATGCCCTCTCAGGTGCCTTTTTCCATCCTGGCAAACGTAAAAGTTTTAGCTCTAAAGTACTAACCTGTTAGACCTTTTCTTTTCCAATTTAGGAGCTGAAATAACATGTAAGCATTTAACATTATGCCCCTAAAAATTCTGAGCATTTAGGCCAGTGATGTCTATAAAATCTTAGTTGCTGCATAGAAACTATAATGTACTCTTGATTTTTGTGTAAAATTCCCAGACTCATTAGGAATCCCAATGTGGATTGAGGCACTTAGGCTCATATTCCATAATTAAAAATGAATTCAACTTCTCTGGGTTCACTTTGACACCTCTATCTAGATAGATTTACGGGGGTTTTGTCCAGAGTACTCTGTTTGTAAAGGATGTTCATATGTTGATCCTGGAAATCTTTGTTTTTGAAAACTTAAGCTGGAGTTTCAGGATACAGCAATAGAAGAGGAATATCAGTGGGTAGGAAAAAGGGCAACAAAGAAAAAGAAAGTATTAATATGGATGAAAACAGTAGATGGATATGAAGGACAGTCAGTAAAAGTTAGTGTTTAACCTAGCTAGTCAGCAGAATATGTTCAGTAAGGAATGGAAGTGTTTATATACCAATGCAAGGAACCCAGATAATCAAATGATGGGACTGACTTCCTGTGTAGCATCTAACAGTGGATATATGGGGAATAACAGAAAAATGGTAATAGCAATCATCACCAAAATATTACTAAATTCAATAAAACTATTCGGGATAGAAGTTAGAAGTAGTAGCAAAGGTAGAAGTACTATCATAGTAGTGCTCCTTAATGATTATAGTATAATCATAATACAGACTAAAGATATAAGAGGACAGAATGGATGAAACAATCTGGGTCAAAATTATTTTAGGAATGAATGATAAAAGCTGATTCAAGAAAAATGTTTAGGATACGAAGGGAGCTATGAGGAATGGAAGACAAGATTTATAGTAAGGAGAACTGTCTTGGAGATCAAGAAGTATGGGGATAAAGAAGTAGCAACAGTCAAGGTGAATTAGATCTTACAAAGGATATTAAACTAGAAAGAAAAGGCTTGATAAGACGTACAAATACAGAGAACATTGAAAGAAGAATTCGGGTTGTTATTTTGTAAGGATTAGAGATGACCTAGCTACAGCCCAAACAATGAATAAATGTTTGGCCACAGCTTTCAGTAAGAATGATGATGCAGCATGTTGAGGCAGTAGTGGGGCAGCTAACTGGAATGACAGTATGGAAATGCAAATGCCATCATTGACATGGAAGCAAAACTAAAAGACTGATGCATTCAAGATGACAGTGGAAACGAGCCAGTCTCATCCCAGGATTATGAATTGGCATATGAAATCATAGTCTGAACATAAGCCATATGGTTGGAGAATAGTAAAAGTAGTTACCTACATCTTAAAAAAAAAGTAAGCCAGGCAATTACAGGCTTATTTTTCTAAAACCTGGCATAATATCGTGATACAAATTTTGAAGGAGTGGATAACAAAAGCATGGGGGTAAATGGATAATAGGATAAAATGCAACACAGGTTTGCCAAAGGTAGATTGCAACAGAATAACCTGATTTTTTTTCCTTTGGTAAAACAACTGATTTTCTCCAGAAAGGAAATCTCATATATCTAAAGGTTAGTAAACATCTGATATAGTGCAAAATAAGAGTTAACTAGTTAAGCTGGAGAAAACAGTCGTGTGCAGTAGTGTAAGGTGGGTAAGGAACTAACTAAAGGGGAAATGGCAACAGGTAGTATTGAAAGGGGAAATTTCAAGTAGGAGAGAGGTTACTAGTGGAGTTCCTCAAGGACTGGTTTTGGGACTTACCTTAATCTTTTCATTAATGACATTGACTCATAAAGATAGGAGGCACTGTGATAGAAAGACCAGGACATCAGAGAGCAAAAATGATTTTGAGGTCTATAGTAACAGAAGTGGGATGAAATCATAGAAAAGTAGCACTGGAAAGGACCTCCAGGGGTCATCTAGTCCAGCTCTCTGCCTGAGGCAGGATCATCCCTATCCAAACTATCCTATGCAATCCATAATCTAATCGCTACATGAGACTACTGTCAAGTTGTCCAGCTTGCAAGGCTGTACAGTTAGGGACTAATGACAAGAACTTTTGCTCTTGAAAATCTTTCTGCTGACTTGCAGCTAGAAGTGGGTCATGCAAATGCCCTGCCAGGAGACATTGCCAACCCCACCTTATAGCTGCTTTCAGTGATACAATTACTAAATATTGCAGAATTGAATTATTCACGTACTGCTTTTTGGTCACTTATATAAGGGATTTTTTTTTTCCTTTTGAGTTTGCTAATTTTTGTTTTTACTTTTTACCTAGGTGTTAAAATCACCTCAACTGTTCAAGTGTTAAAGCTTATCAAGCAGGCTGGTGATAGAGTTTTAGTCTTTTATGAGAGGCCTGTGGGTTATAATCAGCATGGTGCAGCACTGCAAGATAGTTTTGCACAGTTAGAGGAATCTACTTTTTCGACACACCAAGAAGAGGACCAAGTTAGTGTTTCAACAGATGCTGAGAGCAAAGACTTGGATTCTGAATTTGAAGACTTAGCATGCGAGATAAAATCACCTGAGCTGATTGAAGAGATTCCAACAACCCAGAGTCCTAAACGTTCAGTAGTAACATTTGCTGCTAAACCACTTGGAACTATATCTCCAATTCTAAATCGCAAGTTACACTTAGGAAATTATCAAACAAATTTAAAAACTCAACCAAAAGATGGAGCCAAACCGTTAGCACCCAAAAGTTCTGAGAGCCAAGACCCAACACAGCAATCAGTCAGACTGCCACAGGGATCCAGTGCTAAACCTCCTGTCCCACCGAGACCACAGATTAAACTGACTTTGTCTTCTAGTGAAACTCAAATAGAAACTGGTGACATATCTTCTGAAAAACCAGAGAGGCCTCCTCCACCTGTACATAATGGAGATAAATGTTCAGAGAAGATAACAAAAATTAGTGATCAGGTAGAAGACCCAGCGCTATCAAAAGTAACAGCTGTACCAAAACAAGAAATATTAAAAGATACAATTTTAGAAAATGCGCGTGGTTCTAAGGATAGTGGAGACGATCAAGTATGGGAATCGCCCGAAATTCCATATCGCAACCGACAAGGTAGATGGGCAAGGACAAGAGCATCCTCATGTATATATGAAGTGGAAGGCTACCATAAGTACCTTAATGTTGCACTTTGGTGCAGAGACCCTTTCAAAATGGGTGGGCTTATCTGCTTAGGACACGTAAGTATAAAACTTGAAGAAATTGCTTTAGATTGTATAGCTACATCATCCATGGAATACATCAGAACGTTTAGACTAGATGCCCCTGCACCCAAAGCTGCCGTCACTAGAACTGCATTGCGCAATTTGACAGTGCATAAGGGATTCAATGAAAAGTTTTGCTATGGAGATGTAACTTTGCACTTCAAATATTTAAAAGACGGTGAAGCTGAAGATTCAAGCTTTCTGCTGGAACAAGAACGGGAATCTAACTCGGAAGAAGAAATTCATGCGCTTCCAAAAGAGCATATGTATCTGGGACAAATGGTGTTTACTGAAAACAAGCATAACTTTCAAGATACTCAGTTTCAGAATCCAACGTGGTGCGATTACTGCAAAAAGAAAGTTTGGACTAAAGCAGCTTCTCAATGCATGCTGTGTGCTTATGTTTGTCATAAAAAATGTCAAGAAAAATGTCTGACTGAAACTCCATTTTGTGTAGCAGCCGAAAGGAAACTCGATCGAACCATGGGAAGCTTTAAAACAGAAATCCAGGAAAATCAGGCTCCTGCTTCCTCTCGCATTGATTCAGAAAGCAAGTCTGTTAACAAAACAACAGGTTTAACAAGACATATTATCAACACAAGCACTCGTTTTTTAAATCTGCGGCAAGTCCCTAAAACTCGCCTCGCTGAACCAGGAACAGATGCCGTAGAGCCTTCTCCAAAGCACACACCAAACACTTCAGATAATGAAAGCAGTGACACTGAAATCAGTGGTTCAAATAGTCCTTCAAAACGTGCAACTAAATTAGCAAGAAAGGAGGGAGGACTAGATGACAGTGTCTTCATTGCTGTTAAAGAAATTGGCCGTGACCTCTATAGAAGTTTGCCTACAGAGGAAAGATTCCAGAAATTGGAGTTCATGTTAGATAAGCTACAGAATGAAATAGATCAAGAACTAGAAAATAACAATTCACTGCTTAAAGAAGAAAAAGAAACAACCGATGCAAGAAAAAAAGCATTAATTTCTGCTGCATTGATTAAATCAGCTGAAAGACTGCAGGCGCTTACACTGCTCATGATCCACTACCGAGCAGGTATTGAGGATATAGAATCTTTAGAAAATATATCTTTAGACCAGCAGTCCAAAAAAATGACTAAAAACACAGAGGAAACCAGCATTGCAGAAGAAATGGATCATGAAGATGTCAATCTGACAGAGGCTCCAACATTAAACAGCAGCATATCAGAAGAACCACATGACCCACCTCAATCAGCAGACTGATGCTTAGCCTTGAGAAGGATGGACTGAAAAGAATATTTTGCACTTAATCAAAAAACACATCGGAGCTTAATTAAACACTGGTATAATGTATACAGCCAGCTTCTTCACAGTTACTTGCCTGTGCAAGAGTATGGTTAGTAGAGGTTCTCTTCCAACAATACGGTACCACCATATTGTTAAACTGGCTGGTTCAAATTGTGTTAGAAGTACATTTTTGGGTTTATACTGGGAGTTTATTTTTAATAATTTATTTTTAACTTTTTCTAATTATGTAACCTTAACATTTCACGTTAATGTATGTGTGGTGTCTTTAGAGCATTATTGACACTTTAGTTTGTTTGTTTTTCTTTGAACTAGTGTTTTGAACAGGAAACCGCCAGGATTTCAAAATGTTTCATTTCCATCATGTGATGAAAAAGTTATAAGCTTGCTGCATGCCTAACCTGGTGACAACAGCAGTCATTAAGGGACCAGGTTTTGAAATTTTGATCATGGTGCATTAATATGTCTTCTAAATAGCTGTGTATTTTTTTTTGCCAAACACGGTGGCTTTTTGTCTATTATTAATATTTAGTTAAAAGTACCATTACATATCGCATTACTTGCTTTCCATACTTTGTTAAACACCCTAACTTGAAAAAGTCATGATTAGTCTGAAATATGGTCTTGTTATGCTAAAAAGCATCCCTCGTTAGACCTTTGGGATATTAAACATTGTTTCATGTATTCAATATGGACTGATGCTGCGTAGTAATTTTATGGGGAATATGCCAGAAAACGTAGCAAGTTTGTTTGTTTTAATTGAGATAAATAGCTGGCAGCAGCCTTATAACACACAAATCCTGCTGTGAAATGTAATATTTAACCTGCAAAAGGAAAACTGAAGTTCTCAGAAGCTGGGTTTTTTTTTATCCTTATCACTCTCTATGAAAGGCATGCAGCAACATTACTATTTCAAGAGGGTTTAATATTTTGCCACACATTCTAAGTGCAGAATAAATATGGGATTTGAACAGAATCAATAAATGCTGTGTATGTCAACACTTCTGGGATCATCAGATGTTGAAGAACTACATTCAGCCACTCAACCAGAAGAAATGCTAAGAGCAAAAAGACCAGGTTTAAAAAAAAAAAAAAAAAAAAAAAAAATCTTAAACTGCATACATCTCTCCCACTGGATTCAAACAAATATGTTCAGATGAGATAAGGAGGAATTTTAGCAAGCAGTCTGATCATGTGCTATATGTAAATTTTGGCTCTACGCATCATCTAACTAAATACATTATTCCTATTTATTATGAATTTCTTCCAAGTTTCATCTTAATACAGAAATACCATAATTTTTTATGTTTAAGTACTGTACTATGATATCACTGATTGTGGAATCAGAGGCGAAACTATTCAGTTAGACCACTAATTTAAACAATTTTTGGTGGGCAGCCACTAACATACTACACTGTTAAACTTGTCCACTATAAAATAGGGAGGCAAAAACAATAAGCAGTAGATCCAGCAGTAAAAAAATACTACTTCTATCTTTAAGTAAAGCTGTTACTTTCAGTCTTGCAACTAGTTGCACTTTTTTGTGAAGTATTTTCAGCAGTTGATAATTCTTCAGCTGACACGTGAAAACATTATCCATCCTATAAATACGCATGTATAACACTTCTTGAAATTCTACTTCAGCAAATAATAATCAAAAAAAAAAATCCCCCCTTACTGATTTAAAAGTAATTTAACCCATGCTTGATTTGAAATGCATAATATGTCTTTCTCATTGTTATTTTCTGGGTATCTTACCATTCATTGGTGGTGATCTGGATTAAATCTCCATCAGTGTTTGCTCATTATTGATTAGTATAGGAGTTTTCAAGTGTATCCAAGTACTTCATTTATACTGCCAGATGTGAAGGAGCTGCAGGAAAAAAAATGCAAATTTTGATTTCACAACACATTCAGGATTTTAAATTACATAAATGTACAATATAATGGATATGAGAAGCTGGATAGAATTTTCTTCATATAACATTGCTAATGATGATTGTAAGATATAAATTAAATGTAGTGCAATATTTTTAAATATGTTGAATGGGGTGGGGGTGAAATAGTTGTATTTTAGTGATGAGAAGGAAAACAAAACTCCTATCTGGCATTAACTACAGCAAGCGCTGGCTCTTGAGGGAAAAGTTGTAATACTACATTCCTGATGTACTCTTTGCTTCCATGCTTGACTGTAAATAGCTGAAAATAAAGAATACCATAGAAAACAGAATCTTGACTTAGTGCTATCTAGATAGGTGGCAGCTACACACGTTTATGGAAATTCTGCCTGATATGATTTTGTTGGCTATGACTTTATCATAAGAACAAGCTTTAATAAAATAGTTTTGCTAAATTACCAACTTCTTTGCACTATGTTATATTTAATATATTTGCATTACAATAGTTTATCATCGAAGGTATAATAACTGTTTAGGGAGAAATACACAAATATGCCCAATGTAGCACAACTGCAAAAACACACCACTACAGCCAGTGTTTTATTGCACGTTGGAAGGAGAGAGAGGCGCAGCGGTACAGATGTACAAAACTGTGCCAGTTTTCAGCACACATCCCCGTGGATGGGCAGGGTGATATAGCACAGCCAGTTGGCTCTGTGCTGCTTGGGTGTACCGTCCAAAAGCTCTGTGATGAAGTAGTACCTGAGGTCAGTCACAGCAAGGCCCCGCATGTTTGTGTGTCTGGCCCTTGGCTTTTAAAGGAGGAGTCTGACCCCTGTGGGCGCTTCTACACAAGACGCTATTGCGCAGTGGTTACTGTGCATTTATTCAGTACTTGTATAATCAAGTACTAAATAAATGTGCAGTAACTAGGGTATAGGAGTTTTCAGGTGATTCCAAGTTACTGCACAGTAGTGCTGGCAAACGCCTTTTAAGTGATGCGACTTCACAGTAGCTGAATAATAATGTGTAGTAGTGTATTAGCACTGTTAGCGCTGTGACACACCACTGCGCAGTCAGCATTTCACGTAGATGTGTCCCATGTCTCTCCGTAGGAGTCCCACACCACCCAGTTGCTTTGATTTTTTTTTTTTTTTTTGTAGCAGTGCCAACTTAGTTTATATTATTTTTTTTCTTCCCCAAGAAAAATGTAAAAACAATCAGTGAGCAAGACCTTCCACCTTTTCTTCTTTGATGCAAGTTCCTGTGTTTCATTTTACAGAGGTAAATGTTATCTAAACCTTGTGAACTTTTAAGCAGTAAATTGGTTAATGCAATTATTGAGTAAGCAAATAACACTTCACTTAATTGTCAATATTGTCTGTTAATTGACATTTAAATGATCGTGTTGTAGCACATAAGCTTCCAAGGGATGAAAAAGATTCTTTAGATGCATCCATTAAAATGAGATTAGAAGAAAAAGATATTCCTAGTGCAAAGTCAGTCTTCGAAAGCACTGTATATCTACTGCTGAAGTCCTTCATACCATTTCAGGGGTCTGTTTCCCCCTCCCTCCACTGATATTTTCTCACAATTCCCATTTATTTACACATGTCCATTCAGAAGAGAATAGTCTATGTGCCACACTACGTCTGTCTGTATTATTTATTTCAATAGTTGACAAAAGTTTGGATCAGTACTCAGCAACAGATAATTTGGGAGATCTTGTTTTATATTAGCAGGTTATGTGCAGACAGCCTTTCTCCTTGAGGTAAAGTGTTTAATCCCACTAGTGGAAAGCATAGATCCACTACATGAATTAAGTGTTGTTTTCCTGTGGATTAGGTGAAGTCCATCATACCTTCTTTCCATTTAGCACAAAAGATTTGGTAACCTTTTATCACATTTTATTACAATTAAATCATGATGTATTTTAGGTTGTATTTTTTTTATTTTTCTGGCATCTGAATGCATAATTATCAACAAAGAGATACTTGAAGTTTGATCCACAGCATTTCAATACTTTCTGAGCATACTATATACACTTTACAAAACTATATGTAAACACAGAATATCTACGCTATGGTCCATAAAACATCTGCTGTTACATGAAGGCACATTAAGATTCAGTTACAAATAAACCAAAATGCACACAACACTGGATAAAAGTGCACGTTGTTTTTTGTTGAGCGTTTGTTTTACTTCTGAAGTTTCTTTTCCTTGGTGCAGATGCGTAGCTTGATTGTTTACTGCAGTACTTTCTTTCCATTAGATTTAGCTTCATCAAATGATAATTTGAGGTATTGGAAACAAATTGTCTGTTCCTTTTCCATTATTAAGTGTAATTTATATTTTGACTTAATTTTCAAACAGACGAAACATAAACATGTCTAGGTATCTAGCCAACTATCAGCCTGAAAATCGAATCTGCTCAAAGCAACTATGGATGTTTATCATCTTACTTGTAGGACTCATGAATGAATACTGTGATTCTGCAATATCAGCTATTTATTAAACACCTTAAATGAATGTGTAAGTATCTAAAATAAAGTTTCAGAGATATGACAAAATAAAAAATCTGAATATAAAAAGGTAAATCTTATACATCAACCTTCTTTAATATACACTAGCTCTGTTATTATTGTTCCACTCCTAAAATTAAATATGTATATTCATGAATTCTCCCACCAGTGTAACCGGCTCGTGGGTTCAAACTGTATTAAAAATCAAAGTAGTAAAAGAAATGTACTGACCTGTGTGAACACAAATGTTTGGAAAAAAGTGGGGTATTTTTTTCCTCCCTACCCAGCGCTCTCACTGTGCCACCAGTTTTGTAAGCAGAGCTTGACTCTGGAGTCAGCAACAAGAAATAAAAACCTGGCACTGTATGACCCCAACCTACGCAACATTGCCTCGTCATTCTAGTCTGCGTGTGCCTGAAGGAGCACACTAACCCTAAAAAGGATCGCGAGGGGATAGCTGTGTCATCCTCAAACTTTTTTTTTTTCCAATCTGTGGAATAAATTGAGTTTTACTGACTTGACTTTGCCCCACCAATGACTCTAAGCATAATATGAAGTTTTGTGTGAAAGTGTCCACAAGTGAACTTTAAAAAAACTATATTTATATAGATTTATACTACACATTTAATCAAAAATATACTGTATAATATTTAATAAAATTAAATACATGAAGTTTAACACTGTTTATACAAACCCCTATAAAAGCTTTTTATTTTCCCTCTTCATAAGGCAGCAGTCTGCTTTATAGCCATCAGAAATTAATAATATACCTTTGGTTTCTTGACTATTTCACCATTAAAAGTACAGTAAAACTAAAACATATTTCTGGATGAAATGTTTCACATGAAACACTGCTTTTTGAACACCAAAATACTGGGTATGGCTCTGGGTATCATTCATCACTTTCAGACTCTTCATCGTCACCACCTATGGGATAGGACTGGATGTTGTTCTGAGTGTACATTTTTGTTTTAACTGGACAGTTGTGATCCATGAGTATTGCCTAAAAGAAAACAGAGCATAGATAT
>NW_017728994.1:60080632-60083273 GCF_001723915.1 Gavialis gangeticus | reverse complement strand
CGTACCACATGCCTAGGGTCTGTGGGGCTGGGGTCTGTGCTGTGGGAGATAGGAGGGGGGGTCTGCAGGTAACTACACAACTGCAGCCACAGATTTAGACACTTCCACTTTCAGGAAAGCATCCCTAATTTCAGTAAGAATAGGACAAACCTATATACACTGGCTATGTAAAAGAAATCTTTACCCCCCAGCTCCATAGTGACTTCAGTTGAAGCTGTTTTTCACCACAGGTAGCTAAGCTGGGGTGCTTGTGTTATCTTTTTTATGCATTACGAATAATGAATTAGTTCTAGTTCAGATCACTGTTAGTTATGTGAATTGCAAGAAAGCAGAAAGCTGCTGCCTTGAGCAAAGGCTCTGTCCGTTGCTTGATTTCCTTACCACTTCTGCTGCCTTTGCAAAGCCACAGGACTAGTCTGTGCTATTGCTATTCAACATTTTATTAGTTGCTTTGAACATGCATTTAATTTTTTTCCCTGGTTTCAGGCTCCACATCAACCAAGTAGCAGCTTTTATAGTGTATTACAGTGAGACAGACTCCGCTCCTACTGAAAGTCCAGATTAAGCCCAGGAACATGCCAGTAAAAATCCTTCGAGCTCCACATGACTTGTGTGCCTAATCTAAGACAGAAAATGGTCCAAGTGTGAACTGCACCCTATATAGATTCATAGATTGTAGAGTCGGAAGGGACCACAAAGGATCGTTACATCCGACCCTCTGCCCCAGGCAGGAAAGGGGGCCACGGTCAGACGACCCCAGCCAGGTGTCTGTCTAGCCTCCTCTTGAAGACCTCCAAGTTAGGTGACAGTACCACCTCTCTTGGCAGCCTGTTCCAGATTCTGGCCAACCTTACTGTGAAAAATTTCTTCCTAATGTCTAACCTGAATCTACTCTCCACTAGTTTGTACCCATTATTCCTAGTTACTCCAAGGGATGCCCTGGTAAATAGCGCATCTCCAACTCTCTGTTGTCCTCCCTTAATAAACTTATAGACAGCTACAAGGTGTCCCCTCAGACATCTCTTGTGAAGGCTGAAGAGATCCAGATCCCTCAACCTCCCCTCATAGGGTCTTTCATGGAGGCCACTAATCATGCAAGTGGCCCTCCTCTGAACCCTCTCCAGATTCTCCGTGTCCCTCTTGAAGTGCGGCGCCCAAAACTGGACACAGTACTCCAGCTGTGGCCTGACCAATGCCACATAGAGGGGGAGCATCACCTCCCTCACTCTCTTGGTCATGCATCTGCTCGTGCACGACAAGGTGTGATTGGCTTTGTTAACGGCTTTGTTACACTGCAGGCTCGTGTTCATCTTGGAGTCAACTATGACTCCAAGGTCCCTCTCAGCCATGACGTGATCTTAATCTGATTGCATTGAAATCACTGGCCACCAAATTCTAATTGCCCTATAACATTTGTTTACTGCAGTAAAGGACCTGCCAAGAGCATAACATTGACTTTTTGGCTGTCACCATGAAATCTGTCTTTCTTTATGGCTCAGCAAAGTTTTTCCGCAAGATTCAGAGCACAGCCTATGAACTATATACATCCTAGTCTACGGCTTTCAATTAATCATGCAACATTAATGGAATACAGTAGGAACTCTCACTCCAAACTGAAAGCTGAACAATGCTAGTTCAGTGACAAGTTACTTAAAAAGTGTTGTTCTTGGCAGCTATAATGTATATAATAGTACTGGTAGGCCTCAATCAAGGTACTGCTGGATAAACATCTGAAGTGAGGCCCTTTCCCTAGAGAAGGCAGCGGGGTCAGGATTTAATTTCATAAACTTGTAAAATACACATGCTGTTTCAGGTCCTTGAGGGTTAAAAAATCCGGTATTTTTGTGTAGGTTTAAATACTTGTTTGAGAAATAACTCCAATGTAGCTCTGGCCTTTTATCTGTAAAAGGCAGCTGAAACTAAGCTTGTTATCTTCACCCTGGGACAAATTCTTTCTAATTCATCTGCACCACAGGCAGATGAAAACCGGCATTCATTCATAAGCAGTGTTTTCTCCTTGCCTAGTGTGGTTCTCTTTGCTTTCCCCTCCTGTACTACTGCCTTATGTTTCAAAGCAGTGGGAAATGTTAGAGATAATCTGTTAAAAAAAAAAAAAAAAAATCAATGGAAACAGGTGATTCTCCTAGCCACAGCCTTGGAATTTTACCCATTGTAATCTTTGTTCCACACTCCTTTGCTAATAGGTCAGTGGAAGAGAAAGGAAGAAGGAAAGGAGAAAAAAGACCACAGTAGATGGGAAAGAGATGTTTTCATTTGCCCCTCGGAGTGGCTAAATTAAGCAGTTCAGAAGGGCTATCAAAATAACGTACTGCCTACCCTGGCTTGTATGAAGACTTGTCTGATCAGGTAAAACCAGCACAAGTATTTTATAAAAACTAAAAGGCTCAAAAATTCACAAGCCCAAGACTGTTCACATGGCAAGTGCTCCCTCCTCCCCCATCGCCCCCCAAGGGCACTTTAGCTGCAGGAATAACTGAAAATGGAGGATTCCCTCCAGGAAGTGCACTTTGGCTATTCATGATTCTGGCACTGCATTTATCAAATACTCCTCGAAACTGCAGTCTTCCAGAACTTCTGGCTTGCTCTTAGGCCACCATTTGCTAACCCTTATTATTTTCCC
>NW_017728994.1:60070820-60075632 GCF_001723915.1 Gavialis gangeticus | reverse complement strand
TGTGGGGTCACCACCAGATTGTACAGGAATTTATTTGTTTAACTGAGCTCCATTATGCATTAGGCTAATGCTTTATAACTTCATCTGGATTTGCAAAATACATTTTCTATTCCTGATTTTATTTAGAGCCCTGAGAGATCCCAATTATGGCTCCATTAGGTTGGCACTCTTTCACATTAAGAACTAAACTTTCATTATTTTCCCTGGCTGCAGCTAGGATCTTTTCTTGAAGAGACTCATAAACCTGAATCATCTCTTGAGCAATCTGGTAGGTACTCTTCCCTCATACTGGTACTCACCAAGCCCGTTCCTGTCTTCCAATAGACATTTCAAAATGCAAGGAGCTGCAACTAGCAAAGACTGAAGCAAAGTTACAGAGTTCATTTGCCAAAGTCCATGTGCCTGGCAAATAGCAGCAGCTCTCTTTTCTGCCACCCAATTCTAACCACCGTGTAAAATGACCAGTGCGGTCTGGAAAGGTCAGACTGAGCAGTCAAAAGACATCTCTGGGAAATTGCCTTTGGACTCGACAGCACAGCAGGTCTGTTGCACCCATGCTTGTTGGAATTTCAGCGAGTATTTTGTTCCATTCTGTTTGTGCCTCCCCCAAATAGGAAGGCTCCTACCAGTTGTGTTCTGCTCATACCTTTCAGAGATATGCCACTGCATTTCTAATACAAGGATTTGAGGATAATTGTTTTTCGCCATTTGGTGACTGCAAGTCTCTTACTTTGAAAGGGTAGTTAGGGCCAGAACAGCATTTTTTTCAGTTTTGGCAGGATCTCCAAGGCACCTAGGAAGAGGAGCTGAGCTAGACCTGCTGTTGTACAGCACGGGGAGAGATGCTGCATGGATTCCACTGGTTTTGCAGATCACCCCAGTGCTGAAGCAAGAAACCTGTGATGGCTACACGTGACCTACTAATGCTTTATCATGTCCCCTTGTAGCACCTACAGACTGGCAACTCCCAAACTGCTTGCCAAACAGATGGAAGAGATATTCAGAGCAAAGCCTGGCCCTGGAAACTTGTGCACAGCAGTATGAGAAGTAAAACTCAGCAAGAGGCCTGAGTCTGCAGGTAGATAAACTGAGGAGGAGGGGAGGGAGTAAAATATATTGTAAAGCCCCTTGGAGGAAACAGCATCATAAAGGACACAGAAAAAGCCAGCACCTGCTGAGCCCATGAAACATTTTTCTGGGGCTAGTAGGGAAGGCAAGACGTCCAATAAATCAGCATACAGCAAAAAACAATGCACACCTCTTATGTAAACTCAAGTTTCCACCCCAGAGGAGGTGCAGCTTTTTATACTGAATCTAGCTATTAAACTGTTTTTTAGGACTGTTCATTGGGCCTTTATTGCTCCAAGCCCAAGAAAACATACATTGCTGATTGTCTTGCAGGTTTAAAGAAGAATTGGGTCTGGTTAAAAATACTGCAAAGGGTGGGAGGAAGGGGCAAAAGAATGCCAAATTATGCACAGAGCATATAGTTTATACTCTGTGTGTGAAAGGGTAGAGATATCAGAAAACCTTTAGGTCCTGTTGCTGAGAAATGAGTGCTAAGGAAGTAGAAAGACAGTACGGTTTGTTTTGATTTTAAAGAAAATCTGCTCACCATTTTTTCTTCCTTGGCAGGAGGACTTCGAAGGAAGAAACACAAAGGAGCAAAGAGAATATCCACAATCCCTATAATTGTCATGAGCCATGGGAAACCGATGGCCTTGGCAATGGCACCGCCAGCAGAGGGACCTTTTAGAAAAAAAACTTTTTATTTACAAATGCTGCATGTACAAAATATTTCTGACCATCATTAGAGAAACAAACCTGGTGAGCAATGTAAATATGAATTTTAAACCCAAGTTTAAGCACAAACCTTTTCTGGGTCCCAGTTTCACACCCACTGAAGTTCATGGAGGTCCTCCCATTGATTTCAAAGGGCACTAGTTCAGACCTTTCATGCACTTTTTTGCACCAAGCCCGAACCAAAAGGCTGGACACAAGGTTTCCCCACAGTAGACTGAGGGAGGACAGAATGAAACCCTTCCATCAGGCAGACTGCAACAGCCATTGCTTTAGCTTCAAGTACAGCAGTGGCCCAACACTGCAGACAGCTGTTGTAGTCAATGCCTGTCTTGCCTCAAACATCTTTAACAGCACGGATGCTTCTTGTGCAGGACACAGAGCCATGGCATACAGGCAGTGTGGAATCCTCACCCTGGCGCTCTGTTATTTCCACCGCACACCAATCCCAGGCTGCAGAAGCACACCAATTTTACAGTTAACAGAGCTGTCACTGTCCTAAAGTCTTTTTCATTTCTCTTTTCACAACTCTTTAGATGCAATGCAAACAGGAGAAAATTTAGTCCTTACCTAATGCAAACCCCATGCAAAAGGCAACATCAGCTATTGCATACACGCTGCCATAGACTGAAACATGGCGCAGATCTACAAGGTAGCCCATAATTGGCATCATGGAAGAATCCACCATTCCTGATGATGATAGGAGGGAAAATGTATTTAATGAAGCAGCTTTCATTTTTTCTCTCTCTTTAGCTTTCATATAAGCTAAAAAAATCTAACTGAAACTGAAAGAGATTTTAATCTTAAAAAACACTTCAAAGCTGTTCCTACAGGAAATAAACTATTCTGTCCATATTTATACACACACACAGGATTATATTAGTTTGGAGTCTATCATAATTATTAAACTGTATTTCACATGGATGACACCTGAGCTACGCTGTCACTGTGAATGAGAAAACAGCATGAGCTGTTTATCAGATCCAAAAGCTGTGTGAGATTCAAGGTTTGTAATGAATACTATAATAGCCACGCTTACTACAAGTTCTTTGTTTCTGCAGATACTTTAGAAAGCCCATCAAATATCAAATTAGGCATCTGTCTGCTCCTGTGTCTTGTAATGAAAATAATAAAACCCAAAAAACTCAAAAAGCACTGTTCTTTTTAAACATTTTATATGCAATGTGCTGAAAGAGTATATATAGCTATGCCAGGATATTTATACTGGGTCAGCAATACATCTGTTTCTAATGTGCCTGTTTCTAGGTAAATACCAGGCAATAGTAAAAAGTGTGTGAGGCCTTTTTTTTGTTCAATTAATGCATCTCTGGAATTGTAAAAATATGATCTAAATAGCCAGATAATCTGAAAGATGGAATTGTTCTGGGTTTAAACTAGCCTAGCTAATGAGATTCTTGGCTGAACGCTTTGAGTGTAGCCCTTGAAATAATTTCTAGCTTACAGATAAATTCAGATCAGAGTCCAGGGATGGTTATTCCTCTTTCAGCATGGCAACAGAAAGTAAAGAGCATATTACATATCGCTTTACTTACCAATGGCAAACCCGACCCCAAAATTTGGTGCAATGAGCCCATATATGTTTTTGGCAAATGGTACCTGAAAATTAAATTTCAGAAATGTAATATATCCTATCATATATTGCTAATTGCATTATTGTCTTTCTCTCAAATAACTCTTCAGAGCAATTAAGTGTGTTGCCTGGAACCATAGAACTGCTTGCACAGAAAGGCAAATTAAAACATGAGTAACTCTTTTGTATTGTTTCACAGAATTGCACCATAACAACGATAATGTAATTATTGCATTTAATTACATCTTAATATAGTAAGATATAACTGATTGGATGAGAACACTACAGAATTATGCTCCTGATTCCTCAAGACTATAACCTCCTGCCAAAAGATAAGTACTATTAAGGATAATGGAAGCAGAAGGCACTGAGGATTGGACACTAGGAAATATTAAAATAATGTTTTAAAAGGTATCACAAGGCAGCAACTACAATAAAAATCTACCAGACAAAACACAGAAAAATTTGAGTTGATCTGGCAGTTAGTTTTGTTGCTAGGACAAATTTTACTCACGCATAAAATGCTTATTCCCACGATTATCATCCCAAGCAGAGCACAAAGCCATCTATTAAAGAAGAAACATTCTCTTAGACATCAGTCAAATGCAGACAATAGAAGCGGTTTTGCATTTTTCTGTGTTATTTCTGAAGTGCAGAGGTTCATAACCAAAGAAATAGCAACATTATTTTATTTAATGAACTATTTGGCATAATTTTCTAGTAAAATCTAATGGCTTCTATTATTAAGTAACGGCCTTAGGAAGCACTAGAAATATTACAAGAATATGTCAAAGGATTTTTTTAATTAAGCATACCTTCCCATTTTGTGTGCGAGTATCCCAAAAATATTAGTTCCAATAAGATAAGAGATACTAGCTGGAATAAAAGCGATGCCTGAAAAATATGAAAGAGAGCTTATCAGCCATGAGTTCAATGAAGTGTTAGAAAAACTAATAAATTCAGACACAACAATTTTGATTTAAGCGTATCTAACAGAGTTCAGGTGCCTGGCCCAAGGCATCAAATATCCGGCGTGTTTCAGTCCTTTCATGAAGTCTAATGAGGTTTGAGATTGCCCATCAAATGCAAGAGCATCATGGTGCCTTTGAAAAGAGTTTTTCAGTATCAATTATAAGGATCTAGAGGGGAGGATTTATGAGAGAGACAAAGAACAAGAGTATACTCCTCCCATGTATATAGCATCTTTTGGCCAGATGAAGCCCATTGTAACTAAGAGATGGTCTTTGCACCAATGCAATTTACTACTACTTCCAATACATAAGGGGATTGTGGTTTTTAAGGAGCGTCTGTCTTCTACAAGTATAATCTGGCAAGAAGAACCAGGAGGAGGCAGAGCCTGCTTTCTGCTGATGTCCTTCCTGGAGCAGAAGGACTGCGACTTCACAAGTCGCAATCTCACT
>NW_017728994.1:60063256-60065820 GCF_001723915.1 Gavialis gangeticus | reverse complement strand
AGAGCCTGCTTTCTGCTGATGTCCTTCCTGGAGCAGAAGGACTGCGACTTCACAAGTCGCAATCTTACTCCAAGGGTAGCTCTAGCAGCTCTAGAGGTGAGATTGTAATGCCAGTGTGGCCCTTCGCCAGGTAGGAATTAAAGCTAAGTGTATGTAAAGGGAATTAAATGGTAAAAAAAATACTTTAGAAGAGCACTATTGCTTTTTTAAAAATGTCAAAAGTTAAGATGGTTAGAACTCAATTTGAGAACAAAATTAAGCGTGTTAGTCATCCAGGGTGATTTTCATTCTGACCCTGCAATGCCAGCTTCCCTAGTACCTAATTTATAAGACCTGTTATTTTGGATCAAAGATACATATTTTTTTTCTACGTAGTTTTTTGCTGTACAACTTGAGTTGCTAGAGGGAAGCTCTGACTATTGGGTTCAAGACCTGTCCCCAGTGGTCTTCCCCTCCTCCTAGATCACGTGACAGACAGCAGGTGACTGAGATTCAAAGCTAATGGGAAGTGTAAGAGGAAGCCTGCTCTCAGAGGAGAGAAGTCCTCCTAGAAGTAGCTTTATGCTGTCAGGTTCTTCAGAGTTCAGGTAAGGATTTCTGCTGGAGATGCCCTGCTGGCAAACACTGATGGGGGCAGCGAGTGGAAGAAGCCAGGATAGAAAGAGTAAGAGAATTACTGGAACTAGCTCTGAGAAACAATCAAACAGGGCCAGTAGGTTTAAGACAGCGATTCTCAACTAGGGTGCCTTGAGATCCTTTCACTGGCACTACAGGTGTTAGCACTGTTAACCGTGCAAATATGATTCATAAGATAAACCCAACCATTTCAAATAGGAATCCATAGTGTTAAAAAAGTCTGACCTGTTGTGGGTTGGTTTGTTTTTTGAGTGCTCTGCAATAGAAAAAAATGCCATGCTATTTCTCCATAGTTAAAAAAAAGAGTAGAAACTAAGAGCTGATGTTTTCTCGTGGTGCCTCGAGCCTAAAAAGGTTGAGAAACGTTAGGGTATATGGCTTCCCACTTTGGGATCCCAGGAAACACAGTAGCAGAAAGATGTTAGCTCTGCTCTGATCACCTAGAGAGAGAGCAAACAGCTGCAGTGAGAAAAAAGTAACTACTGAGCCTTCTAGAAAGGTCATTTTTCTTGTTCAGATTCTTATTTTGACCTGGAAGGAGAAGCTTCTAGCTCTAGTCTTCCAGACAATGCACCAAGCTGTCAACAACTCCCAAATCAACTGAGGCATGGAGTAAGGAGGAAGCTGAGGCAGAAGAGAGGCCCTGATCCTGGGTCAGGTAAGCTGTTATTAGGCTCCTATAAAGGTTTGGTAAAACTAATCTACTATCCACATCCTTTTTCCCAAAAGTGCTTAGAGAAATCTGCAGCCCATGTAGGGAACCTCCTGTGGATGCTGGTATTTAAACATGTGAGTCTGAAAACATTGTTTATAAAATTGTTTCCCCATACACCTGAGCCTCATACTTAGGTGCTACATAGTAATTCTTCTTTTAACCCTGAATGCAGAGTTAGGGGCATTTGCACTGCAGGGTTCAGCATAGGATGGCCTGTACTGGGCAGGTAGTTTGAAGAGATAGGCAGCTGCTTTCTGCATTATTTGGACCTTCCAGATGGACAGCCAGGACTCGAACTGTATTTGGAAGGAAACAGCACATCCGTGCTATATAGTCCTGATGTAGCTAACACCGCTTGACAGGGAGTAGGTGCACTCGGCACTTGCTGGAGGCCCCTAAGCTTGCCTTTAGTGCATCATACAATAGCATAGCCAAGACAAACATGCAGAGGAAAATATGCCTCAAAGAAATGGCTACAGCCATCTATACCTTCACAGACTGCCCAAAGCACGATAAGCCATCATAAGCCCCTGCCTGGGGATCCAGGAAGAGCAACTAAGCTGGCAGGACCCCAAAGCTGCAAACTGCTTTAGTCATAACCGACTGTACAGAAACAACCTCTGTTCCTGGATCTGTGTTTCTCACCCTTTTCCGATTACAACTAGCTCCTTATTCAAGTAAAGCTCTTTTGCACACTGTTACTTTTTTTGTTACACATGGGGTATCAATAGGTCCATAGACAAAGGGGGAGTGGATGTGGGTGAATGCACGTGTGCGAGGAGGTGGGAGAAAATGTGTCCCCTTGGAACAGTGGCAACTCTTTACCTGAGTGTCTAACGCAACTTTCAATGCCCCACAGTCCATATTAACCTGTTCCAACCTGATAGCTAAGAGATGTCATACTAGATCGGGGTGTCAAACTCATCTGGCCCTATGGGCCATATAAGTGGCATGGGGTCAGTCCAGGGGCTGGATCAGGCCTATGGCCCTCCCCCATCCACATGCCTGATCAGGCACAAGTACCACCCACCCAGTGCTGACCAGGATGCTGGCCCCAGTCGGTAGTGCAGCTCTGGACCTGGCCCTCGGGTGACATGGATAGTGTAGCCTAGGGCCCACCCCAGCAGGTGATGCGGTTCAGGCCCTGCTCCCTGCAGGTCATGGGCTGTGCTTCTCACTGGAGCTGGGTCCCGGGCGGTGCAGCCAGGGACCG
>NW_017728994.1:60057420-60058256 GCF_001723915.1 Gavialis gangeticus | reverse complement strand
TGACCAGGATGCTGGCCCCAGTCGGTAGTGCAGCTCTGGACCTGGCCCTCGGGTGACATGGATAGTGTAGCCTAGGGCCCACCCCAGCAGGTGATGCGGTTCAGGCCCTGCTCCCTGCAGGTCATGGGCTGTGCTTCTCACTGGAGCTGGGTCCCGGGCGGTGCAGCAAACTGTGGGCGGCTCACATCCTAGGCACCATGCAGCGGGGTCTGGTCGGGTGCAGCAAAAGGGGCAGAACCGCGGGCCAAATTATAGGGCTCTGTGGGCTAGATTTGGCCCATGGGCCATATATTTGATACCCCTGCACTAGATGCTTCCCCATGCCAACATGTAACACTGATATCTCATCCACGCTGAGTTACAACCAGCTCATTTTCAAGCCTTTTACTATTTCTCACCAAGAGGTACCTTGGCTGGAGAAGAAAGAGAGCAATAGTCAGGGTCTTCATGAATAGTCATCATGAATCTTCACCTCAAGGCTTGTGTGATTAAAATCTCATTATTCATTATAACGTAGCACTAAGGCAGGGCTTTTCCCCCTGCCTAAATACCTGAGCATAACAGAGGAACAAAATGTTACATTTTAATGCTCTCCCTAAGGCAAGGTTGTTACCTACAACACGTTTGTTCATGTTTTGCAGTAGCATCTCACATTTCTAATCACAATTCAGATTTCAACTGTACCCTTGCTCCTAAGAATTTATGATCTAAAGACTCTCTTCTTGGGACTCCATCAACCATGCATAGCCAGCACTGGATTAATGCATGAGCACATGGGGCCCAGGACCAGAGGCCCCTGCCTCCCCCAGGGGCCTCCTGGGGCACCAGGGGCAGCA
>NW_017728994.1:60051803-60052420 GCF_001723915.1 Gavialis gangeticus | reverse complement strand
ATGCATGAGCACATGGGGCCCAGGACCAGAGGCCCCTGCCTCCCCCAGGGGCCTCCTGGGGCACCAGGGGCAGGACGGCCCAGGCAGGCATCCTGGCTGCGGGCATCTGGGGTGGGCAACGCGCACCTCCTCCCCTCCAGCCAGGCTAGCGCCAGAGGCTAGGGGACGGGCTCAGGGCTCTGTGCAGTGGCAGTGGCCTCCCAAGGCCATCTGTTCCCAGGAGGCCCCATGGGCAGCCCCGTTCCCCCTCCTGCTGTCTGCGTCTGTGGGCAGCCACTGGCACCAGCACCGCTGGGATGAGAGGGGATGGGACAGCCCTGCCCCACCCCACCAGGGCTGGCAGAGGGGTGGGCGGGCAACCAGGGGTGGTGCAGAGCCCATCCTTCCCCACCCCCAGGCCAGCCCCAGCCCTGGGAGACTGCAGCCTGGGCAATGCAACACTCACTGGGCAGAGGGACCTGACCGGGTTGGGGTCAGGGCCACCTTCAACTCAGCGGTGCTCATGACCCCTCGCTTACCTCAAATGTGCCCAGGAGGCCAGGCGGGCTCAGCCACAGCCCCCTGGTGGGCACAAAGGGAACCTGCCCTTGTCTGGTGGGGGGCCTCCAATTTTCTGT
>NW_017728994.1:60024277-60046803 GCF_001723915.1 Gavialis gangeticus | reverse complement strand
TGCTGGCACCAGGGACAGAGCTCTCTAGAGCACAGGATGCAGCACCGGCTTCTCCTACAGAAGTGAGGCCTGTGTTCTCATGAAGCGAGGCAGGTGTTCGCTGAGCTAGGGAAGCCTCTTGGACCAGCACTGGTCATGGAGTCCCATCAGCCTGGGATCTGCATCCACCGATAGGCAGGGACAGTGGGAAGCAGGGTCCCTGGGGGAGCAGAGCCAGCCCTTCCCCAGCTCAGTGCTGTTGTAATTCGTGGTGCACTTGCACCTGCAAGTGCTGTGGGAGGCGGCCCAAGGTAGGGCTGGCGCCCCTACCTGTGGAAGGTGGCGTGGGTGGTGAAGCGAGCCCCACACACGGCACAGTTGGACAGCTGGTCCTCGGAGTGGATCAGCAGGTGCCGCCCAAGGGATCCTGGGGAGCTGAGGGCTCTGCCACACACAGGACACATGTAGCTCTTGGCACTGACCACAGCTGCTGTGTGCTGCAAAGCAACACTCACTGGGCAGAGGGACCTGACCGGGTTGGGGTCAGGGCCACCTTCAACTCAGCGGTGCTCATGACCCCTCGCTTACCTCAAATGTGCCCAGGAGGCCAGGCGGGCTCAGCCACAGCCCCCTGGTGGGCACAAAGGGAACCTGCCCTTGTCTGGTGGGGGGCCTCCAATTTTCTGTTTGCCCAGGACTCAGATAAATCTTAATCTGCCACTGCTCAAAATGTGCTCTTTCCAGAATGAGACTAGTTCTGCAACTCTTTCATATTTTAAACCAGTGATTCTCAACCTTTTTAGATGTATAGCACCCTCCATACTTCCTGTGAATTGAGTAGCACCAGTTCAAAAAGTAATTTATTATGGTGCTTATCTCCTTGCAGATGGGCCAGACAGTGAGAGCAAGGGAAGAGCCAGGCATCCTGGTTGAGAATCACTGTTTTAAACAGTTAAAGAGATATTCAGAGGGAGGGCAAGGATGACAAGATCTTACAATTATTGTTACTAAAGCAAACTCTGAATCAAACTTGATGCTTCTGAATTGTCAGCTAAAGCTGACTGTCTCATCAAAGAGAAGGCAGAGTAGATTTGCACCAAAGTTGGTATCATTAATATAAATATATCTAGCTAGCACAGGTCTTCATGGGCTAAGCTCATTTTATCAGATACTGTGAAAAGACTAATCAATCTACACGACATACAAAGTCTACACAAGACACTGATTTGTGCATGTCTTTGCCTTGCAAGAAAGCTGAGAGTTGTGTAGGCTTTGTATGTCATGTAGTTTGATTAATTCATTCACAATATCTGATGAAGTGAGTTTTAGACCACGAAAGACCATATATATGTACATACTTCAGTTAGTTTGGTGCAAATCTACCCTGCCTTCTACCTGATTTCAGACTAACATGGCTAACTGTTCATCGCATCAAAACCAACTTGAGTTGACTGATTTCTTGTAGGTGTCCCAACAAACAAGAGCCTTAGGAAGGATCTGAAGGAGCAGTGTGCATTGTCTTTCTAGATCTGTTCAGGGACAGTTTTGTCTTGTCATTCTCAAGTACCTCCAACAAGGGAGCTATCATAATGTCCTTTGATAGACTATACCCAGTCTAATAAATGTCACTGGAAGTTTCCCTAGTATTTAGCTTTGAAGTTTATCCCCAAATATTCCTGTTTATTAACATATTGGACAAGGCTAAATAATCCCTTTCTGTCCTTTTATTTCAGGGGTTTTTTTAGATATTTATGGACAACTCAGGGGAGGGCCATAGTAACTATTGTAGGCAATTCAGAACACATTATAGCAATTGAACTGATCTCTCAGTTACTCCTCTTTCTATTCTCTGAGCTAACCAGCTTGAGTATGGCTAGGAATATGACTATAGAAGCAGAGAGTTCAAGTGCAGGCTGCAAAACCTACCCAGAACACTGAATATGTATTCAGGTGGTTAGACCATGCTAAGCTCTGCTACTGTGCCTCCACAGTTACAAAAGTAGTGTGCAAAGTACCCAAACAAACTAGCTTAAAGCTACCCTGAGCACAGGCTCCAACTTCTATTTTTGCCAGGGTGGGCAGGCCTAAGATGATTCTGGAGCACAGCCAAGCAGAGCCTGTGTGGGAGTGGGGGCAGATGTGGACTCCCTGCTGTGGCCTTGGGGCTCCCTGCCCCGCTGCACTCCCCCTAGGAGCCCTGCACCAGCCACGCCATGATGGATAAGTGCTCCCTGCCCACCTGGCAGTAGTGGGGGGCACAACTCTGCATCACTGCCCCTACTGCTGCCGGGCGGGTAGGGGTTGCCTAGCCATGGTGGCATGGCTGGCGCAGAGCCCCTGGGGCGAGGACATCAAGGTGGGGAGGCCCCAGGCTGCAGCAAGCAGCCCACATCTGCCCCTGCCCTCTGCACAAATCTGGGGGGCACATGCCCCCCATGCCCCCTTCCCCAGAAGTGTGCATAGTGGCAGGGAGCTGCCCTCCCCTGGATGAGCTGCCCATGGCTCCTTACTGCTCCCCACCCAGGCCCTGTACACCATCCTGGCTGGGCAGCACCCCCAACTCCTAGCTCCACTCCCTCCCTTACTGTGCAGCATGAACAACTCCTGCCCCCAGCAGCTGGGGGGGCACAGCAGCAGTGGAAGCACGGCAGCCGGAGTGGCAGGAGCCCAGCGGCAGCAAGCGGGGAGCTCCCGCAGATGCCACCAGTACTGTTGGCGGTAGGGGCGGAGGGGTGGTGAGTGCTGACCAAGAGTCGGTGACCACCCACAGCCACTGCTGGCTGCGGCAGCCAGCAGGGATTGCAGACCAGCCACAGATACCACTGGTGGTGTCAGCAGCAGGGTAGCAAGTGGTGACTGCCTGCAGGTGCTGCCGACAGTGCCAGCGGTGCCTTTTTGTAAGGGGAGCACCACCACGCTCAGGTTTTGATTCGGCCTGGTTCGGTGGCTGAATCTCTGAATCCGAATTGAATCAGGGGACCAATTAAAAGGTCTGAATTGATTCAAAGCTCTCTGAATTGATTCGGAAAAGATTCAGAGAGCTTTGATGATTTGGGCAATCCCTGCCTGCTGCAGCAGGACGCTGCACCCAAATTCCAAGCTCTGCTCTGGAGCAGGGGAGGAGGGGATGGAGAAGGGGACCATGGGGAGACCCCTGCCTGCTCCCCCAGTCCCCCCCAAGCGGCCCCCCACCCACTGACCCAACCTCCCCCATGGCTGCCCTGCCCACCCCACCTCCTGGTTGTTTAGAAAAAAGCCCTGGTGCTCACTGGGTGCTACCAGGCAGGGGTGATCCCTGCTACCTGCCACTGCTCTGTGCTGCATGAGGGGCTCTGTCATGAGCCCTCCATCTTCCGCCCTGCTGTCCCAGTCCCCCTCCCCGTCCCCCCCCCCATGGCTGCCCTGGCAGCCCCAGCTCTGGCCCTTTAAGAAAAGAGTCCCAAAAAATCCCAGGACTCACAGGCTGCTGCAGCAGCCTCGGGGCTTCTGGGAGTTTGTGGAAGAGCCCCCGATGAAGCATGGGGCAGTGCGGGGCAGCAGGGATCATCCCCTGCCAGGCAGAAACTGGTGGGAGGGGGCTTTTTTTTGTTGTTGTTTTTTTTTTGTTTTGTTTTTTTTAAAGGGCCACAGCTGAGGCAGGCAGGGCAGCCATGGGGGAGGACTGGGGGAGTTGGTGGTCTCATGGCAGAGCCCCCCATGCAGCAGGGGGTAGTGGGAGTGGCTCCCCCCGCCTAGCAGCAGCTGGTAAGTTGGGGATTTTTTTTCCCAAGTGCCGGGAGCTGGGGCGGGAAGGCAGCCATCGCTGGGCTGGGAGAGCGGGCAGGGGATGGGCCTGTGTGGTTTGGCAGCAGCCGAATCTCTGAATTGGATTCGGACGAATCAATTCGGGACGGTGATTCGAATCACCGAATCGAATCGCTGTCCCCCGAATCGGCCAAATCTGAAGTGAATACTAGCCGCTTTCCACAGGCCTAATGGGTAGGCAGCACTTTTCTTTGATGAGTTTTATGGAGTGTAAAACTAACTGATTCAGAATCAGGATTTCTTGTAGTTCCTTCAGATCAGACCTCAAAAAGCAGGACTCTCAAATCATACAAATAAACATCTGTTTCAAACCCTGCACTTGACAATATAATTCAAAATGCTTTAAAACTCTAATGCTGTTGAATTAGACAATGCTTGATAGAATCAATTAATCTGATCATTGTGGGGTAAAATTAGGCTCAACTTAAAATGGCTGTTTCCTCATAACAACCTCTATTTAAATACATTCTCATTTCCATTGCATCAATAATATTAACCCCTGTTCTACCTCCCTCAAACAATCTATTTTTCTGCTAGGTGAATTCTATTTTCTTCTCTAATGGAGGCTCTAACATCTCCGTGCTTGTACACTAACATTCACACACTACTACCGTATAGGACTCCTTACTATGGCTAATGGTACAGCAACCTTGTAATGACAGATAGCCAATTCCACTGTGATTCTGGGTGTGCTCTTATTGGGACCAAATTTCACATGTGCTGTATAATGCTACCATACAACTTATTAGTGCATAAAACTGTTTCCTAAATGCTACCTATAAGTCACTCCTGGATGCACAATGTTAATTTTAGTTTAATGTAGTTTTGTCATGGAATTCCCTCTTTCATTAAAAAAGAAGTCACATATAAATGCTAAAGCTGAAACCCAAAGAAAACATGTGTTATAACTGTAATTATATGAATTTTCATAAAGTGAACTTAACCCAGGGGTGGGCAAAATATGGCCCATGGGCCAGATGCAGCCCACCAGGCCATTCTATCTGGCCCGCGGGGCCCCTAAAATTTTTAGAAAATTAATCTTTATCTGCCCCTGGCTGCCCGTCATCTGGCCCTCCACCCAAAATAATTGCCCACCCCTGACTTAACCCCTTTTTAATGTTAACTCTCTAGGCTGAGGTAAGCAATGAACTCCAGAAGCTAACATCAAATGAGGCTCAGCATTGCAACACCTAACATCTAGATGCCCTGTCACTTAACAGACAGCACAACCCCATTTTAGTCGCTGAGGGCCCCTATACAACTCTAGGGCTCTGTAGAGGAGATTCATAAAAGCTAACAAACTGAGCAGAAAATGCTGAAAGGTGCCTATGTCTGGGCTAGAGGAAGGTGTCTTAGTCTGCTGGGGGATTCATCCTCCTGAGCCCTCCTGCATGAAGTCCTCTTCTGGAGCTGAGTGACTAAACTATATTATTCCTTCATTGTTTTTACACCAAAATGAAAATCAAAGGATGAGGTGGAGGTGCTGGCAATGCTACCTTTCTACTCATCTTCCTACTTGCATCACATATGAGACATTAGTTCAGTTCCCAAATCTGCCTGTGGGACTTGAATCCACATCTGTCACGTCACGTGAGTGCCCTAGCAACACTGGGCATCCTGAGGTGGGACACAGTGCATCCCTTTTGCTGAAGCTGTTGCAGCTAATGTAAAACACCTAAATAGTCACTGGACCAGGGATTGAACCTTTTGTCTCTTCTCCCCAATGACTTTCCTAACCACAAAGCTAAGGAGTCACTCTGGCTGAACAAATATTGGATTTCACTCCACAACGTAATACAGAGTTAGGCCCAGCAGCAAGATAACTGGAGTCTCCAGATTGCACTGCAAGTTGGGTACCAAGCTGTTCCATTTTCAGACTTGGGAATGTATCCAACAACAAAAATGTAAGTGTCTACCAGACTTTATTGGCAGAAACTTGGGCACCTCTAGAATTGGGATGCCTCCAAATTTAGGCAGAGGCTTTGAGAGTCTACGCCTGGGACTTATAAATTCCCCTTGTAAACCTGGCCCTTGTTTCCCCCACCCCACTCCCTGGAGAAACAGTCAGATTATACTGGCCAGTTTTCATCTCCAGCTAGTCACACCTTCACAGCCCTCTGAACATATTCTCTGTACCCACCACCTTCTACCTCAACTATTTATTCTCTGCTACCCATTCTTTGGGGCAGGGTTTCTTTCTTAGTCTATATTTGTGTAGTGCCTGACAAAATGGGGACCCTATTTTTTTGTCTAGGTACTATTGTAATAAGACAACGGTATGTAAGGGAATAAATATGTTGGTGCTTTAAATGCTTACAACATTTCTTGAACACAATGTTCAGACAGGCGCAGTGAACTTGATAGCTGAACAGATGGAGAAACCCAAAAGATTTCAAAAAAGGATCAAATAGCCAAACCCTGCCCCTTTGGTGTGGGCTTGTCCATTTAAAAAGGTGCACTATCCCCCATTGTTTACTACTGGCCAACTGACTTCAGTAGGACCCGGACTCTTGCTCTTTTTAAGTTTTGTCAACTCCAGCAGGAAATAGTCTTCAGTGGGCATCATTTGATCATAACTGAAGATGTTTAGAAATCTACCTGACATAGGGACATCCCCCTACCGCTTCATGCTGGTGACTGAATTTTAACAATGACTTAGGAGCACTGGTCCTCAATCTTTGGAAACTGAAGGCACCCCTCAGAAAATGCCAGCTATCACTTGCTCTACTATTTTTTTCATCATCAACCCTTCCCCCCACCATTCTTCTGTTGCAAAAACTCAAAGACTACAATATGTCACAAATATTTCTGACACTCTGGATTCCTATTTGAAATCTCTGGGTTTATCTTGCATATCACGTGTAGGTGTTTGCACACCTAACAATACTAATACTGTGTTGTATCCTGTGGCACCCTTAAAAGGATCTTGCAGCACCCAGGGTGCCATGGTACCCTGTTTGAGAATCACTGGCTTACAACTTCCTCCATGTTACTACTGTAAGTCAATAGTTCTTGGTGTGTGTACACCACTGTGTGCGGGCACCAGATGTGATATACAATAAATGGCTTTGTCTGTCTGTCTGTCCATAACGCTCTTGGAGCGTTCTGGTTACTGAAACAACCAATCGGAGTGCTCCAAGAGCATTATGAATAGGAGGTGGCAGCCGCACGGTGGAGCACTGCACTGACGGAGGGGATGGAGCGGGGAGGGGCAAGGCCAGCAGTGTCGGCCTCACCCTTCCCCCCCGGCCCTGCTCCTTGGAGGCAGCAGAGCAGGGGGGCACAGCCAGCGCTACTGGCCTCACACCCCACCCCCTGGCCCTGCTCCTTGGAGGTGGTGACGGCGTGGGGTGCTGGTGAAGGAGATGTCAGGGCAAGGTCCCCCACCCCACCCCCCCAGTTCCTGGGAGGCAGTGGCAGCACGGGAGTGGGGTTAGGGTTAGGATTAGGGTTAGCCAGCTTTCCCCACCTCCATCTCCGTCCCCTCCCCCCACCGTAAAGTTCACTAGTACAGATACAAATACAATACTGCCAGCTTAAAAAAATCATGCAATCTGTAAATAATAAGGAATTAAGGGGCTTTTTAAAAAATCCCTTCTGGTTTAGAGCATTTTATGAGGCACGTAAGTAAAATTTCTGGCTTGTCTCCAGAATCATGAGTTAAAACTTTTTATTTAAAAAATGAAAGCAGAGACTCATTCTTACTCACTGGTTTCCAAGATCTGAGGGTTCATAAAAAAGACTCATTAGCTGGAAATAGTGCAAGGTGTGTGTGTGGGGGGGGTGGGACCCCCCACAGCTATCATGTTGAAAGTAAAAGACTCAAAAAAGTGATGATCTTAATATGATTAGAGCACATAAGACCACTGCCAACCAAACCAGAAATGTGACAGTCTTGCGACAAAGTATACTAGAACCAAATAATGAATAACGTTGTACTTTACCAAGTTGCCACTTTCTTGAACACATGGTCTCCATCATCCAGATGGGCAGTGCCGGTTCCAGCATAGCAATGGCCATGTTTGCAAAGCAGATTGAGCCTTAAAGAAGGAAAAACACAGAAATTATTTCACTTGATCACTGAGCAAAAGCCAGATAGAGGCGGCCAGTGTTTACAAAAATGTGCTCTTTGTCATAGACCAAATATTGATTGCTATGAAATGGCAGGGAGTGCAAAACCACTTACAACTGATTTCCTATTTATTTCAATCCTCTAAGAAACTGTACAATAAAGGTTAAGCTATTTTCATAATGGGAGAAAAACAAAGATGCCAGCAAACTCGATGACATTTAGAAAGTGCAGCAGTTCTGACTTCTATAAAGGATAAGCTTAATGATACTATTTTGGTCTTTACGGCTGTTCTCTGGGGGCAAATTGTAACCCTGTGGCACATGACTCTGACCCCACTCTCTAAGCATCTGAGGATGACTAAGAGGGGACACGGAGATCCAGTTCCTTAAAAATACATAGGTAAAGAAGTCCTCTGTTTCAGTACCACTGACATTTGCAAAGCTTCTGCTCAGCTGCCACCTATTCCTGCAGGCAACTAAGTACCCTCAATGCCCAAGTTTCTGCCTGTTGGCATTCACAGAGCAGCCTCACTTCTGAAACCACCTTACTGCTAACAGCCTGCTCTGGGCTCTAGTCAAGCCAGAGGCTCTGAAACAAGGTTACAGGGGAACGCTCCTCTCACCAGCAATCTCGGAGCATGCCCAAACCCTGGTAGCTGCTAGCCCCTGGTCTGGGAGACCTGGAGGCAGGCCACAGAGGGGTGAAGGGGCAGCAGAGCATTTGTGCAAAAAGCAGCCAGAAGTATAGGGTGAATTTGAGAGAGCACACTTCTGGTTGTAAGGCACACAACTCCAAGCAATGAGTAAGGGGGCAGCACCAGCCTCTGGCCCAGCAGTGCTATGGGGCAGTTTGACCACTCTGGCATCTAATCCCCTTCTCTCCCTGCCACTCTCCTGATTTCTTTCCAGTTTGCTTAGGCAGCTCCCTTGCTCAGCTAGCCATGTGCTGAAAATTGCTCACTTGCATGCCCTAACCCTCTCCATGTATTGTGTGGGCAGTCTGGCCCCTTTGCTGGGGGCTGAGAATTGCACCAGGCTGACTAGTTTAGTTGGCACAGTGCTGTGCAGAGAGATGCCTTTTGAAGACCTGGGGCTAAGTGTCCTTACTGCCATGCCAGTTCACTGGGAGGTGACAGGTTCCCGCAGTTAGTTGGCAGCCAGAAGACAACTGTAACCCTTTCAGTAGGAGGGACCTGTTGCTCTGCCAGAAGGAAGGAACCCTGCCCCGAGGGCAAAGATTGCCCCACTCCAGCAAACTAAGGAGGACCCATATTTAGCAGTCCTGCCAGAAAAGAGAGTCTATGTATTTTTTCTTAATATAAACCCTAGGGGCCTATCTTGGTCTAATCAGCCCCTTGTAGCAGCAAGCTTCACCAGCCCAGCAAGAGAAGGAGAGGGTCCCAGATCTATGGAGGATTTCTGAAGAAAGCAGGGAATTGGTTGTTATGAATTCCCCGCACCTCTGGATATTTCTAGCCTGGTGATGATGTTCCCCTCCAGCCCAAACAAATGTTTCTAGCCTGGGGCAGAATCATTATGTCTACATAAGGCACTAATGGCCACGTTGGGCATTTATACATGTGCTCTTGGAGTTGTGGGGTGAAGGGGGCACTGTAAATAGAGTGGCTCTGACAGCCACTTTAATTAAAGTGCCCAGAGTGTCTCATGTATCAGCATCCTCATGCTTAAAAATGGTGGTAAGGTCACTATAACTAAAGCTCATTTGATGAGCTTTAGTTGAAGCCCTGCTCTCCACTCCCACCACCATCATGTTAAGTGTGGGGACGCTGATGTACGAGACCCTGGAGTCTGCTGGAGCACAGTAATTACCGTGCTCCAGTAGACTCAATTAATCGAGCCTGCTCTGACAGCGCGTTGGAGCAGCCTTGCTGCTCATATATAGGCACCCAATACTCCTAAACCAGGAAAAAAAAAAAACCATGTATTCATCTAACTGTTTCAGAAGGACTGAACTTTCAGCCTTGGGGAGTTGGATATTTAGGCTCCAAACTCATTAGAAATCTATGGGAATCAGGCACTTAAAGACTTTAAGGATTTGGGCCTTAAATCCTCCAAGCTCATGGGGCATTCAACACATGGGGTTGTGGTGCAAGGTTTCCCATACTGTGCTATAATGTGTCTCAGTTATGGACATATCGCAAATTTTACAGTCTATCAATTAACTTCTCTTTCTCAGTTCTAGTAGCCAGAAAAATAAGGAGTCTTTCCTACTAAACCTTCCTCTGTGAATTTTATCTGCATCATTACCACATTTCTTGTGATGTGTTTTGGGTTTAAAACTAGGATTAGTACATTGTTGAAGAGATATGGTATTACTACTCATTCTCTGAGTCAATGAGCCTGTTCCAGTCTTCCAGAGAACTTGGAGAAGGCAGGGCAGAAGGGCATAATCCAGTATAAAATGAACTCCCAGAAAGTTTGGAAACCATCAGTGTAACCAACACCCTGAGCCACACAGGCCTCACTCCTTTTCTTTCTAGTACTTCTAGTGCTGTCTTGGACTAACGTTAAAGAACAGTAACATGTTTCTCTATAACTGTCCACCAGTGAGTTTATTACTTTTTAATATTCAAGTCCAACTTGTCTTAGAACAGAAATGTATTTCTTCTGGAATAAGTTTTCCATGTTGCAGTTCAGCACTGTATGAGCACCGTTGTCACTCTTCATTTGAAAATGCCAAGATGTATTAGGCTATGCCTCTGAGATCCCCTAAAACCAACTTGAAGACCCACTCCCTACCTATTCCTGGGGCAAGAAGCAACAGCTCATCAATGCTCTGCAAATAAAGATGAACGGTTAACCTTTCCAGTATAGTCTGTGTTACTGGAGCAGTTCCAATTAAATACCTCAGAGGTGCCCTGCCCCAAACCAGAAACCAGCTGAGCTTGAAAGAACTCATCGATGCAGGAAAACCATTTCATGCCAAATAAAGTCCAGCTCTAGGAAGAAGTGCTATTTTTACTTAATGATGGGCTCAGACAACAAAACTTTCATACCACTCATACCAAACTTTGTTAGAAAGACAGACGCACCTGGATTGCATTGATTTCCTGTGAGCACAGGACTCAGAATGTTACCAGAATTTGCCACAATGCAGCGACTGTAACAATCTTATAATTGTTCCTTGGCAATGCTGCCTCCCAGCCCTCGTCTCAGCCCAAGCATCTAGGATATAGTCCAAAGGGATAATAGAAGAATGAGAGTTTCTGCCTTTGCTAGACCTGGTATTTACTTGTATGCCACCTACCACACCATCCCCAGGAGGCAGATAACTAGGTTTTGTCATGTCTGTCTGGCGAAATCTTTTGTGAAAAGAAATCCATATTTCTAGTAAATAAATGCCTCATAATTATAGCAACAATCAGACTTGCAGAGGCTCTAAAATGATGTGAAGATTTCAGGCTGCTCCTTCCAGCTGAGTCACGGGGGCAGAATGATTGAAGCATTTAATTGTGGTTCAGGCTGTTAAGCTGATCCCTGCTTTAGGCTTATGTGAGAAGCTTCCCTGAATTGATCCAGCTGTAAGTGGGTACTTGGTTATGCAGGCTTGGTAGTCACAAGTGGCTGGAGATGATGCTGGCCACATCGTTCTCTTGGGGCGTGTGAAGATGAAACAGGGACCTTAAATTGAAGTGGTGGGTTTTAAAAAAGATCAGGCTTGCTGCTTTTCTTGGGTGGAGCCTGCCTTCCCGGGCTGCTGCCAGGCTGCCTGTAGGGCTTCCTGCAGAGCCGTAGAGCTGCACAGAGCCCAGTGCTTTGCTCCGCACCTGTAGAGGCAGCAAACTAAAATTCCCTGGATGAATTTTAGTTTGCTGTGCCCCAAGTCATTTAAAGCACATTACGCCACCAAATTTCCTACAGCAGCTGGAATTAATGTGCAATACATCACCAAGGTATGCACACACCGACACCATTAAAGCAGTGCAAAAGTATTTGGCCTGCTTTAACGTGTCATGCACACACCTCTCTGTGCCACTGGCTATAGAAATGGTGTGCAATAATCCTGCTAGCTTCATGGGCCTTGGGAGGACTTTGACTTTGAACCTCTAATTGGACTTTGGCTCCTCAAGGATGAGAAAATCAGAGAGGAGCTGGGTACGTTCCTGTTGGAGACTATTAATGCTTTCCTAAAAGGAAGGAAGGTACTAGCTTCCCTCAGGTGAAAAGTTATTTGACCATCTACTCCAGAAGCCAGTAGTCCTCAAAGACTCAATGTCTAGCTGGGAAGAGGTATCAAGTGGGGTTCCCCAGCAGTCTCTCCTGGCTCCAGTACAGATCTTCCTTAATGATTTGGACACTGGGACTGAATGGACACTTAGCAAATTCGTGGACGACATCAAATTGGACTGAGTTGCAGACACTCTGGAGGGCAGTGGTAGGATCCAGAATGACCTGGATAGACTGGAAAAATGGGTCATAAACAATGACATGAGGTTTAACAAGGACACATGCAAAGTCCTGCACTTGGGACCGAATAATTGCATTCACAAATACAGACTAGGGAATCAGTGGCTAAGCTGCAGTACCAGAGAGAAGTACCTTGGGGGTGGGAGGAGAGGGGGTCAGTAGTTTTTAAGCAGCATGTGAGCTAGCAGTGTGATCTTGGCAGAAAAAAAATGCCATCAGCACACTAGGTTGTAATAACAGGTGTGTCAGTTGCAAATCTAAAGGAGTGGTTCTTCCACTCGATCCAGGCCTCTCACCTGGAGTACTGTCTGGTTTTGGATCCCATACTTCAAGAAGGATGTAGACAGATTGGAAAGAGTTCAGTGCAGACCAGCAAAAATGGTTAGGGGCCTTTGAGGCAAGACTTATGAGAAGAGGCTGAAAGAACTAGGGTTATTTAGTCTGGAGAAGAGAAGACTGAGGGGGAATTTGCAAACAATTTTCAAATACCTGAAGGGTGATTATGAAAAAGATAGGAGAGGTTTTTCTCCATAACTATACGGGACAGGACTAGGAGCAATGGCCTCAAGCCGCAGCAGCAGAAATTTAGGTTGGAGATGAGGAGGGACTTTCTGACTATGAAGGTGGTCAAGCACTGGAACAGACTACAGAAGAAATTGTGGAATCTCCATCCTTGGAAATTTTCAAGAGCAGGTTGGACAGACGCTTGGCTGGAATTGTTTCTTTGGGATGATCCAGCCTTGAGCAGGGGGCTAAACAGAAAGATCTCACAGGCCACGTCCAGATGTGTGTAGAAGTTTGGTTCCCTGGGGACAACTAGCAGTGGTGCACCTTGAGTTGCTGCTAGTTGTCCCCAGGGAATGCCTGTGCCATGCGTGCTCTGGCACATGGCCAGTTACCCCAGATGGGGTATGGGAGGCTGAGGCTAGCACTGGGCTAGCCTGGAGGCCTCCTGAGGCTCCAGCAGCGGTGATCCTGCTGCACGGAGCCTGGCCAGCAGCAGAGTACGGCTCCAGCCAGCCAGGCTCCGGCTTTGGGCAGCACATACTGCTGCCACATGCACAATGCTGATTTTTTTTCTCCATGGGTTGTTTTTTTTTTTGACCACTGGATATGGAGGGGTCAGAAAACCGCTCCATGCTTCTCCTTTGCAGCATGGAGAACAATGGAACATGCCACACAGCCGTGCTCATCTGAATGCGGCCATGAGGTCCTTTCCAATCCTACTTTCCTATGATCCTATGAACATGCAGCACTTGGGTTTCTTTCATCCTTATCAATCCAGTTTTAGCTCTGGATATGATATAAGAATTTCCCGGCACTTGTTGACTGACCTGTTTCTAGCGATGACCAGATAAATACAGATATCCTGGATGTTTCTTTTAGATCTTGGAATAACCATTGAGATTATTGACCAAGAAACTTTCAGTCACTTGAAGGAAGACCAAGTGGCAGCAGCTGGCTGGCACAAAAATCTGAGCATGAAACTTGCTCACACATCCCCTTTCTCTTGCAGGAGTTTCTCGTATGAGATTGCATAGGACTATAGCAGTGCCTGATATAGGTTTAAGCTACTTAAACTACAGTTCAGGGGCTCATAATATGAGGGGCCTCTAAATAAGAAACAAAAAACTGACTCAATATCAAGTTTTATAATAATCAGTTGGCAAATAAAGGAGATGTGGGTAAATGACTCTCTTAATATGGACATTTTCATTCTAATACGACAAAAATACACATACATTGGATTATTTTTATCATATGGGGCCTCTTAAACTGGACATAGTTTAGGGCCTTAGCATGTCATACTCCAGCACGGGACTGCAGTCTGTTACCATCGCGTATTCTATGTATCGTGTGCAAGGCACTGAAGGAAGTACTCGGGTAGTTTTGGCCTGCAGTGTTACCAGTTTCATGTTTTTCCTTCATCAGATCCTAATGGATTTGTCCCTGCCTGATCCCTGAATAAAACAGGGACTTAAATGAGACTAAACTGGTTGAGGCTTAATCCGAAAAACACAGAGATGTTGGTTAAAAGAAAGATAGCAAAGATGCTATCTAGCCAACCTACATGCCAGCCCACACCAATGAGCTTTACACTGCAGGGTATTTCTGAGTCCCGCATTGCTTCTAAAGTCTCAGGATGATTTGGCGACAAGATTTTTTTTTTCCATTTTCATTTGGTATAACAGTTGTGGCTTTCTTTCTGAGATGAAAGGCAGATATCTTTACTGAGCTTCTCACTTCCTGCAATGTACTCTTGCAACGTATTCAGAAAACAGACTTGAAAGTCATTCAACAGCCAGCACTGAAGTAGAACGCTACACATCAACTTGGTTAGCAGGACTGACCACGAGGACCATAGCGATCTAGTGCTCCAGTGACGGCACTGGCCTACGTGCTGTGATATTCATTACAATGAACCCATCAGCGACAAGGAATAAAAGTGCAACATGTAGTGTGCACAAGAACATAGAGAGGATGAGGGGAAATCTTTCCACATTAGAACTGAAGCTTAAGCTTGTATTTTTATTCTTGATATATATGTAACAACCTTAGTCTAAGCTGGATGCAAGCCAGGTTGCAAGAAGTGCCTCTTGGAGATCTCAAGAGGGAATTTCATAGATTCTCTTTATACTGATGACCCAAACTAGGTGGAAAAATGCACATGCCTTTGAAAACACAGTGAGCAATTGAGTCAAGAATTTGATTCCTGCATACCTGATGTGCAATTTGAGCCATAGCTATGAAACTAGTATCTCCAAATGCAATAAGGACGACTTCTAAAAAAAAATGCTGGTTCATTTATAACACTCCTAAATCTGTAGTTAACAAGTCTTTCCAGGGGAGTGAAATATTTATCAAGAAAGTTAACTCTGCATTGCAAACATTTCAGATTCTGTAATGTGAGCCTGATTTTTGTTGCTGTTACTTTGTCCTATGGCTTCCATCACCATAATGTCTAGGCACCTCACATTTTTAGTGAATTTGTCATCATATGAGAAATGGAAATGCTATACTTTCCATTTCACAGAGGATTATGGAAGCATAAAAAGGCTAAGTGACTTGCCCAACATCATGCTGGAAATTGGTGGTGGAGCACAGACCTGAGTCTAAATCTCCTACGTCATCACCTAGTGTCCTAACCATTAAGCCATCTTTCCCCATTAGGCTCATCATAACAGTGAGGTCTGCAGCCCACTAGAGAACATCTTGCTAGAGAGAGAGAATGGGAAAATTCAAACTCACTTAAGTGTAAGAAGCCATGATATGTTCAAAAGGAAATGGAAGCAATGCCACTCAAAGAGTGTGTTTGATGTGGTAGGAAAGCCTGCAGATAGGCTGATGTTCATTGGTAGGAAAGGCAAGAGGCTAAACTTCTTGCTGTTCTACATCTGCTGTACTGGAGTTTTAAGAGAGGGGAGAATGGATGCAAAAGCTGAATTGCGTAATAATGTGACACAAAATGGAGACCAAAAGATTCAATCTCTGCTCCTGTGTGAAGAGATAAGAAATAGCAGCTCCTCAGCCCCAACTTTTCAGTGACAGACATTTTAGACTCGAGGCATCCCTCAGAAAATGCCAGCTCTTGGCTTGCTTTATTAGCTTCTGTAGTTGAAAACTGAATGCAAGTCTTCTGTTGCACAGGACTCAGAAAGATACAGCAGGTCAAAATGTTTTTGACGCTGTGGTTTCCTATTTGAAAGCTCTGGGTTTATCTTGTGACTTGTGTAGGTGTTTGCACATGTAACAGTGCTAATATTTCGCAGTACCCTGTGGCACCATTAAAAGGATCTCGTGGCACGCTGGTTGAGAAGGACCACGCTACTCTCAGGTCTAATCATACACCTTTGCAAAATCCAATTTAAACCCATTTCTCTGGCTCAAATATTCTGAGAATTCCTCCCTCGCAGTTACTCAGCTACACTTTTGATCTTGCTTTAACTAACGGTCCCACGGTCCATGTACCAATGTGGAGCAGCCAGCTGCATGCCTCACTAGTGCAAAACCTGTCAATCCCTTCCCATTGGGATCAATAAATGTTAACAAACCAGCACTTCCAAACTTGCTATTCAGTTACAACAGGGGTGGGCAAAATACAGCCCACAGCCCTGCCCAGCCCAGGCACAAAGGGCACCCCAGTCCGTGGCACATGCAGCCACACTCCATTTTCTGGCAGAGGTGGTTCCCTCTGGCGGCCGCTGCCAGATCCAGCGCCACTGTCCATGCATCCGAGCCCATCTACCCTGGAACCACCTCCAGAGACGGGACCTGTGCAGGCCAGCAGAGAGTGGCGCCCAGGAGTGAGATGGGTAGGCAGAGCCGGGGAGACCTCAGGATGTTGGCACAGTGACAGTGCAGGGCTGATCTGCTTCTTGCACCCCCCTGCCAGCAGAACTTATGCCCGTTGCAGGAGCCTGCAGGCAGCGGATCGCAGCTCAGCCCTGGCCCAAGCCCCATGCTGTCACTGCCCTGTGATCCCAGCCCCAGCCATGGATGCAGCTCCTCACCCAGCCACATGCCTGCCCATGCAGCACCTATCTGGTCTCCATGGAGACTGGTCCCTGACCCCTGGACACAGCTCCCAGGCTCCAGACGCAGCACACAGCTGGTCAGGGAGCTGTGTCCAGGACCAGGATCTTGGGGCAGTGACAGCACCGGGCCGAGGCAGAGCTGCAATCTGCTCCCCGCCTGTCCCTGTTCCCTGTTGCAGGGGTGTGTGGGGAGCGGATCGTGGCTTTTCCCTGGCCCTGTGCTGTCTCTGCTCCACAATCCCAGATCTAGATGCAGATTGCCACTCAACTGCATCCCACTCATCCTCCACAGAGACTGGCTGGGAGCCTCATGGGGAGCTGTGCCCGTGCCCGGGGTCAGGATTGCGGAGAGGTGACAGCATGGGGCTGGGGCAGAGCCATAATCCGCTCCCTGCACACCCCTGCCTGCAAAACCTGCACCTATCGCGGGGGCGTGTGGGCTGCTGATCAAAGCTCGGCCCTAGCTAGTGCAGTCACCACCCCATGACCTTGCCCTGTGATCCCAGCCTCTCCTGCTTGTCCCATTCCTGAACGTCACTCCCTGCATGCCTGCAGTCTGCTCCCTGCATCCCACACAGGAAATTTTGGTGAGTTGTTGCATGGAGAGGAAGGGACAGGGAGGGGGTGCTGACCTTGCCCACAACAGCTCAACAATACTCCCTATCTGGGTCACAGGCCCAAATAATTGCCCATCCCTGAGTTACACTGTGCTTCTCTTGATGTTGGACATGTTAAGCTGGCAAGAAGTGTGTATTTCCATGAGCCTAATTACTCTAGGTGGTGTTTGGTTTTTTTCCTGTGATTTTTTTTTTTTTTCCAGATAAGTAATGCACACTTCATGCTGTCCTTTGTTGGTGGACATAAACCAAAAAATCTTAACTCTTTGGGAAGTCTCCCGTCAGATCTGAATCCTATTTTCTCATCTCAAGTCCATCTCTGCTTAAGTGAATGATTTGTTCATTTGAAATCTGTTTTTAAAGGAACGCTGTAAATTATTGCGATCCATGGTAAGAGAGTTATCCGCTGGCCTGAGAACAGTTGGAATGAGGCAGGCTGGAATTCCAGGCACATCAGAAAGGAGCAGTCAGAATAAAATGGTAAAATATATAGTACCTGCTGCAATAATGATATATGGATCCTTCAAGAGGGTCAGTAGCGGTGTTCCTTTCTGACTCTGTTGAAACAGATTAAAAAGATAAGGATTAGGAAAAGCAAATTACCACCTATTTCATAAAGTGTCTTATGATAGTACTTACTTCTGGTTGTGCTCTGGATGGCTGTAGAACAAATAACTGAATAGCTGTAAAACAAAAATCAATATTGTAGCTTTGGGTCAAGCTAGCTGGTGTACTATTACAATATAAAATGGGATCAGCATTAGGATTTACTAACCTCCATCTAACACAGCTAATGCTGCCAACACAAGAAAAGGTGCACTCCTTCCCACAAACTCATACATCACACTCCCAAAAGGTGGACCCACTATAGGAGAAAAAGCAAAACATTCATAATGTCACTTTCTAGGTTTCAAACAACTTTTGGGGGGCCTGACCCAGGTACCATGGACAGCCCAAGGCAAAACTCCTATCAGTCTTATTGGTCACAAGTTCAAAGAATGAAAGTTTTACTGCAATTTGAGTAAGTATTTTGGGGAGGGGGGCTCCAGGAGTGGGAGGGAGCGTATTGTTATTACCTGGCCTCCCAACCCTTACTCAAATAGAGACACAATAAGCATGGGCCAAATCCTGCCTTTTTAACTCACACAATCAGGGCCTTCAGTGTCATTCACATTGCTTGCCAAAGTTAGGAAAGAAGGATATCTGCCCTATACAAGCAAGTTGGCAATCTGACAAAGGATGGATGTAGTGCTCATGAGGATGGATATAGCATGGATATTACTAAGTTAAAGCTTCCTCACAGCCACTGACTTAAATTGGAAAGGGTTGGGGCCAAACCTTTAGGAGGCCTATTTTCATTTCTCAGATTTAAAAATGTTGTGGGTGAGAACATAGCCTCTAGTGCTTGTAAAATCCTTTGAAGTTAGAAGTACTGCCTTGTACCACCAAACACCAGTTATGAAACTGCAAAAGAACAATTATATTGCTGAATGTTAATCGACAGACTTCACCACACAGTTAGGAAGAGGGAAATATTGGTGCCAGAGGTTTGAAATTACTCTGAAAATCAGAAGGTTTGCCTGCTGTTAGCTTAATGTATAAGTGTAAAAAATATATTTTAACTTTGTTAAGACTATTTTAGTGTGCCCTGTTATTCTATTCTGGAGACAGGATGACAAAACTTAGTTGGACAGAAGGGAGCTATAATATGAAATCTTCTGCAGCTTACAAACCCCACAAAAGTGCATTTTGAGTCCATGAATATTACATTTTGCTTACCTAAAACTCCCATAGCAAGGCCTCCCAGTGCAATCCCCATTGCATTGCCTCTCTCTTCATCATCTGTATAAACACTGGCCAGCATGCCCATGCCTTAAATTAAACAAATGTCCAAAAAAATAGACAGTTATAATACAAGCCATTTTTACCCAAATCCAAGACGACTTTGAATCTAAGATGACCCTGTGCCCAAAATTAGATTCTAGACATGGAGAATTATAAATTTGTTATAATTGTCCATGACCAGAATTTAATTATTGGAGGGTCATCTTAAGTTTATGGCAGGCAAGTTGTAGCAGGGGGGCAAGCGGTGGGGAAATAAGAGTTGGGGACAGGCAGATGGGAAAGCTGAGGCAGGGGTGGGAGCAGGCAGGGGGAAAGAAAGTGTGGGAAGGAAGGCAAAGGGAAAGTAGGCAGCCTGTCTCCCACTGCTTGCCTCCCTGGTGCCTGTCTCCCCAACACTTCCCCACCCCTTGCCTCCCTGCCTTTCTCCCCCTTCCTTTGCTTTCCTCCACTGATCTGGGCACAGAAGGAGCCCCAGAGCTGCTCCTGCCCCGCCCTGCAAGGAGCAGCTATGCAGTGCAGGATTGGCTCTGGAACTCCCCTGTGCCTGCTGTAGTGAGTCAGACCACCCCAGCTAGAAGCTGTGAGGAGCTGTTTCCCAAGGAGCCCAGCTGACTGGAGACCACAGCAGCAGTGTACAGATTCCTCCTTCCCTGCCTGGCTCCCTGCGAGCAACAGGAGGGGTCAAGGCAGGGGGAACGGACAGGGACTGGAGTCGGGAGCAGACACTGGAAACAGGAATTCTCATGCTATTGATTTTGTCCCTGGCCTAGCTGGGCTCTCTGCATGGGTGCTTCTCCCAGCTCCCAGGTGTGATGCTTGATGCTAAGACAAGGCTTTGCTTTCCCCATGACGAAGGGGGGGGCACACCTCATCTTGGAATTGAGTAAATACAATAATGTATTTTCATCATACTTCAGCCCTACCGAATATTAGAGAAACATGACATATGGCTGTGGGTATCCCTTCCTGAGCCATCCTCTCCAGCTTCCTAGTCCCATCTCTTCTCCACCTCTGGCTCTTCATCCCAATCAATCTTCTTCCCCACCCAGCTATCCTCTCCACTATTAGGGTTCCTCATTCTTATCTCAGTCCCCTTGCTCAGACCTCCTGGTTTTCCACTTATCTCTCCCATATACTCTCTCTGATGCACAAACAATCCCTTTGCTCTGAATTCACGTGCATGGACCTGGGCTCTGAAAATCCCCATTCACTCAGATCTACAGTCCCAGGGGAAGTTCTATTGAACATACATGAAATGAGATTTTTTTTTTCTTCTTCTCAAAGGCTTACAAGTTGGCAAAATGTGGCATGTGAAAAGATTTCCATGGAGTTGGCAAAAGGTGCATCCCTGGCACAAAGGCTACTCTCTTCCCTGTTTCATACCCTTCCCTAACGTATGAGGGCTCCGAGCCTTTTTATGGAAAAGGTTCACAGATTTTTTTTTACACGGGAAAAACAGTGGGCTTTGTTTGTTTTTATCCCTTTCTTATTTACAGCCATGACTGAACAGTGCAGGCTCTAATTTCATTTTGCTACTGTCCCCTTCTGCACCCTTCTCCCTCCACCCCCCAAAAAAAAGGATAAAGAGAGAAGGCCTGAGACAAACACCCAGAATGAAGACTTTCTGGCCAAAATATAGGCGAAGTTACAAGCAACTGAAAGCAGTAATGGTAAATACCGGGCAGCTTCAGTAATAGTCAGGGCTGTCAGCCCCACCTACAATATAAGCGCAGACATCAGTTCTTGATGACCTTTTAAAACTGATAAAAATTAATATAAAAGACTAACAACACTTGTGCACAAGTCCCAGGGAGAGAGTAGCTCTTACTATTTTCTGCATAAGCACAAGGCAAATAGTGAGGAATGGTGAAGTGAAATTTGCTTTTCAGATACTTAAATGAAAGAAGCCAGCTGAAAGTAAAATGAATTTAATTGAATTATTCTACATAAATTATTCAAGCTGCGGACAAAATAGGAAAATCAAGGCAATTACTGTTGTTAAAAGGGGCAGGATACAATGCAGGCCATTGAGTCCATCATACAGATTTTCATACTTACCAGCCACAGAAGAACAAGAGGATCCCACTCCTTGGAGAGATCTTGCTATGAACAGTAATGTGTAGCTTCCTGAGAAGGCAAACACTGCACAAAAGGCAGAGGTGGATTTTTTTTTAATCAAGTTAAATCTAACTGGGTTAAAATGTTAGCTATTTTAACTATTGCAAAAACTCCATTCAATTTAGCCAGGCATTTACTGCAACTCTTGTGTCACTTTCAATGCTAACAGCATTATTTTCTTTTATTGCATTTAGATTTGTCAGTGCTGAATTGTTTCTCTGTGTCTAAGCCTCCTGGTAACACAGGGTACCAAAAAAGCCATCCTTACTCATTCCTAAGAGTTAGATTATATCCTGGTCTCATGCAGCTTCACAGTGAAGGTTTAACAAGGTTCCTGCCTTTTCCCTGTCCTTCTGAACTGCTGCATTAGTGCTGCCTAGTTCACAGCTCCCGGCACTTGGGGATAAGCAGGGGCTGCACATCACATGCACCCTTCCCTCCCACAGGCAATGGCTCCAGTCAGCTTCCCATGCAAAACAGGCCAGTGGAGTCAAATCCACAAGGGACTGGAAAAGGAGAGGGAGGAGGGTTTCTCAGAAGAAAAAGGTGAGCATCCTTCAATCTCCCTGATGTCCCACCACCCAAAACGACCCTTGCACCTATCGTCAACCCATAACAGGCACCCTGAATATAAGATCCTCATCCTGCTGGGGTATCTGAACATTATTTGAACTCAACCACACCAAAAATGAACACTTACTAATGGTTGACACAAACATGATGCAAAAGCCAGCAAACATTGGGATCTGGTAACCTATTCTGGAAAACAAAATGAACACACAGATTTTTAGGAGCAGAACTTACTTTTTCCTGTACAGGATAAATCAGTTTTAGTCAGAAACATTCCTTCCTCAAGGCAAGGGGCGGTTGCCTTTTTAAAAACAAATTAAGAAATCAGCAGAAAACTTGGTTGCTTTCAGGGTTTTGGACCTGAATAAATTGTTGCCTAAGATCCAAATCTTCCCACTCAGTAGAACAGATTCTGTGTCAGAAATCCCAAGGGAGTTCTTCATTTCAGAGTTCGGTTGATCGAATTCTGCCATAGTTGCACCCGCTACAGTGTACTTGGGCTTTAGTGGGGTTGGATGGGATGGAGCTATCACAACTTGTCTGAGGATATTGAACTATG
>NW_017728994.1:60017462-60019277 GCF_001723915.1 Gavialis gangeticus | reverse complement strand
TTCATTTCAGAGTTCGGTTGATCGAATTCTGCCATAGTTGCACCCGCTACAGTGTACTTGGGCTTTAGTAGGGTTGGATGGGATGGAGCTATCACAACTTGTCTGAGGATATTCAACTATGAAATATTCTTCCAATGACTGGTTCGTGTCAGCTCTTTCTGTTCCTATGTACACAGTGAAGTTAGATGGCAGGGACCACCACAGAACAGTCCCATTAAGCACAGCGAGATATGGTCAAGCCAGTCAAAAGCATGGTCTACTAATCCTTACCCAGGAAAAAGTGCCTTTGATTTCATTAGATATCCTGCCTAACTTGGAAAGGGCTCAAATAGTCTGGGGAATAACACTGTTCCTGAGATATTTACTGTTCCTGGAATAAGAAGTAAGTTGATCACATCTTTCCATTTGAAACATTTTCTTGGGAAAATGTTTTTTCACCAAAATAGTCCTTTCCAATGGAAATAACTATTTGATTATTATTTTCAGGGTTTTGTTTACAAAGAAAAGAAACTTTAGCTGAAAACCAAGCATATTTTGTTTTTTGGCAACCAAAATGAATTTTTGACAAAAACCCTAAAACATTTCATCTCAACTTTTGTTTTCATCAAAACTATTCACAGGAACAAAACCAGCCAACTCCAAATAGGAGCTTTTCTACTCTATTTAATTAGTAAATGTCATGTAGAGTTTTTTATGTAAGAGTCTGTCTCAAATGCATTTGTAAAGAAAACCTTGAAGACCTAAACCTTTGAACCTAACATTTCCAGGCACTGATTGTTAAGAAGTGTGCAGTGACCTTCGCTATTGGTGACTTGCAAAGATCAGGCCCTTATATTGGTAGTTCATGTGTTGCACTTTTAAGCGCTAGCATGCTACTGAGTTACGCCGTGGTCCTGAATTGAACAACACTCTAGTAGTTGTTAATGGGGATTTTTGCTTAATTATGGACCACAGTAAATGCAAATGTCTTAGCAACATGGAACTCTGTGGAGTACTTTGTGCTCATTCCATGTGCAGAACTCCCATTAGTATATGTGGGAGCTGTCTTACATGGAAGAAACATGAAATATTAAACAGAAATCTGCAATCAGGACCATGAAGGGAAGTTATGCCCTAAATATTGCCTCTTTATTAAAAGCAATACTGTAGAAATCACATATAGACATTCTTAGAGTTAGAAAATGTAAATGGGTATTAAAAATGACAGTTAAAGCAAATCATCTTGTGGTTACACAATGAGATTGGAAGTTAAAAGATCTAAGTCCAGTTTCTGGAGCTGCCTTGGGTATGTCACTTACTCTCTCTGTATTCCCTGCTCAAATCTCAGCTTAGGCCTCTATGTAGGTGACAAGGTGCAAACGTGCAACAATATGTCTAGTAGCTTTTTGTGTCTGAAAATAAAGCATGTCAGGAAACTTGAATATGGGACTTTAATATAGGTGGCTAGTGACTTGCTTAACAGTTTCCAAGATTATACTGTAAAAACAAGAGGTCAGCAATCTCCCATTGTGAAGTAAGGTATTGACTGTGCTTGTCAGTGGCACCACAGGTACAGCCATGATGGGCAATAGGCCTGTGCGAAGCGGTTAGCATTCACTTCAGATTCAGATTGGGCCGATTCGGAGGACAGTGATTCGATTTGGTGATTTGAATCACTGTTCCAAATCAATTCAGCTAAATCTGATTCGGAGATTCCGCCACTGCCGAATCAGCTGAATCTCCAAATCAAGCAGGCCCCATCCCCTGCCCGCTCTCCCAGCCCCATCAATGCAGCAGCCGGTGAGTGCAGAGCTTTTTTCTTTCTTTCCTTTTTTT
>NW_017728994.1:60002817-60012462 GCF_001723915.1 Gavialis gangeticus | reverse complement strand
CTGAGGTGGTGAGTGGGGACTGCCCAAATCTCTAAAGCTCTCCGAATCTTTTCCGAATTGATCTGGAGATCTTTGAATCGATTCAGACCTTTTTATTGGTCTCCCGATTCAATTCGATTCGGATTCAGAGATTCGGCCCCCAAATAAGGCTGAATCTCCTCCAAATTGAATCAGCACCTGAAGCTTTGCACCGCCCTAATGGGCAATTATTGGCATGGTAGGAGGAAAGATCAGGTTCAACCCTGTGAATAGAGAAACCCCAACCATCTGTAGCCTTCCTGTTATGATGAAGCCGTTTGTTACTCGCACATGGGCACTGATTTCAAATTCTGACACTTGCACACAGACACATGCTAGCAAAGGAGTGGCTCCTACAGTCAGGCTCAAGTCCCCAACACCATAAAAGTACAAGGTCTTTGGTTGCTCCACCTTTTTTTCTGGGCCACTCTAGCTTTATTGTTGTGTGAAGTTGTTTGTACAGGAGAAAGTTGTAAATATTAAAGCTTCTGTTTCTTCGCAATGCCTCTTCACCCCACATTAACATCTCTACTTTGTGTTGCTCTACCACAGAGGGAATCATGTAGGCCTGTAAATATCTTCTGTCCCTAACCTCTCTCCAACTTCTCCTTTGCTTTCCCTTCCCCTTTACATCTACTAAAAGAGAATTGCTTCCTCAGTAGTAAATCTGACACAGCTGCAAAATTCCACATGTTTGAAAAAGGCTCTCTGCACTCAGGAAAGCTTTTACAAGTATTCTGACTTCAGGAAAAGTGCCTATCATTAGTCTGAGAGGAAAAAGGCAGCTACAGATGGAAACAGTACACATTGCTAAGATTCAGTGACAAGATGGATCCATGATTACAGGATTGTCTAGTGGTGAGTATACTTATTAACACAGATTACCCTATGATGAGAGAAACCATTGATGGGTTTTGTGCTGCAGTGAAACAAAACAATGCTTGCAGTAACTGTGTGTCAGGATCTTATTTGACTCTTCTGTTGGCTTCAGTACTGTTACAACACAGTTTTAGTAGTAGGCTGAGCCAGATTTTACTCAAAGCTTGAGCATTTTGGTGGCTTTAATGTTTTTGATTGGGTTACTGTCTTGTAGATCTAGTCTCTTTGCATAGGGAAGTAGGTCTGACTCTTCCACATCCTTTTCCTTTGGTAGGCATGTAAACATCTGCAAACTAGGCATAAAATGCTGCCGTCTTAACCCAGCATTTTGAATTCACTTTGCTTTCATGTAAACAATTATACAAGGCAGTAGAAAACTCAGCCTGAAAATTGTTAGGGTTCGTAACACTTCCAGTAAGTCATTGCTCTCCACATATGAGTTGCAGCTAGCTCCTTCCATGAAGTTTGTTTTTATTGCTTTTCTAACTTTGATTTGGAAAATTTAGCCAGAAATTGCTAGAGATACCAAATGCAAACGAGATTGCTTCTTTAAAGTCTGAAGGAAATCTGTCAGGTGGTTGAGTTAATATATTTAATTACAAACGTACCTGGATTTGAGAAGCTATGGCTTTGTTTTATTTTCTAGCTTAATCCCAAACTTGCCCTGTTACTATCCTTTCATACTTTTCACATCGTTTATTTACCTTTACAGATGCATGCACTGGTTATATTAGAAGAACGTACATTAAAATTAAGCAAAGCTGTTAATGTGTGGGGAGTTATCATCCTTGTAGAAAGTTTTGAGAACCTGCTCTCATTTTGTGAAATTATATAAAAGCTCAGTGTAATTATGTTGGGAACTGAATGAGCTATGATGGCCAAAATTTTCCCAGGTGGCCATTGATATTGGGTGGCCAGTTAAATTGGGCATACAGGGTGTGTCTACATGTGCACCTTAATGTGCATTATCTTACTGTAACGTGCATTAAAGCATCACAAAAAGTGAACTTTCACTAATGCGCATTAAAATAGGCTAATGCACCTTTCTCTAGTACCTCACAATCGAGGTACTAAATTTAATGCACATTAGCAAAAGCTCATTAATGAATGTGTAGATGTGCCCACAGAGACTGAATCATTGAAAGACTGATGCCCTTCTGAAAATAATGTCCTAAGTATATGTGTGCACATGTGTGTGTGTGTTAGAAAGAGAGAGCGCACATGTTGCTCTTTAAGGCTGCTTGCATAATAAAGACATAAAAACACTGATACAGGAAAAAGCAAACAGATTTCCTTTTGTTCAAGGGTTACTAAGCTGCTTTTGGTGTTGAAGGGCAAAAGTATCGGTCTCTATGCTTGTATGTGGGGGGGGGGGGTTGGGGGGGTTGGTTTTTTAATCGGAACGCACATTTTCCCCAGTGGAGGCTGCCACTCCCACTGAGCAGAAAGGTAGTTAGCCGTCTTAGTCTGAAATCAGGCAGAAAACAGAGTAGATGTGTACTTTATAGGTTAACTAAATTAGAGATGCATAGCATCTGTAAGCAGTAGGCTTATGAAAGCTTATGCTGTGCATTTCTGATTTAGTTAGCCTATAAAGTGCAAATTTACCCTACCTTCTACTGCTACCACTGCCATGCTAATTTTGACAAGACAGAGCAATTAAAATAATAGATTTTCAATAAGTTTTTAATATTTATTTTTAAAATCACTTGATGCTTTGTAAAATTAATTTGATAAACTGTTATTGCATATTATAAATCTATAATTTTAAATTGCACTGTTTTATAAGGTCTGAGTTTTGAAAAAAGTATACCAGTGGTATCTTACTTAAATTTTACAGGTATGTAATTGTATTTCAGTGAATAAGTCCGCTCAGTTAAAAGGGACTGCTCCAAGTTGTGAATCAGGACTTTTTAAAAAGTATTTCCCCTGGTGTCATAAAATCTGTCACTTCAAAACATAAGGACTTCAAAGTTAACAGTGACATTATTTAGTTTTCAATAAATTAGATTATTGTAATTTGCTATCAATGAAGCTGGGGGAGGAAATGAAGTCAAGTCAAGTTGGATGCTCAGGAGACAGGATCTTGTAAGTGATGGCTCCCATTGCTGTATTCTCTATCAAAATGCTCCCTGTCCTAGGTGGAATATGTGCTGGTCCCTTTTCCCACTGGGATAATTGACAGTTTTAGGAAGCTTGCCAAAAATTACATCTGAACTGGGGACAGAACCATGATCTTGGAAATGGTAGCCCCAATCCTCAGCTTTTATGCCACAGTTCCTCTTGCACAAATTGTTTCCAATCTCTCTCTATTTACCCAGACTGTTTCCCTTTGTGAAGGGCTTTCAGATCAACAAACGAATAAAGGTGAGGTTAACTGCGAAATATTATTCTTGGCATTATATTTTTCCAGCTAGGGTGATTATGGCAGAGAGGAACAGTATGTGTGGGACATTTAGGGCTAATCTTAATTCTAATACTTAGTAGAGAGTAAAGAGAGCTTTATATCTGTCTCTGCCTGTGTGGACAAAAAACAACTACACTAAGGGCTGAGTTAGTGCGGATTACTTCTTTCCAGTCTTGCTACAGGTGAAGGCGGAAAAGCAAGAACATTATTGCAGCTCTACGCTTTAAAACTGTCCTGGGTCTGCCTCTGAAGCAGGGGTGCCATGTGCCGTGCATAGCTTGGGGCTTGTGTTCAAGCCACAATCCAGTTCTTAATTCACAATAACTCTGCTAACATTTAGACTGAAAGCAGAATATGCTAACCCTGCATGTGTAGCAAACCTCTCTCTTGGGCGCGTGTGTGTTTTGTCAGGTATTCTTTGAAAGATGCTCTATGAGCATGCATACCTCTCATTCCTTAAGTTAACCAATGAGGTCATTTTTACCCACTAAATTTCCTTACAATTTAAAAAACCCTGTCTCCAAACTACACAAAGGGGGGGGGGGACCCAGAAAAGCAACTCTGAAAAATTCCCAAAACAACAGAAAGGACCAGTAATAGTTATAGAATAAGATTACTTAACAGCCTGCCATATCCTATACAACATCAAGTCCTTAAAAACTAGTGTACAGCTCTGCAAAAAACCCATGAACAACAACACAGCATCATACTTTCACCAGGAAGGCAAATACATAAGCACAAGTATTTTGAAGAGATTGCCTAACAAATTTCCCATGTGCAATATGGCTCTCTGGATTTATTTGGGTTTCCTTCCTAATCTCAGCTGAACTCTTTTGATGAAACTTTTCAAAAGAGACTTCAGCCTGACCAGCAAAAATCTGACAAATCTGTAAGCAGCTGAAGGCCGTGTCCTTCTAATGATAAATTAAGGACAACCTTAACTTCAGCAGATATTGCCGGGTCCACCTGTAATAGCTCACGCTTAACCTACATATATATTTTTAAAGAAACAGTAGTTATAAGTACTTCACCTAAAACATCGATTGTTAGTGGCTAAATATATGAAACTAGATTTTCTATTAAACTTGCCTCATAAAAGTATCTTCCCCTAAGATAAAGATAAAAATGTTTCAAAGTCCACAACAATCCATGAGTCAAACTCAGAGGTACTGTGCCATGACAACATTCATTTCTTTCAAGAATAGATATTCTTTGTTTTATGGGCCACAAAATATACATTGTCATTCACTATTCATTTTCTGCTTTTTAAGGGTCTGGGTTCTGTAAAAAAAACCAAAAAAAGTGTGCGTGGGGGGTGGAAATTGTAGTGCTCCATACCACTCTCACAGTAAAAAAACAGACAAAGAGTTTCTGGAGAAAATCTCAGCAAAGATCATTTGACAAACATCATCCTGTCAGTAGAAGAAGCATGCGGACAAAACTGATGATGGGTCAGAGGGAGGGCCATTTCCAAACCTAGCTGATCCTTGCATGTCTACAGGAGAGTCTGGACCCACAGATCCAACCACACCTACAAGCCAATCTTTATAGCATGATTTAAAAGGAGTGATGCCATCCAAAGTCTACCTCAGTTTCGCTAGGGCTCTGGTCATACAAATGCACAAACAGATCTTTGCACGTCCCCCTTGGTTCCAAAAGCTTCCATTGTATATTTTTTGGAGAAACTAACAGAAATGGTATACAAAATGTGACATAATCACACTATTGATAAATCCTACATGATTTCGTATAAAGCATGTTGTTTTGCTTTCCCTAACATTTGCAGTTTGTACAAACGATGATGCTAACGTAAGAATTCAGAGAAAAGTAGAATGGGTTGCTAACCTAATCAGATCAATAAGAAAAATCAACGGTGTACTGATAGCTGACACAATGAAAAGACGAGGTTTTTAAATCAGTGTTTCTGTGCATGTGGGATCTATGCTTGCAAAAGTTTAATAAAAACCTAGCTGCAACATCTACTTGCTATGCTAACCCTTTCTATCATGACAACAAATCTTGATACATAAATTGGAACAGCTTGCTCATCAGAAAAATGGAGTTGCCCGTGTGTTTACATAAAATTAATTTTGAACGGTTCTGTGTGTGCATGCAGAGCTCATGCTTGCGGACCGAGTGTTTTTAAAAGCTAGTTTCAAAGCACCACAGATTAAAGTTTTGATCAATGTAGTTAAACCACCACAAATATGAAGGTTCTTAGATTTAGTTTCCCTGTTCCAACATCTGCATATAGGCAAGCTCTAGGATTCAAGAATACCACCAGGTTTTGACTTCAGAAACGGAAATAGCTAATATTTTAAATGATCTGGTTGTCTGCATAACTGGTATGCATGACAAGTGTTGCACACTCCAACAAAAAGAAAATCATCTGATAAAAATAATAAAATGGAGAGCTCTACAAAAAATGCTTAGCCCCGAGAGAGATGTTTTTAAAAGAACAGCTCACGTTCCAAACATAATTCTTAATTGGATGTTACCTTAAATATTTTATATTCACATATTCATATTCGGGTAACACTGCTTCAGTGGAGACGCACGCACACAAGTTGTTATTAATAAAACCAAATGTTATAATGATGTTAATTTTAACTATTAAAAAAATGTAATAACCCCAATCGTTTAAGGATTCATTTACATGGCACTCCTGATTAGGTATTCATCATGTCCCTTATTAGGATAACATCTTCATCATTTATGTAGAGCACTTGAGTTGTTTATCGATACAACTATCTGAACAGTTAGTTCTATGTACATTGTATGTTAAAAACCTGTTTATAATCTTAGTTTAGCTCCAAATAAACACCTTTAGTGCTTTTTTAATTTCCTTTCTGAATCACATGGATGTTAAGTACTATAGCCCTCGTGATTCCATTCAAAGCAGCTTTCAAAAATGTACCATTTCAACACACTTCCTTTCAATTTTTCCATGCATCTGAGATCGAAACAGAACGCTTTGTCTGAGGACATTAAACGAAAATACCAAATGGTGTAAACTGGGGTAACTCTAGTGTTTTGTTATGCGAACCTAACTAAAACAGCTGGGGATCGGGCCACCCATAACGTGACTCAGAGCAGCAAAGCATTAATTACACATGAAGCAGACTTGCTCCCTTTCCCACTGAAGTCAATAGCAGTTTTACCTTCTATTCTTATCCCCAAATCCTGGCCCGTGATTCAGATCCTAGATTCTCAAACTGCCCTATAAACAATGTGCCTCCAATGCAAGTACAAAGAAAAAAAATCTGAACATTGCCAACAACCTCAGCACGGCCTTTTCCTATTAAAAATATGGACGGTCTTAGAACCTGCCATCTCTTTCCAATAGTTTGACCATTACAATTGCTGTATCATATTGTCATTCAGGCCAACATAATGCAGTTTTTACATGACCAGTTCTCAAAGAGCTTTATCTACCCTTTAAATAAAAGCCTCTATAAGGGACAGCAGACCTAAGAGTGGGGAGGAAAGTGAATAATACTTAAATTAGCAAATGGTCACTGTAAAATATACTGGTTGATTTCTATTTTTTAAAAATCTTTGATACATTGAAGATGTGCTAGTCAGACATATTCCACTAAAATCTGGCTATGACATGAGAAGTCCAGTGAGTCAGGGCCACTAAAGGAAATAATGCTGAAATACCGATGAATAGTAAAATTTCAGTAGAAAATCATAATAGCATGAGAGAGATAACATACCTGTTTGTCATTGGCCCTATGAAAGGGTTAGTGATTAGCTGCACAGTTGCTTTAGAAGCAAACAATAAACCAACTTGAACATTTTCATTTAGAAGGTCCTTGTCTTCCTTAGGGCAATCTGAGGGTGTATCAGTCACATTTAAAACCATTTGTTCTGTCTGAGCAAGATACCAATCTTTCGGTCTTGTCCTATCAGACTGATTTCCAGTAACCATTGTAGAGTTGTCATAATAGGAGAAGATACTCTGAAAACTGTCCAATGTTGATGAAACTATCTTGGGCCTAATAGTGTGGGTTTCAGTCGCATTTTTGTGGTGTTTGATGCTGTAGAGGTAACTGGGAATTATTGGCACTGGAAAAAACAAACGGAGTACGTTGGTTACTCTACAGTTGTCATTGCAAATGACATCACTTCATTAGCCTGCACGCTTTATCATTGATAATGAAATGATAATAGAACAAGTAAAAAAAATAGGGCTTATCTTGCTGGAACATTATTAAGAGCTCTGTTGTTAATTTTTATCTACAGCACAGGATTATATTAATAAAAGTTGTACCAGGAAGATGTATGCTGGCTGTATCGATGATAACTAGGAAGTGCAGTTATAACCTGCTTCTGTAAGCTTTTTTCCATAGATCTTCAGATTTTGTTGGTTTGCGTGAGTGTAGCAAAGTCTTCCATAGGTATTATTTAACAAGCAAAGTATGAGGAGAACCCAATTGCTTGTGCAGCCTTATCTGGTGCATATTTTTTTAAAGAACACTTATTGAGGTGTAAAACCACAGAATCCAAGAAAATGGTCTAGTAACACGTATTTTTATTCCATGCAATTAAATGCTGCACAGAGTAAAAGTATTACGGGAAAAGATTTTGTGTCATCTTTATAATAACAGAGGGAGTTATAACATTCATGTTCATTCTCTCTTCATCACTGGATTTTTGTTAAATTCACGTAACAGAAAAATCAAAAGTGAAATTCTTAATATGATTTTCTTTTCTTAGTATAATTTTCCTGAAAATACTCATATAATAAAAATACATTCTTCAAAATTATTGAAAGTGGATGCCGCAGTATATTTTGCAAAGGAATAATAGTGATACAAGCAACAGTTGCTTACTTGTGTCACCTCTTGCAACATCTGAATATTCATCAGACCTGAAAAGATCTTCTAACATTAGGTTACTGAATAAGAAATGAGGCGCTAATACATTTACGAGAAAATGATTTTCTTAAAAAAAATAGAAAAAAAAATTAAAATATATACACAGCTTTATCTGAAGTCCTATTGTGGCACTGGGCTTTTTAAACTGAACTTTCCATTGAAATCAATGAGCGCAGTTTAAAAACTGATGCCACCATGCACTCAAGGAGTCAAACCTGTAGCATCTATGTCTGAGGGTTACATGAACAAGTATTTTCCTCTTGTTTTCACGTTTTTAAAAACTGCATCCTTATATCAAAGTTTAAACTAAGAGAAGACCTTTTAAAACTATTAGTTCGTATTCAAGCAACTTAAAATGTTCTTGTTAAATACATTTATAGCCATGCCTGCATATAGGTCCTGACTCTGTGAAGTCAAGGAAGTTCTGCTGTTGTCTTAAACCATGCAGGATCATCTTTGTTCTGGTCAAAGTTGACTGGGTTTTTTTACTCCACCTAATTCTGTTTTACTTCAAACTGATGTAGATGTCTTAATCTAGTTGTCACTGCTGTGCTACAAAAGTTATTATAACAATAATGATGGGGGGGGAACCCTATCAAAGGGAAACATGTGCCTTGTGTGTTATCTGGCCCTCCCTTCAGTCCTCATGACCGCAGAGAGAAGGAAGGAAGGCATCATTACAAAGACTTCAAAAACTGAGACAAGTGTTGGGTTGGGTTTTTTTTTTCCTACTAGAAATATTTTTCTGCAGAAGCCCGCAACCAGGACTGATGGGGCCAGCTGGGAGGACAGGGTGGGGGGACCTCGGGTGCAGACAGCCGCATCTCCGATGGTGAAAAAAGCGCTGCAGGGAACTTTCCTGAAATAATGTTCCTGAAAATACATACAATAAAGAAAAGACCAACACGGCTACCAAATACATCCCCGAAACACAGAGGATGCTGAAGTTTAGCCCGTTTTGGATTTAAGCTTCACTGCTGAACAGCAGGACAGATTTGCACGCCTCCCTGCCTGTCCGCCCAAGAAATCCTGCCTGCCCTGCACAGCAAAGAGCAACTCGCCCAGACCCGGAGGGACCCACGGCCACCCTCGGCTCCCTCCCTGCAAGCTGACAGGAACTTTTTCCCACCTTTAATGTTCCCCAAGCCCCAGGAAAGGTTGCAGAACCGGGGTTTGTTGCTGCTGTGGAGATTTCTTAGTTGGTCTACTAAGAAACCATCCCTGGGCTACTGAGGCATCGTCCCCGAGCCAAGATGCGCGGGGAGGCGGGGAAGGGGCGCGGGCCGGCCGGCACCTACCCACGACGGTGAGCAGCATGTTGTCCAGCAGCAGCGCGATGAACACGATGAGCAGGATGAGTCTCCGGGACTGGCGGCTGTCTCGGAGCCAGCGGAGCACGGCCGGCTCCCTCCACGCCATGGCTCGGCCGGCACCTCGCGCCCCCGCCCCGGCCCGGCC
>NW_017728994.1:59998749-60002801 GCF_001723915.1 Gavialis gangeticus | reverse complement strand
GCGCCCCCGCCCCGGCCCGGCCCGGCCCGGCCTGTCCCGAGCCCCCGCCTCTGGCAGCGCCACTTACAGCCTCCCCTGACGTCACCCCGTGGGCAGCGCCCCCGCCCCCGCCCCCTGGCGGGCCGCCCGCACGTGGCACCCGCCAACCGGGGCTTGCCCGCCTCAGCCCGGGGCGAGAGCTGCCTCGGCTGCCGGGCAACTTCCGACGGGCTGGGGGAGACATGCCCGGCTGGCTTGCTCTGAGCCCTTCTCCTGCCCCTTCGCCTCCCCTCCCGGCTTCAAGCCGAAGAGAATCGCAGCATGACAGAAAATGAGGGACGGCCCCTCAGCTAGATCATCCCAGCCAGAGCGCTGTCTGACGGGGGCTTCAAAACCTCCCAGGGTGGAGATCGCACCAAAAGGAGGCCGCCGACACTGCTGGTGGCACTTGCAGGTGGCCGCCACTCGTCCCTCCCCCCACTGCCACCACCACCGGTGGCATCTGCAGGCAGTCCCCAATGGCCGGTGGTCGCCACGGTTGACAGCACCGTGGCCGCCTGCGAGAGCTCCCCGCTTGCCACCGCCACGCTCCTGTCACCGCCACCGCCTGCGGGAGCTCCCCGCTTGCTGCTGCCATGCTCCCGCCACCAACAGTGCTGTGGCCACCTGCGGGAGCTTGCCGTGCCCCGCCAGCCTTTAGGGGCACGCGGCGTTCATGCCACCACCTCTTACTACCCTCCTAGTGAGAAAGTTTCTCCTAGTATCTAACCCAGCGGTTCCCAAACTCTGAGAGATGGCGCACCACCAGTTGAAAGCTATACAACCTTAAGTACCACCAGCAAGTTTTTGTCATATAAAGTAATTATAATAAATCTGTTAAGCTTACCACTGACAGGTGTTTGGTGGTAGGCATACCACCGACTGGGAACCACCGGTCTAACCTAAATGTCCCTTGCTGCAAAGTGAGACCATTGCTCCTTCTTCTGTCACCACTGAGAACAGTCTGGATCCATCCTCTCTGACCTCCCCTTGGGGTAGTTAAAGGCTGCTGTTAAATCCCCCCTCAGTCGTCTCTTCTCCAGACTAAATAAGCCCAGTTCCCTCCACCTTTCCTCATCAGTCATGTCCCCCAGCCCCCAAACCATTTTTGTTGACCTCCACTGGACTCTCCCCAGCTTGTCCACATCTTTTCTGTAGTGAGGGACCCAAAACTGAACACAGTGCTCCAGATGCGATGTCACCAGTGCTGAATCGAGGGGAATAATCACTTCCCTTGACTTGCTAGCAATGCTCCTGCCAATGCAGCCCAATATGCCATTAGCCTTCTTGGCAACAAGGGCACACTGCTGGCTCATATTCAGCTTACTGTCCAATGAAACCCTCAGGGCCTTTTCTGAAGAGCTGCTGCTTAGTCAGTCAGTCCCCGGCCTGTATCGGTGCATGGGGTTGTTCCGTCCTAAGTGCAGGATTTTGCACTGGTCTTTATTGACGTCATGAGATTTCTTTTGGTCCAATCCTCCAATTTGTCGAGGTCTCTCTGAATCCTAGCCCTACCCTTCAGCATATCTACTACTCCCCCTCTCCCCATCTCCTAAGTTTGGTGTCATCTGCAAACTTACTGAGGGTGCACTCCATCTCATTTTCCAGGTCGCTGATGAAGATACTGAAAAAAAACAATGCTAGGACCACTTGATACTGGCTGTCAATTAGACATTGAGTCTTCGATTACTACCCTTGGGGCCCAGTGATCCAGCCAGTTTTTTACCCACCTTACAGTCCATTCATCCAACTTGGACTTCCTCATTTTGCTTGCAAGAATGTTGTGGGAGACGGTATCAAAAGCCTTGCTAAAGTCAAGGTATGTCTTGTCCGCTGCTCTCCCCACATCCACACAGCCAGTCATCTCATCATAGAAGGCAATCAGGTTGGTCAGGCATGACTTGCCCTGGTGAATCCATGCTGACTTTTCCTAATCACCTTCTCCTCCAAGTGCTTAGAAATGAATTCCTTGAAGATCTGCTCCATGATTTTTCGAGGGATGGAGGTGAGGCTGACTGGTCTGTAGTTCTCCAGATCCTCCTCCTTCCCTTTCTCAGGGAGACCCAGCTTCTTTAAGGTGTCCTCATGTGGAAGCCCCTCCATACTGCTAATCATCCTTGTTGCCCTTCTCTGGACCTCTTCTAGTTCTTCTATATCTTTTTTGAGGTGTGGAGATCAGAACTGAGCACAGTGTTTGAGGTATGGACCTACCACAGACGTATAAAGGGGTATAATGATACTCTCCTTTTTGTTTGAATAATCCCTAATGTTTTGTTTGCCCTTTGGTGGCTTCTGAGCACTGAAGTAATGTTTTTAAAAAACTGTCCACAGTGACTCCCATATCTTTTCCCTTGTGCCTTACAGACCAGTGATTTTTCAGCCAAGTGATTGTGCCAGGACACCCAGGGTACTGCCACATCCTTTGAAAGGTGTCAAGAGATGTGTGTAGATAAGTGGGGTGTTAGGAGATAAGCAGATAAGCCAAGTAGATAAAGGTAACTCAGGCTGTCCCTGTCCAGACAATTCCCTGCTCCTACTGTCCTTTGTAAGGAAGTAAGTGCTGTAACATAGAAATAGGTTTTGCAACCGGGGGCCACTCAATTCACAAAAAGTTATAGAGGGGTGCCTCTTGTCCAGAAAGGTTGAGAACCACTGCTACAGGCTCACCAGATTAGACAGATACAGCACAAGCTTTTCTGGGCTGAAGCTCGGTGTCATCAGAGGCTGGAGAAGCAGGCTAGTCTGAGCGCCACTGAAGAGGATACAGCAGACTAATTTTGTCTGTTCTAAGCTAGCATGACAGATAAAGAGCATACTGCAGGACATGATTCAAGTTATACTGTAGTCTAATATGTACAGGTTCCCCAGCAATTCCAAAAAGTGGGAGTGAAATACCTGTAATAAGCTTCATAGGACTATGCAGATGATTTTTCGCCCCTCTAATCCTTTCCAGTCACCTGAATTCTAGCCTCACTTCCAATCGTGGCATACTTTGGAAGGCTATGTCGAATTAGAAGTGATCTGCATAAGGTCACCACATAAGTCTTTCAGGAAATGAGTCTTTTAATGACCAAATCAGTATTTTTACTATTCTTTTCTCACTGACTCTCGTACCACTAATTGGTCCATTTCGTTGTCACATCTGCATGGAATCCCACTCATGCTGCTCAAACTCTTATATTTCTTTGTGATCATTATGCACAGCAGGGGCTGGGAGCTCCCTGCTCCTAGGGCAAGGGGACATTGTCCCTGCCCAGGCTCCCATGGTGGAGCCTACCCTGGCAGCAGGCACCTCCTGGGGGCAGGGAACAATCTCCTGCTCCCTGCTTCCCAGGCTGACATTTGCTCCCAATCGGCCGTTTACATGTGCCATACTGTGCAGTAATTACTCCTGAGTAAATTTGTATTTACAGGTAGCTAATTTACTCACAAGTAGAACAAGTTACTGTGCAGTAAGCATCTGCACATGTAGACTGTGACGCTTACTGCCCAGTCATTTGCTCTGATCCTGAGTAAAGTGTCTTGTGTAAATGCTCCCACTGAATCCAAAGGATCAGGTCCCAGTAGAAGAGACTTAAGTTGTGACATTACTGAAAAGTTTATTTTTCTGACTGAATTGCATGCTTTAGCTGTTTGTTTTTATAAAGTTAGGTAACCAGGATGTGCCACGTTCTGACTTGAGAAAGCTTTAAAAATGATGCAGATTTCTCTGCAAATGTTGTTGAGGAAAACCTGTTAGTCTGTACCTTTTGCCAATGCCTCTGGATCAGAGACTTATTAGCAAAACAGTTTTACACTCTGGCAAATGACTGTTCCATCATACAATTTGCTTAGGGATGTAACACAGGAGAGAAAAATGGGTAGACAATAACAGGCTCTCTAGCTTTTGTTGAAACCAGTGAAAAGACTTTCTATTAGGCCTTGTTTGCTGTACTAAAATTTTCATAAAATATGCTATTTACTGTGCATTCATAGTTTCTTCTAAAAATAATAATGCCAAATTTGTTGAATAGAACATCCATTATTTATTTCTG
>NW_017728994.1:59975528-59993749 GCF_001723915.1 Gavialis gangeticus | reverse complement strand
GAAACCAGTGAAAAGACTTTCTATTAGGCCTTGTTTGCTGTACTAAAATTTTCATAAAATATGCTATTTACTGTGCATTCATAGTTTCTTCTAAAAATAATAATGCCAAATTTGTTGAATAGAACATCCATTATTTATTTCTGTTCCCACATTGGTAAATTTTGATTTTTCACTGATATGTTCTTCTGGTACCTCCTACAAACCTTCTTTGATATGCACTCGTCGGTTCCATCAGCGTAATGTCAATACGCCTTGCTAAGATTGTACGAGTGGGATTGTCACTTTTGCATGGTTTTCCTAACCAATATCTCCAGTGCTATACTCCCAAGTCACCAACAAGGGAGAATGACCTTCCTTTCTTCCCTCAGAATAAAGAAAACAGAATATTTACACTATTTTTACTGAAGAGAAATCAGTTGCCCCATTCTGCAAACATGCATACAAGTAACTTTGTTCACATAGGAAAAAAAATGTATGTCCAGATGTTGTGACTAGGAGAGCACAACATATATAAAGGATGCATTTTAATAAAACATCAATAGAAACATGACAGCAAGAAAAAAAAAGGAGTTGGACCTTCTTGTATTCACAGAACTTCAAAAGAGAATTAGCTCATAGCTGCCCTACAACCTCAGCCAGCAGATCTATTTCCTATAGAATGTCGTGTCCTGTACGGATGAGAGGAAAGCAAAGATGCTGTGATAAGCACATTAAAATCTCTAAGCAAAAGATTTTTCTTCCACTTCCATTTCCCCTATTGCCTACTACCTCTGCGATACTTCCATTGGTACTGACAGCTTCTGACCACTCTGTTTGATTAGCATTTAAAGATTAGCTTTTTCACTCTCCAAGTCTCTGCCTGTGCCCCCGCAACGAACACTGATTACCAGACACACAATGCTCAAATATATACAGGTAGATACACTAGCACTTTTGCTATGAGTACCTATGCTTGAACATGAACACACTCATCTTTACGTGTGAGTGTATGTGCCAGAAAGTTTGCCCAGAACTTTTTTCCAACCGTTTAATTGATCCATCACATCTACCCAAAGAACCTTGCCTATGTCCTTAGACCAACATGGTTACAACCAACGACCTTGCAATATTATCTATGACACACCCCCCCCACCCACAAATATATTACAATATTATCATTACGATCACTATTAACCAATTATATTGTAATTGTGCCTAGAAACCAAGCAGGTCGGGGCTCGGTTAGGTTAGATCCTATTCAAACATAGCTGTATTTAAACAAAAATTGTTCCTCCACAAATATTTGTATAAATTTAAACCAGCCGCATTCATGTTTACTAAAGATGGAGTTGAAAAAGGATGTGACGACAGACAAACTGAACTGCTAGTTCAGTGAATGTGTTTCTGAATGGTTTCTTTTTTAAGATTTTGGTTATTATGCAACTACTTAGTCAACAAACTGGGGAGAAGAGAGAAATTTCATTATTTTTCCCCCAACTACTGTTGGAAATTTCAACAAAACATTGGTAGATCAAAAATATCCATCAGCTCTACTCTTTTCTGTTATAAATACTAGTTTAATACCTTTACAATTTTTCATCAAACTTTAAATAAATATGTTTATCTGATCCAGATAGAATAACACTGCTATCAGATGAACCACAAACAATGTTTAGAGATTTCAAGAGAAACTAAGTGGCATTGGAGCCTAAATTTTAAGTCACCTTCTAAGTTCTTGGCATTGTTGGCACTCTTTCCTTTATTTGAAAGTAACATATTGATAGTAAAGGGATTAGTTGTTGAGTTACCAGTTGAAAGTGATTGTAGTATTATGTACATCTCATAAACCCCCAGAGCATGGATAATGGTAGGTTGGTCATCACAAAGGTTAAACATCAAGAAGTCTAGTCCTTTACGTCTCAATTGTGTCTTACACCTGGGCTTTGGCAGATTGACTAGTCTGTTTAATTGAATTGGTCCCTACAATGCCATAGGGCCAGAATGACCAAGCAGGATGCAAAACCCAAAGACAGCACTAGTATTACTTTTTCACAGTCCAGATTTGAACTGCAAGTGAAGATTTCTGTGCAGCAAAATATCATCATTGCCCTAAGCCATGGGCAAGCTGCTACTACTTCCAGTGGAGAGAAGTGTCATTTTGCAGACTTATTTCCTATGGCTAGTCTATCTAAAAAAGGAAAGAACCTGTAGCTGACATTTGTCCTCAATCCCCAGACATGGCCCAGGTTCAAGCTGCCTAAATGCTTAACTTTGCATAACCATGAAGTCTTACTTCAGTGCTGTGCATTCCTTTACTTAATTTCCTATAAGCGTTTCCGACATACCTGTTTTATGCATTCAGTAAGTGTGTATCACACCTGGAATCTGAAATCAGCTCATTTTCTCAAAGACCTTTGGTTATGAATTAAACAAATGTGGTGAATATTATCCTATCTAAGGCCAGTTTCTCCCAGGAGACTGATTTCTATTTCAGAAGGAAGGAAATTCTGCATTAATTAAAGCAAGAAGATCACTACAGTCCTTTTGAAACTAGTGTTTTTGATCGTAATCAAGTTTTAATCAAAGAGATTTGAATCCATTTTTAAGATGCTATTGTTCATACACTAAGACAGTTGCATGTTCCAGGGCAATCATAATTTTGATCACCAACACATAGAAGACTACTTTGTTTTTATTTTTTCTAGACAATAAACCATAATGCTAAGGCCTGTTCCAGGTGTAAGCTCTGAGCCTGCAACACTTAAATGAGTAATTTGGTGATTAAGTGTTGCAGGACTGCGTTCTCATAAAATGATTATGAATAAAGTCTCTTCTTTGCCCTGCTTCCTTGTTCTTTGCTGCATTTCATAGACTTCATAGACATTTGGGCTGGAAGGGACCCCAGAGGATCATTGAGTCCAGCCCCCTGTCCCAACCCCCTGCTTTTTTGCACCCAAACCAAAATGAGCGCTTGAATGCATACTTCGGATCCTAATTTTATAGCCTGATCTTCAAAACTTGTGAGCATTCTATGGGTCCCAGCAACTCCTATGTGAGTTGCAAGACATTCAAAACTTCTGAAAAAATTATGTCTGCTTGTTTAGATGCTAAAATATGTTAAAAGACTCTCTTTGAAGTTTGGTTTTGAGAACATGGGCCACACAGGGCTGAGTATAGACAGTCAAAAATCCAGAGACAGGATCAATTCAGTCTTCACAAGTTAGTCTAAACTGGGTAGATTGAACTGATAAGCAAGTGAACAGGCATTCATTTTTGATTCCAGAAATGCAGTCACACGCCTGCAATGTCTCAGGCCAGAAGCTGGGGCGCTAGCACATGCCTCCCTGCTTGGTTGGAGCAGACAGCTTGGGCCAAGACTAGCCCACCCACCCTGCAAGGGGAGTCCTGTGGGGGAGATGCAAAGCATCCTGGGCTGCTGGGGGACTGAGAGTTATCTTGAATCTGGAGGGGATATGGGACAGAAGTTCAATAAACTGATTTAACCTAAATCAGTTAAGTCTGATGCTCCATGCAGGTCTATCATAAACCAGTCTTGGACATTTTGAAAGTAGTTTATGTGCACTGAACTTCTGTTGTGTGACAGATCTGAACCAGTTTCCAGTCACTAATATCAGTTTATGTGTAGTTTGTGTCCCTGGCCACAGAGTATAACCTCAAATTAAATCCTCATGCTTTTGCCTTAGTGAGTTGCCTGTAAGCACTCACTCTCTTCTTCGTTCTCAAAGAAACTCAACCCTTTTTAAAGCTTTCCCTCCTCACAATTTACATTTGTGTCTATACCACACAGTTCTCTTTGTGGCAACCATCAATCCTCCTGGATCATGGTATATGTATGAGGGCCACCCAGACCATCAATGTCTATGCCTGGTCAGGAATATTTTGGAGGAGTGGAGATTGCCCAGACCTCCCATCAGGCCACTGAGACAGAATCTAAGGACCAGACTGAGTCCAGATGTTTGGTGCCTCCATAGCTGTAGTTGTATAAGTGTCTGGGAATCAAACCCAGGTTTCCTGTGTGGTAGACAAGGATGCTACCACTGAACCACAGGGGACTCCTGATAGGCCTTTTTGTTATACCTCTCAATTATCTAAGCCTTTTAGATAAATTAATCTTTTACAGTTATTTTTCATCTTCCCTCGCTTTTCCCGTCTAAATGGGGTCACTGTTGCAGATCCTGGCTCCCCACTGGCTTTGATCATACATATCTTCTTCTTCCAATTCCTTCTCTCTCATGCCACTATATCTCTCCATCTTATCTTTGGTCTTCCTCTTCTTCATCTCCCTGGCAGTGCCATTCTGGTAACTTTTTTTCCAGTGTATTCTTCTGAACTCCTCTGAACATGCCCATACTATGCCAGCCTTTTCCCTGGTAGTGAAAAGGGGAGTTGGATCTTCCTCTAGTTTTTTGTAGCAGGTGGTGTCAGAGTTGTCTGTTGGCTTCTTTTATGCAGTCTTCATGGTTAAGGATAACAATAGCTCCTCTTTTATCTGCTGGATTTATCAGTATATGGTGCTTGGATCTATGGCCCTTCTCTCTGGTAGGGAGAGGTTGCTATGGTGGTGTTTGTTGTTGATTTATTTTTCATTGTTCGTTCTTTCCCCGAAGCAGTCAATAGAGTGGTCAAGGTTTGAATTTCGTCCACTATGAGGTTTCTAATCTTGCGGGTTGTTTTGTTTTTGGGGGGTTAATCTTTTCCTTGATGTTGTCAAAGGATGAAGTGTTGGCAGTGTTTCTGAGACAAAAAGAATCTAATTGTTTGGAATCTAACCGCGGCGAGAGCCAGCTAATAAAACAGATGTCTTTGAACTAACCTCTTCAGGCTAACATCTTTTAAGTCTGTGAGTCAGTGAGCGTTTGAAGTGAGTGAGTCAAAGGTATGAGTCTTATGCAGTAATTGTTCAATATTGAGTGAGTGGGAGGGAGAAAGCCCTGGTGCTCTGAGCTGGGAAGGAGCAAGTGCCGATCTAGCTAGCGTCTGAGTCAGCCTTCAAAGTGCGGGAGGGAAAAGCAGTGTACATACCAGCCAGCTGGTACTCATGTGGAAATTGGATTCTGTGGGGTGGCTCAGTTAGTAAAGTAAAATAAACTGAGGCACAAACATATTTGGCTTCTGATTTAAAGGTTAAAACTAGGTCAACTTAGTGCCCAGTCACAGATAGAAACCTTGAGAATGGAGGCTGAAGTTCAGCAATCGATGAGTGCACGTGGGGACTGCCAAGTTCACTTCACCAAGTATGTAATCTGTGCGTGCGTAGGCACATCTTCCAAGCAGATGATGGTCTTCAAAATACACGTCCAGAGCCTGGTAGCCAAAGCTGCTGAATTAGCAGGCAGAATATGTAGAGAGTCTGATTCTATTCTAGGAACATTGCAGTTCCTAGTTGCCTCCATCTTCCAGCTTATGAAGCGGTTGTCATAAAAAGATCTATTTGGAGTGGCTCAGTCATTTCTTAAGCATGGAGAAGGTCATTGCAGAAGGATAAGACCATAGCTGAGAGATGCAGGAAAACTTTAGGAAAAGGGAACCAGAAAACAGGACAAAAAACAAGAGACAGATATGCGGTGCCTTGCCCATGGGAGGCAAACTTCTGGACAACCCTCTAATGCGTTTTAAAGAGAAGCCTGTGGTCAAGGTACCGACTTGTTCACAAGAGATGTCTTAAGGCTAAACTCCAAGCATCTCTTATTAATCAACCAAAATAATACATCTGTTGTCATTTGCCCCCTTTAGTTATTTCACTGAGTGAAGAGTCTCTTATTTCACTGTGTGCTGTATTCAAAATAACTCAGTGGTAAAAAAGTCAACTTGTTGCTTTGAATTAAGTATATCAATGCACAGCCTTGAACGAAAATAACTAAAGATATGAATCATAGCCAGTTTTGCCTTCTAGTTATATTTACCGCATAGAAAAAAAACCTTTCAGGTGACTAAGTAAAAGGTTCACAGCCAGGGATCAGAATTCTTTGAGTCTGTCAGAAATAGTAGGCTTTAACTCAACAATATAATGATAACAATTTACAATTCACATTGTAAACTATTTTGCTGCTGCTTATTTTAGCAGGAACACCCAGCTACTCTGGGATTTTAAATAGGACTTGGATAGAAAACCACCATTTTCTCTGCTCCCTCCACAATCTATAATCTGTGAAGAAAAGACGTGATCCTTAGTATTTAGCCAAACACTTTGCTCTGTGTAAACAATATTTTGCTTCCTAACTGAATAGCAATGGAAGTAATGACAGCATAAATGACAATTCACTTGTATAATGTTCAGCTGACTCTCATTGAAATTAAGACAAACACAGAAGTGCAGTCTTAATAATTAGATCACTCAATTAACTTGTTTCATATGGGAATATCCAAGGAATAAGGGAACATTGGTTTCAATAGTTTGCTGCTTTAAAGCACAGTTTACCTTGCTGAGAACATGTTGTCACTTAGAATGGCTTTTAAAAAAAAGAGCATCAGTCGTCCCGAATTCTAGCTGATTAGCCATTGCACTCAGCTGACCAATCTGGATCTATATTAGAGCTTTAAACTCTAATCTGTCCAACACATGAACATAAACTTTCTCAGGCAAATGGTTATGGCTCATCTGGTCCTGGAACCACTTCATTTTGGAAAGCTGGTCGAGTCTTTGTTTATCATGTCATTTTTTGAACTCAGGGACTTTTTTAGTCCTGTTTTCACGCTACTGAAGCTTTATGACACCTTAATACTTTCATGCTGAGATACAGGAACAGAAAAAAAAACTTTTTATCTTTGAGACCTGAGAACTAACAAAGAACATATTATTATAGAAAATGAGGGTTGGGAGGGACCTCGGGAGGTAATTTAGTCCAACCCCCTGCTCAAAGCAGGACCATTCCCAACTAGATCATCCCAGCCAAGGCGTTGTCTAGCCAGCTCTTCAAAACCCCCAGGGATGGAGCTTCCACCACCTCCCTGGGTAGCCTGTTCCAGTGTTTTACTGCCCTCCTAGTGAGATGCTTTCTCCTAATATCTAACCTAAACTTCCCTTGCTGCAACTTGAGACCTTTGCTCCTTCTTCTGTCATCTGTCCCCACTGAGGACAGCCCAGCTCCATCCTCTTTGGAACTGCCCTGCAGGGAGCTGAAGGCTACTATTCAATCCCCCATCAGTCTTCTCTTCTCTAGACTAAATAAGCCCAGTTCCCTCAGCCTGTCTTTAGAAGTCATGTGCCCCAACCCCTAAACCATTTTTGTTGCCCCCTGCTGGACTCTCCCCAATGTGTCCACATCCTTTCTGTAGTGGGAGTCCCAAAACTGGACACAGGACTCCAGATGTGGCCTCACCAGTGCTGAATAGAAGGGAAGAATCACTTCCCTTGTCCTACTGGCAACACTCCTACCAGTGCAGCCCAGGATGCCGTTAGCCTTCTTGGCAAGAAGGGCACACTGCTGGCTCATATTCAGTTTAGACAAAGGTGGGTCCATGATTTCTGGAAATGGGGTACAGGACCAACAACTTGCACTGCAGGAGTAGCTGCATCCCAGCCTCCTCTGCCCCCAGAAATGCAGGCAGACCACCCTCAGGAGTCTTTTTAAAGCCACTTAAACCAGCAAAAAGCCCGACCCACATGCAGCCTGAACAGGAGAGCAGATGGGAACAGGAACAGCTCTGGTGTTTCCTCTGCCCTTGGGACAATGGGGAAAGCAGGAGCAGCAGCCTGGGGGAGAGGATGGAGTGTTTCATCTCCTTTGGATGTGCTTGAATTATGGAATTTAACTCAATCAGGAAAGCCATTAGAACGCAAGATGTATTGATGGTACTTTTAGTTGCAGAGAGATACTCTGATACTGCCTACTAGAGTTTGAGTAAAGTAAGGACTCATTTTGACATATTTCATTGAAGAGGGTCTTAGAAAAAAAGATGCATCAGGCACAATAAAAACTGAAAGTAACCAGGCTAAATAACACCTTGTTTTCTCTGTCCTTTCTGAGCTAGTCTTCTATTTGCAGTTGACATTGCCCAGAGGGCAGCCTAATGTTAACGCCATGATCACTGGAAAGACACGCTGGCTGCAGCATTACAAACCTAATTATTTTCTCCAGAAATCCATCTGTAACAAGAAGGCATCTGACAAATAATCTTTCCCATCCCTGGAGCTTAGAGGAATCCAGTCATTACATGCAAACCATGTTTATATTGACAGTTTGTATGTCTGCTGAACCTATTGTCTTTTTAGTGGCTTTGACATACCCCCCCACCACCACCACCTCCACCCTTAAGACAAATACATTTCTGTTCAGTGGAGATGACAAGGTGAAATGGGACCAGTGGACCAACCGCTACAGGGATTCACTGTCCAGTTCAGCCTGCGGGAGTGGTGAGATGAGAGAGTGGCATGTGTAGTACAGAAGCTGAATCAGCTCCGAACTTAAACTAACATCTAGAGAGCAAGTGGCACGCAGGTGAATATGCATAGACTCCAAGGGTGACCCACAGGTATCATGTGGGGTGCACGGGATGGTCCTGCACACTGCGTCGGGTACCTGTTCCAGCTTGCTTCCTGGAAGAGTAGAGCAGCCACCATGACCAGCACAACTTGAGTGGCTGCATCATGCTCTGGGGCCTTGCAACACATAGCAGTGGCTGTGGGGCTCCAGGGCCATGCTGCAGACTCCATGGTGGCAGTGGCTCTGGATCCAGAGTGTGGGACTGGTCAGTAGGGTTAGTGAAGGCCACCCACTGGCTTCATGCTATACATCCCACCCATGGCATAGACAGAAATATCAAAATCAAGATAGATACATGGAAAGATATCTCTGCCAGTCCCTGAACCCAATTAGTATACTATCAGCCTACATGCTTATATATAATCCATGCATGCTTATAACCTACCTATGTTAAACGTGATGTATGAATATCATATTGATAACAGAGTGGGGTTGGTTCCATGAACTATGAGACTCTGGATACATCAATACTAGTAGACTAGTAATTCAGTGACTGCAGAGGAGCACAGACATACCCAAACTGAATTTAAATTAACAAGTTTGAGTACTGCTGGCAGTTAAGCTGCAGAAATATGGGACGCAATATGGGATATAAAACCCAACTGAGAAACTAAGTGATTATTTGGACCATTAGCTTGCACTGAACTATGTGCATGTGCAGATAGACATTAATACATTGAATTTAACATTGTTGGGTTACAACTGTGTATGAGTTTAATTTAAGAACTCATGGGTTTATAGTGTAGCAAACAGACTCAGGATTAACAGAGGTATTTTTCTGCCTGTATGTGACTGCAGTATTAGCATATCTCCTGTCTCTCTCTTTTTATTTAAATATTTTTTAAACTTGCTGTAAGTGTAGTATCAGAATTGGTCCAATTAAGACTCAGCCTTGAGTAAAATGCCTCTCAAAGTCTATAGAAAGACTCCGGCTGATGCAGCAGTGAAAGAGTCATGTGACAAAGGGGGTGGAAGAGTATAAACACATCTACTTAGAATTGCTCTCTCTCCAACCTGATAAAAAAGGAAGGCCTGTGCTGAAGGAGTAACATGTAGAAGAGGGCACCTTGGACCCTGGAGGAACCCTGACCAAATCTCGCGGGACATTAGAAAGCGATAGGTGAAGAGTTTATGCAAGGACTGTATGATGTGGTTGCCTGTGATGGCAGGAAACTGTATCCGTTTCAGGACTATGTTTGCATTAAACTGAAGCAGGTTTCTTATTCTTAAGCATACCTCCTATAATGTCTAAAAGTAAGAGCGACTGTGTAGAAATCCTTCTGAAAATCTTGTGTTGTATCATGTCCAGCTATCACGTGCCCCCAGAGAGATTATTATCAAACAAGAGTGCAGTGAAGACCTGAGGAGGGCAAGCTTAAACAGAGAGCTCATCCTGGGGAGGGAACCTGGTGGTCAAAAGAAGAGACAACACCCAGAGTCTGATCTGTAGTGGTAGACTCTATCATTTTTAAAGGTACTCAGTAACCAAAGACTGAGGAGATTTGGAATTAGGAGATGTTCCCTCGATTTGAGGGCAGCTAGCTAGTGAGTTACGGGAAGACAAAGGGTCTCCAGAGATTGCCTACTGCTCCACAATAAAATGAATTCTTGTGAGTTCTTCTCATTCATGGTATGCCTATATTTATTGAACCTGGTGATGATCATCATTCATGGTATGCCTATATTTATTGAACTTGGTGATCCTCAAGCCCAGGGGAGAGAACCTCAAAGGTGTGAGCCTAAACACAATAGTTTGGTAGAGGGTCTAGCAAGGGAAGTTCAACCAGGGATATGCCAGTCTCCATTTGTGTTCATAGCATCTTTCAGTCTTGCCTGTTGTTGTAAGTGTTGGATTCCGGGCTTTAAGATGTTGCGGTTTTTAACAGCGATGTAGCAAGATCTTTCAGCACCTGGGCCAGAGGTGTGTGGAGGGAATTACACTGACCACTGGAGAGTGGGAGAGGGCAGGGGAGGAGAGGTTTTGATGTCTCCAAGAGCCTGTTAGCTCCTGCTGCAATATGGTTTGAATAAACACTCAACACAACTATTCAGTGAATATAAACTTAGTGTAGCGTTTATCAGTGCTAACAGCCAAGTGATCAGACTGGCTGTCAGCAGGGTTGAACATAAATCCAAAGTGTATTTGAAGCATTGATATCAAGCCCGCATTATTTCCTACACCTGATCCATCACATTTGGTGCCATGCACCTTGCAGTTTGCTAATTAATGAACTTATTTAATTACAACATTCTTACAGATCTTCCCAGGTGTGTACCACTTTTCTTATCTACTGTGGGAGGTTGTACTGACTGTTACATCCCAGGATGTTCTTGATGAGATTCCAAGTGTTCCCGATGCACCAAACTTTAAACTTGCATATTTTAACTTTTTGTGCTTTTAGCCTGTCTGATGGTTTCCAAGAGGGAAAGGGAGAGGGAATGGAGTCTTACTTGCCCCTGCTCTCCTCACCCAGGCAGCTGCTGCTACTTCTGGAGCTGCTGCTGCTGTAGAACAGGCAGCCATGCAGGCTCCCTGTGGGCTTCTCCTGCTGTCCCGCTCACCCCTCCCTAGGTGCATCTCCTATAGCAAAGTCTCCGCCCGGGGGAGGGGGGAGAGGTTGTCATTCTACCCCTCTTCTCTGAATATACAGCTGGATGTGGGGCTGCACCTACTCGGCTCCTATGGCACAGGGCTGTGCCTGCCATGGCAAAGACTTCTTGGGGAAGGGAGCTATCCAGGTGCCTCCTCTAAGTTAGCACTCAGGGCTGGTACCCCACTCATCCCCTTTCCCCCAGTTGCACTATGGGCTTTTAAGCTTCCCCTTTTTGTTTGGCCATCTGCTACTCACGTTGCAGAGTTGTGTTGCAGGAACTTGTTTGTACACCATCAAATGAAAAATTATTCCTAGCCATTATTAAAACACACATGGAGGAAAGTAGAAACCTTTACAATTTAAAAGATCAAGTAAATCTCACTTTTGATATAATTTTCCTCTGGCCTTCTCTCCCTCTGTTTGTAGAGAGTCTTTTAAAGGATAAAAACACATTGCTTGACATTTCTCAGATGGTATCTCTTGTCCTCACTGGGAAAGAAGAGAAAGTCAGTTTTATTTGGTAGATCTCATTTCCTGACAGACTTTTGTTAAAGTCTAATCCTGTCTCTTCCTAAGACAAAGCAAGACAAATGAATACAAGGAGGGAAGAAGAGAATAACTGAAAGAAAATATGAGAAAGGAAGCACCTTCTGTCTGCACTGAAGTTCAGTCACCGGATAATCACAGGCACAACATATGGTACAAGACCGTATTAACCACTTTGGGCCCATATTAACCATGTTGGTTTGGGAAAATATTTGGCTTCATAGTTGTTATTTTCTTCTGCCCAGTTTGTGGGAAGCAAGGCCAAGATCCATTTATGGCTGCCCACACTGGCCATCGCAAAGTGCTGTAAGGTTAGATGTATAATGGTTCCTCTGCTAGTATACAGAATCTGAAAGAGAATAGGAAGTAGAGGAAACACACCAGGAGAAGAACTGGAGGCCCCTGCTTCCTTTCTATCTCAGGAATCAGTGACAGAGCCTGGTTCTTCCCAGTCAGAATATCCTTCAATATTGGAGAAAAGATCAGCAGTTTCAGATACATCCATGTGTCCTCGCAGCTCGTGTTGGTAGCAGCCAGGAGGGTGATACTAAGGTTGGTGTTGTTCATGGTCCAGTCTTTCTGCCCGGATAAACTACCAAGTGTTCCCAGCAAAAAGAAACCACCCAAAAAAGGCCGAAAACTTGCTCCATCAGAGATACCCAATTAAAGTCATGCTGCTGGCGATCCACTTTTGTTTCTTTTCTAATGTTATATCTGCAACCACATCAGAAGACTCCTATTTGCAATGTTTTTACTTTGGTTTGTGTTCTAATATTCCATTTTAAAATGAACCAGTTGTCAGTCGGGTCACAGCCATGTCTTTGCAAACAACAGGTATAACACTGTTAGAATAATGTATGCTCCCTTTTACCACGTGTTATAACACAGTGGGAGGGCTACCAAGTTGCAGCACAATTCCCCGCATGGGCCCAACAAGCCAGAAAGCCAGCCTATAGCTTTGTTTTTTAAATACAAATCCCCATCCATTGTGGTCAGTGAATCCATGCTAAAACCCTGTAATCAACTCCTAGGGCAAAACCTAAATGTATTATCCTGGATTAAATCCCACATAAAATTAATGGAGAAAAACAAGAGAACCACACAGAGCAAGCATGATCTGCAGGCTCTCGAACACGGTGATTGTTCCCCATGTATTACAATTAGACCAACACCTGTGCTGAATACTATTGTGCTGATCCAGTAACCTTTATGGGTACTAATGTAATAATTATGGTATAAGAGCACAGAGAAGCATTCAGAGCATGAGAGAAATCAAACAACTGTAATGTGAGAACAAAGGTATTAGATGAGCTCTGAGATGAAAAGCTTCTGTGGGTCCTTGTTTATTATAGGAGCATAAATAAAATTTCCTTCTATGTAATGCATCAAATGTAAATACAAACACAAAGAAACATGCACTGCTAGGCTAAGAAACACAGTTACATGCTTGCAAAAGTGCAAAACCTGAAAAAAGGTCTTAGTTAAGTATCTTTTTATATTTTATAATGAATCCTAGTGCACTTATTTAAAAAGCATAATACACTTAATTATAGATAGGAGACCTGATACGCAAAAGAATGGAGGTGCTTTCTGTCCAGTTTCTGTGCAGAATTAAGACAGAATATGGGAAAACACACATCTAATACACTAGTGCCAAATGGGTAAACTCTATCCTCATCCCCTTTCTTTTTAAGCAGATCTTCCCATCTTCAATGGGAAGTTTGCGAATGCAAGAAAAGAAGAGTTTAAAGATTCGTCCTTACATTACGGGTTTTCTTTTCAGCATCTGTGCACGTCATGTTTGATCATTGCTAATCACCAGCCCACTTTCAGCAGTGCTGCTTATGTTGATATCAAGTCAGTGGGGTTTGTTCTCATTTCTGCCATTGATTCATTACATGACTGGACAAGTTACATACTCTCTGTTTTTCAAGCTATAAAATGGGCATAATGTTTTCTTACTTTCCAATGGTCTTACGAGCTGCATTGAGTTAATGTTTGTAAAGTACATATGAAATCTCTGGCTGAAGGATGCTGTTGGAATGCAAATAATTATGCTATTAAAAGCAAGATTGGACTTCAGGCAGATGAATGAAAGGTTTTATATGAGCAGCAGAAAAAGACTAGAGAATATTACATTCTGGATGTGGTAACCATAAGGTTCCTCAACACACACCTGCAAAATCAGGGGCTCTGCTTTTATAAAAGGAAAAAAATGGAGTGGTCTGGTAGAAGGGTATATTGAAAAGGTGACTGGCAACCTTTTACAAGGAGAGACAACAGGAAATATATATTCAGGATCACTTCCACGGGGGATCTAAAAATAAAAATAGACATCCTCTGATCTGGACCTCCCCTGAACTTTAGGGAAATTTAGTTCCAATTTTGTGCTTTATCCCTGGAATATGGAATCTCACAAACATCTGATAATTAAGTCTTGTTTTATTTATGAAGACCCTGATGTCAATGCGTGAGAAGAAGAAGGTGAACATGATGATGAACAAAGAGCAACGTTGTCTGCTAGCTACATGGTCCAAGCTGAATGGAGTACAGAAAGTGAATGGAACTAAGCAAAATGAGCCAAGGCAATTATATTTTAAAATGATTTCAGTATAAGGGACTGAACCCATGGGTTGAGCCAAGCCACACTCATTGCAGGACTCAGAGCATGGAAGACCCTTGCCCTGTTAGCTTTAAGGATTGTTCTATGTTGTATTGGTTTGTCTAGTCCCTTAGGAAGAGCTCTTCGAAAAGGAATAGCTGAAATGTGGCATTTAACTCCACTGTCAGCTGTGTGCAATCTGTCCAGCAACACCTCATGTGACTGGAGCAGAGATTGTATGACACAGACCTGGTTTTACACTGATCAAGTTTTTATTCCTATTTGCTCCATTAGGACGTAGAGCAGGGACCATGATCTGGCCTTAATATTCTGATGGCTGAAACCTTTTATTCATGATCCCCTTGATTTCAGTAAATGAGTTTGAATGGCTGGGTCCTGAAACATTGATAGCAATAATGGTAAGGGCTTTAAAAAAAAAATCCATGTTATCAAAATTAAGTCCTTTAGCATGTCCTCATATCATTTACAATGACGTTTCTCTAGAATATCCCTTCTAAGGTACAGCAAATAAATATAAACAAAACAGAGAGCAGGTTCAGCTAAAATTCATAACTCACAGAAATGAGATTTAGGTCCTCAGAGGATTGGGAAATATCCTATTTAATCAAATGTTACTATAATCTCTGAGTTAAGTACATCCAGTACTTACAGTCAAACATTAGAGTCAAGAAGTGTTTAACCAATGTATTTTTGGTGTATACTCACATTCTTCTATTAACACTGTTTCTATTTTTGCCTCTTGGCTTCAGTACAGGATTTTTTTTTGCCCGTTTCTAAATTTTGAAATCTTCATGTGAGTTCTAAATACAATTTTAGGAATGGAAAGCTCTGCTGAGGCATATAAATTGCACTGCTGGGCTTAGTCACAAATGGATAAATGCAATGAGATTTTACAATAAACTGGAAATGTCTGTGTTTTGCTGTGTTAATCAATGTTCCAGCGATGCTCTTAAAGACAATAAATTACAGGTAATGGAACACTATCCTCAGCACGTAGAAGTCATTTTCGACTTCCAGACATTCTCAGATTAGGTTTAAATTGCTAATAGAAAATCCCAAGATTGTTTATTTGAAGAAAATCTTTTTAATGCCTAGAAGTAATCCAACAGTGGTTGTTCAGGGCACAGTTAACAGGACTATTTCTGGGGAGCGTAGTTTACAGAATATGAAGGGAGCTCAGCTCTATACTAACTTAGCAAAGGGAATGGCACAGTGAGATTTCACATCCTATAATTTTTTACAGCTGGTTGGCTGTTTTGCTCAGCTGAAGAGGAAATGTACTGTCAGCCTGAATAGGAAAGAGATTCAGGAGCCTGAATTCATAGCACAGATGTAAGACTTGTTCTTGAAACAGTGCCTGTTAGCCCCAGTATCTCACAGTAAGGGCTATCTTGAGAAGGCCACTTTTGCCTTTAAAGGGCTTGAAGTATGATAAAGCAATGGAAACCACAGATGGAAGAAAGGAAATCCTGAAATGAAAGCTGAGGGAAACAATGGGAACTAAGGCTCTATACACATATGTTTAACATCTAACACATATAAGTAGTCCCACCAATCTCAGTGGCCGCGTCCATACATGGTATGGACGTTTGGCTCCCCAGGGACAACCTTGTGCTGCTGCTACTTGTCCCTAGGGAATGCCCTGGCCACGTGTGGTTTGGTGCTGAGCAAGCTACCCTGGGGGCAGTAGCGGAGGTGGGGGCCAGCACCAGGGTGGCCCCAGCAGCCTTACTTGGGGTCCTGGGAGCCTCCTAGGGCTGCAGCAGTGGTGATTCTGCTGTGGGGAGCCTGACTGGCAGCCACAGTGTGGCTCCAGGCAGCCCAGCTCTGCTTTTGAGTGGCGTGTGTTGCCCCTGCATGCACTGCTCCACCTTTTTTTCTGTGGATAGCCAGGGGTAAAAAAAATCTCTGTGCTGCTCCATTGTAGCGTGGATCACATCTGGATGTGAGGTGGCACCACAGACATACTACATGCTGCTCATCTGGACGCGACCAGTGAGTTTACCTAGGTATTTCATATTAAGAAGGTGCACATGGGTTTTATTGGAATGAGGCCTGTAACAAAGATGTATCCAATTCTCCAGATGCTTTTTACTGGAGATGAAGCTTACTCCTAGGAGTGGGCGTGCCAGTTCCATGAATAAACTCAAAGAAGTCAATGGGATTAGTCATTCACGATGATAACCCCTGTGCCTAAAGCCTTTGCAGAATTGTGTCCACCGATTGCATTTGGGACCAAATTTTTTAATCCTTGCTTATTCTTCCTCACTCAGGACCCCCTCTCATTCAAATCAGCAATTAAAAAGGGTAAGGAATTCAGAATCTGGTCCTGCACGTGTTTGTGGAAATAATGTTTTACAAATTATCCAGATTCCCTTAGGCTATGGTGCATTTTCTTTCAGTAGATTTTATCAGTGTCTGATTTTGAAAATTAAAAATGGATTGGGGAGTTTAAACAAATGGGATTGCTTGTATTGGAGATGTGAGGCTAATGGGAATGAAGCCATGAATAAACTATGTAGGGAGTGCTCAGGGAAGAAATCATTTAGTTTGTGTTTTATGGGAGTAATACTGACCTGCCTGAAAGTGTGCCATGCTTTAAACAAGCTGATGTAGATGGGACCTGCCCCTACACAAAGTTCAGTGAAAGACTGGGGCCTAATACAGTGAGTCAAATTAAACTTGGTGTAAGTAAATGCAACTTCATTAACTGCGGTAGGATCTACCTGCTTATAACAAGTTTGGCTTTTCCTGCTAACACAAGGGAAATAGAAGTTAAAATATTATGTCAAAGCATAAATTTGTCCTATTACCTTCTGTACTCTATGAGTCTATTGTGCTTTTACAGTGGTAGCTGATGTGCACTTTCCTTCTTATACCTGATGTGCTATGTAATCTTTCATGTCGTGGGCAGTAGCCTCCAGACCTATAAAATCAGTGACCAGAAATAATAGCAACTCTGTGCTCCACTGTCCCTAATACAACAAAAACGAAGCTGCCTTAGCTTTGGATAAGCAAGTTAATTATTACCATACAGTTACCAGGAGCTTCTTAGAGGAATTCTAGTGACCCAGGAATTACCAGCAAACAGCAACTAATTCCCTGGGCTATTTAATGGAAGAGTTAGTTACTGAGTAACCGAGCTCAATTTTTTTTAGAAATGTTCTGCATTGGTAATTGAAGGAAGAATAGTGGCAATCTTCACATGCTCATTTTACACAGCTACACAATTTCCCTTACCACACATCTACCTCTACCCCACTAGCCACTAGGGCTGTGCGAAATTTCGCCAGCCGTTTCGTTTTGATGCTGTTTCAACTCATTTTGAGGTCAAAACAGCAAAAACAAAGGGAAACAAAGGGCGTTGAAACAGCCTCGAAACAAAACAAAGCAGTTCGGCCATAGAGCTGGGGATGGGAAGTGAGTCCAGCTGGGCTAACTTCCCACCCCCAGTGCTAAATTGGTATGGGGTCAGCTTGTCTGACTCCCCACCCCCAGTCCAATCTAGCGCCAGGGATGGGCTGACTCCTCACCCCCAGCCTGATCTAGCAAAACGTCGAAACAGCCTCACTGTTTCAACGAAGCAAAACAGAACAGCTGTTTCAAATCAAAATGAAATTCAAAGCTAAACACTGTTCCGTGGAAACCTTGAAACTCAAGGCGAAACAGAACTGTGCCGTTTTGCAGAGCCCTGCTAGCCACAGCACCATCCCTGAATCTTAATAGGCAAGCTCATGTGACCTGCCACCCCGTGGCTATGGTAGAAAGTGAGACCCAGATTTTTAAGGATATTTGGATGCCTAAAGATGCAACTAGGACAGGGTCAGCAATATTTTGGGGCACAGTGCCAAAAACACCCACAACCTTGACTTTTAAGATGTCATGTCATGCCAGGGGCAGATGGCAGGAGAGCCATGAGGGGCCCAATCCTTGCTGTGGCACCGCAGCCCCAGCCCTTTCCTCACCATCCACTCT
>NW_017728994.1:59962989-59970528 GCF_001723915.1 Gavialis gangeticus | reverse complement strand
CACTCTGAGGCACCCATACCACGCAGAATGCCTCCACATGCCACACTCTGGCACCCATGCCGGTGGCCTACCCCTGAACTAGGAGCTCCATGGAATTGTTAAAAGTCCTTGTGTGCCAGGGAGATCATGCACACAGATAGGTGTAAGCTTGCTTGTAGATGCATGAAAGAAAAAGGCACATTGTTCATAGTTGGATGGAGAGTTGTAGGAGGGTAGTAGGTGGCATTGGCCAGGGAGGCTTGGGCCTGAGAAAAACCTACAGTAAGGACCCTTCAGCATAACCCTGTTGTTATTTTAAAAGGTACTAATGGCTGCCAAGAGGAGAATCTTTGGTTGGAAACATGCTGATGGTTAGTGATAAGGGCTTCAGGCATGGTCAATTGGCAGGTTCAAGTTCAAAGAATACGTCGTGCCACACCGAACAACCAGTAGTACAGACATGTCCAGATATGCAGAGTCTTGTTAAAGTCAGCGTGTGTGTCAAGCACTCTGGCAGACTCAGGGAAAGGAAAATTTAGCGTCGATGTTGCAAGGAGAGCTACAGACAATGAAGCAACTCCACAGAGCATATACTGGGTCAGAGCTTAGCTGTGTCAGCTGAAGTATTTTTCTTATTGAAAACATTGATTTTACAGCCTACATGTTTAGAGAAGGGAGTCTGGAGAAGCAATTGTGCACGTGACAGAGATTCTTGGGTAGTCAGGACTCGCAGTAGAGATGATATCTTTTATTAGACCAACAAGATTTTTGCAAAAAAAATTTTATTCACAAAATTTCTTTATTCAAAAGAGATTCATGGGCACATTTGGACCTTTCTAACCCAGGCGTCTGTCAGCTGTTTGATTCTGTTGTGTTCTGGGAAACAGGATTTTGCAGGAGAAGTGGGGGTAGTAAATAAATAAGATTATACCCAAGAATTTAATTTATTCACATAATCATTTTCTCATGCTAAATTAGAAATAACCCCCAAAGGCCCCAAATACTAGTTAACCATGTAGCCCCCATGAGCTATATTACTTTGCACAGATGCCTATATAAAGGCTGTCCTAAACCCAACTTGTTAAATATTTTTTCTGCCCCAATCTTTAAAACATCTTAGTTTAGGAATGAGACTTTTTAGCATAACAAAATGCAACATGATTGATAGAACTATAGAAACCTTTCAACTGAAAAAAAAATGTGACTTACTGAGCCTCGTATTTAAAAAACGTCCTGCAAGTTATTCATGCACTTTATTAAAGTCATTAAGAATATCCTGAATCCCTGTCAAAAGCCTCAGGTCAGATATTCTGTCATTAAAACTTTTGTGATTTAAACTAGATTAAGTAACCCACAAGGACACACTCTTCCATGCTGCTACTGGACTAAACCCATATATAAGTAGTGTTTCTAGGGTGTGTCTACATGAGATGTTATATTGCACAGTAGACTAATCTACTGCACAGTAAAGCATCACTGTCTATACATGCACACATTTAATAAGCAGTAAATTAGTTAGCTCCTATCTGTAAATCCAGGTAGTAAACTAACTGCTATGTGTAGACACTGATCAGGGGCAAATTTGCTCCTGGTCAGCCCCAAGACTGGCCACAGGGGATGGAGAACTCCCTTGGTCCTATTGCTACTCAGCTCCCAGCTCCCCACCCAGGAGCTGGGAGCCTAGCAGCACTGGGACAGGATAGCTCTCTGTCAACCCCTTCCTGCCCCCTCCAACCCACCCCAGCGCTGCTCAGCTCCTGGCTCCCCATAGGTGCTGGAAGCTGAGCAGTGATGGGACTCGGGAGCTCTCTGCTTCCCCATCCAGCCTGGGGCTGGTTAGGAATAAGAACTGTCCCACTTCTGGGGCAAGTCCTAGCCAGCTCCAGGCTATGTGAGGACTTCCCTAAGCAGCCCAGGACTGGCCAGGAACTGTTCCTTCTGGGGCACATCCCAGTCATCTGCAGGCTGGGCAAGGAAATCCCCATACAGCCCAGAGCTGACTGGGATCTACCCCAAAAGGGACAGTTCCCAGTCAGCCCGAGCTGCTTGGGGTAGCCCCGCTGGACATGGGCCTTATCCCCATGTACAGGGGGCTAGGAGAGCTTTGTAGCAGCAGCTGTCTCCTGGCCGTCTGCACATCGGGACCTCTCCTGATGTGCACAGGGCCAGGAAACAGCTGCCGTTGCAGCCAACAGAGCTCTCCTGGCCCTGTGTGCATGGGGACTGGCCCCATGTTCCCTGCCAGCCCCCTGGGATAGCACCAGGAGGCCAGAGCAGGGTTGGAGACGTGACCTCCAGAAAGGCTTACTGTGAAGTAGTTTAGTGCACAGTAAGCCATTATAGCATTAATTGCACATGTTGACCTGCCCCTAGAAAGGCAGAAAAAGTAGTCTTGTAGACTCAAGGGCATTAAACCAGTATTGTGTCTTTTTTACACCCTTCCTAAGAGAAAAACAGATGTTTTCTAGGCCACATAATCCTGGTTTTACACAATTTCTCAAAAAACAAGAATCGCCTTTCAGTTTTTCTGACCTAAAAAAATCAAACCAGTATGAAGTACTTGGGGCTGGATCCTCAACTGGTATAGATCAATGTAACGATTGGTCAGGTAGTGTAATAGCAGCTACTGCAGGCATCCACCTAGGAAGAACTACTAATTTGTCCCCACCTTACTAAGCAGTAAGTACATTTGATATGGAGTAAAACCCAGGGTATAGCACATTGTTGCATATCTGCACCCTCAGGCATAGATGGCTTCTGCTTTTCTTTGGATCCTACTGTAATCATTTGGTCATTTAGTTACCTATTCTGTACATGCATTCACATCTCCCAACTGCCATGTGTTTCTGAAGGAAGAATTGGTCACTGTCAATATTTATAAAGCACTAGGAAGTCATTCAATGATAGGACAGAAAAAGTAAAAAGCAGTCCATCCTTATGGATGGAATACAGACCTTCAGTAACATTTGTTTAAATCATATTAGCCATAATTGCATTTAAGGGCAGCACATTCAGGTCCTAATGAGGTCTTGTAATTATTCTTCATCTGATTTCCCTGTCTTCATTTCACAAGGGTTTGTTTGCTTCACTCAGTAAAGCAAATTATGTGAAAACCATTTCCATAATCTCCAGTTCGCCACCACCAGATCTTTCACTTGGCTTGTTGGTCCCAGCCCTGCAAATATTTGCACACGTGTTTGAGAGCAGTCCGTCTGATTCAAAGACTTAAAATGGAAGCACACAGAGAAACACCTGTAGGATCAGGGGCTGTATTTAAGGGGTTTTGTTAAAGGAAAATGTTTACATAAAGAAAATGAGTTAGTGCTTTTGCAAATGGTCATTCTCAGTAGGGGTAAAAAGTTCCACCTCGGCAGACAGTTCCCAAAACACTTAATTAAGTTTAAGTTATACTTAAGCTGCATCCTGAGGTCTTGTATACATACATAAGCCAGTGCTGGCTGTCTACACAAGAATGAATTGATGGCATACAAACATCTCATAGATGAATCTGGTCAGTCTAGTATTTATTTACACCTCTCTGGGGGAGACACATTGACTTTTGGTTCTAACAAACTTAAATAACTTTGTTCGTTCTTTCCTTCTTTTTCTGTGCATTTTTCCATATGATCCATGCAGCCTGGATGTGTCCACTGAAAGCAGGCAAATTATAACTCACTATATTTTTAATTATAACTATCTAGATCACCTACACAAAAGAAGGTGAGGAACTGCTGAAGGAACTAATTGGCTGTGTAGTGTTTTTCCATTAGCCCTTCCTAATGGTTTCATTAAAAAGAATCCTTGTGAAATGAAGGATGTTATTTAAAAAGTATATTTTGAACAACTGCACACAGAAGTGCATGATCAACAATACAAACCTCCAATGCCTCCAAAACGCTAATAGAGGAGAGTTATAAAAGGAATACAAACTTAGTTTGTGTCTCAGACTAACGAGTCCATAATTAGTCGCCACATTTGAAAATATATGTACCCTCTTTCTTTAATTTTTCAAACTTCATCCATGTATTTATCATCCAAACAAAACTGTCCTATGGATTCTCCATTGGTAACCCAGCCACCAGATAATTCTCAGACTTGCTGTTTCTCTTTCTGTGCAGTCTTCCCCAATGGTGAGAGCAAGCTGAAGTTCCTGGCCCAGCATGCTTTCCTTCATGGTTATCCTGTTCAGGGTGATGTGTTGCAAAGCCTATTTAAAATTGGGAAATAGATAATAAAGTTTAATGTAGGGGAAACTTACCATAATGATATTCCTAAATACACTTTCCATTGTTTCACTGGGCATTGGATCAGGTCATAGATAAATAGTCAGATTATTTTTCTTCCCCACCAAATCTGGTATTACAGGAAAGTTCATATTTTTCTATGGCATTTAGCATTAAATGCTGAAGAAGGTGCCCCCAGGCGTCCGGTTGTAGTGAAATGATGCTGTTTTGCTGGTACTACTTGCAGTCCGTCATTCGCCTTCAGCTTTGTTGGGCACCTGAGAGCTGTGCTTGTGTCAGGATGGCAGCAGACAGTGTTATCTGTTAACCCTGATAAGTACGTTTCTGCTATTCCAGGGGTTTCCTTCTCTTTTTCTCTCCCTTCAGATTGTGATGTATATCTTCAACCGTGTCCCATGTCATTTCAGTTTTTGGGGCCCAAACCCAAATTCCTAGAATCAAATCTCCATTAACTTGGAGGGTATTTGAAATCCAAAGCTAGCACTTATTTTCTGCAGTGGTCTGAACATCTCTGGCATTTTGGACTCTCTAGAATTGGACTTGGCATTTACATGTTGTGGTTTGAATATATCTCTGACTTCAACTGCAATTTATCAATATTCTGTTAGTGCACAGTTTCACTTGCATAAGGCAGATCTATTCCACATCTCTTCTCTACGATGAAATAAAGTCATTTTAAATAATCCAATCTCTCCCTTCCATAAAAATGGCATGTAATTTAGCTCTGCTGGAGCCCCATCTATATGAAAGGAACCTTCAATAGACTCACTTCATTGCTTATATTTTTAACTCGCACTATGCCCATAGAGGAGGACTAAATGAAAGAGACAATGAAAAGCAGTAAGGGGGAAATTAGGGATAAAAGAAATAATTTGCAACTACAGTTAAGTTAAAGGATCGTGCTACATCTTTGTTCTCCAGGTAGCCAAAGTCAACTTCAAAGTTAGAATCTAAACAGAGGATCACACTGATATCCATAGCAACAAATTGCATCTTGCACAGCTGCTGAAACTGTACCTGAACTCCAAAGTAAACTACATTTGTACCTATAAACATGGGACCTGGCTCCACTTTTACTATGGTACACCATTAAAATGTGAATGCCTGCCTCCATTCTGCAAGGGATGCCAGCTTTCATCATCCACTTTCATGAGACAGGATCAGGTGCAATCAGTCTGGGATGGCCCCCCATTTTACACAATCATTTCTGGTTATTTATGAGAAAGGAAGCAAAGCTACTTCTCCTTTGGATATATACTGTTGTTTATGAGCACTCTTTCTCTCTCTGAATTTATGTACAATCATATTTGCATTTCATGTACCAAGACAAACACGTGCATTTTTCTCTGTCAGTTTGATATGTAGGGAGCCAAATCTGTGAGCCAAATATTCAAAGTGGTCTCTGCCTTGGCTGGATGAGTCTGTGGGGATTTTTTTTAATTGTCCATATTCCAAGCCAAATCAGCCAAATCAATGCCAAATCCATGGGTCAGTCCACAACCATAAGTGGTCCTACCACCAGCAAACTTCCTCCACCCCCATCTGGGGCTTCAGATGTTTCCAAATCCTTTGGCGGGCATCCTACTTGCAGGCCCAAGCTTGGGGCTCAGATCCCCCCGAGTTTTGCTTGCCCTCAGCTGTATGACCAAGCTAGGGAGGAGTCTCCTCTTTCCATAAAGTGGGCATAAAGCCAAGACCTTCCCACTCAAGTAGCTAAGTGGGAGGTTTACTATACATTACCTTGGCAGGTACTACCCCGGTGCCAGGACCTCGGTGGAGAATTCAATCTAAGGGGGAGAAGAAGCAGGTCCAGCGCTTTTACCCTTCTATCCTTCCTTGGGGTTACTTAGGCTCTCCTATGTTTTATAGTATCATGGTTAGCTCAGAGGTCCTGCTGCCCTGGTTTCTCTCCTCTAATTCACACTTGCTCAGCACACCCTGCCTCTCTGAAGTTAATGTTGGTCCTAGGTGGTAGAAAGCCAGAGCTAACAGGGCTTAGCCCCCCGAAACGTGGCTCCACTTCTCCAGCGCCACTGCCATGCCCCACGCTGCAGTGCCACACTCAGCACCCCCCATGTGCCAGCCCTGCAATGGCCCTGTGGAAGGGAGGGGCAGCCCCACACCACCCTGCACTGCATCCCACCCTGCACCGCCCCCTGCACCCCCACATAATGTTTTCTCCCACCGCCGCTGATGCTGGTCTAAGCAGTATTAATTGTTGCCAGGATTTCTGTCTGAAATGATGTGAGTTTTGCCTGTGGGCCTGCTGTCTGACGTGTTTGCTCTTTGGTTCTCTACCTCTACCATTGGCCAAGCCCCCCCACCGAAAGCTTTCCAAAGCTTCAAACAGGCTGTGTTTACAGGGCAAGGGGTGAACAAGTGTGCTTTCTGGCTTCTCCTCTCCAGAGACATTTGAATGGTATTGTGGCCATTTTCTTACCACTGTTCCCAGGAAGGCGTTGGAAGCCCCATATTTCCAAGCTGTGGCCTGTGAATGATGAAGAGTTTAAAAATGCCTCTCTTCTGGCAATTGTTTCCTTTTATGATCTGGGTATCAGGAGAATCATCCAGAATGTGTTTCTCACATGTACAAGTAGTCCATGTGTTACCCTGCGCGCATCTTCTTGAGTATTCAGGGCAGGAAGAGTTCGGCGGCTACACTAGTATTTAAAGGGGTGGTACGGTTGTTAGTCCGCAATTAGACTCTTGTGCAAGGGCTGACATTTCGTGTAGTTACATCTGAAATGCTTGGTGCATTTAGAATCAGCAACGCTATGAGGGCCATGAACTGGGGTGACTCAAGCCCCCTTGCACCTTTAAATTTATGAAAAAGATTAAAGAAAACAGAAGACATTTGAGCAGAGGTTTGGTCTCTGCCTAAGAGGCTGAGAGAGTGTAAGTAAAAGATTATCCAGCCCCTGAACCATCCAGCCCCTGCCATTTCAAATACTGACCAGCTACATGATAAGAGGTCTCAGAGAATCATTGCTTGCTGTAGGATGGTAACACTGCAGTTTCAGTTCAGAGATAGCCCCTTGAGCAAAAACACCGGGGTTACTGTAGCATTAGGAATCTTCCAAATACATGGAATATATGTCCATCCAAGTAGTAGTCTCAAGGTACCTATGCTGTGAAGTCCCATGGAAGAATAGGCACAGGTGCATTTCATCACTGTGAGACTACTTGAGATAATGCCAAAGGGAAGAGTGTAGTTAATAAAGTTAATTCTGAATTGAGCTGAAAAAAATACCTCTGTTTTATTTGCAGTAGAATTGTACACTGAGGACATGTCTATACATGCATTAAGGTGCTTTTT
>NW_017728994.1:59955083-59957989 GCF_001723915.1 Gavialis gangeticus | reverse complement strand
TAGTAGTCTCAAGGTATCTATGCTGTGAAGTCCCATGGAAGAATAGGCACAGGTGCATTTCATCACTGTGAGACTACTTGAGATAATGCCAAAGTGAAGAGTGTAGTTAATAAAGTTAATTCTGAATCGAGCTGAAAAAAATACCTGTGTTTTATTTGCAGTAGAATTGTACACTGAGGACATGTCTACACATGCATTAAGGTGTTTTTTCTAATGTGCATTAAATTTAGTACTTCCAGTGTGAGGTACTAAAGAGATGCATATTAGGCTGCCTTAATGCACAGGAATGAATGTGCATGGTTTTTAAGTGATGCTTACTGTGTGGTAGCCTTTTTTACTGTGCATAATAGCACAGTTTTTTATGTGACGCTTTAATACACAGTAAAATAGGCTACTGTGCATTAAAGTGCATGTGTAGACGTGCCCTGAGAGAGTTATCTTGAGATAAAAACACCTAATTTTGCACTGCTGGCACATTCAGTGAAACCACTGCATCACTAGAGAAGATCTAACATATTTAAATCCAAGAGGAAATGAAAAATTGAGGATCTGATTTTTCATCCTTATCACCTAGAGTCGTGGCAATAGGAAGTCAGGGGGAATGCAGGAACATGATAAAAAATAGTACTTTCACCTCTAGTTTACCTATTTAAAGGTAGGATCAGAGTGGCAATGGCTGTACTTTCTTTTCCTGGATCTGATGACAGAAACACCCTTAAGAAATGAGCTGACTTGTTTAGAAATATATATACTGTATTTATCCAAACCCAAGGCAATTCTGAACTGAAGACAACCCCCCAGTAATTAGACTCTAGGCATGGAACATGTATTGTTATACTTTTACATGTCTATAATCTAATTTTTGAAGGGTGACCTGAAATTTTCATTCCCCCCTGCTGCAGTGGGGCAGGCAGCAGCAGAAGGGCAGGAGGTGATGAGCCAAGCTGCAGGGAAGTCAAGTGGCCTGACCCCTGCCTTTTGCCACCTGTGCCTCTCACTACTTCCCCCCCTGGCTGCTTGCTGCCCCCAGTGCCTGCATGTCCCACACCTGCTCCCATGGTGCCTCTACTGCCCATTTGCAGCCCTCCTACCTGTCCCCCTGGCTTGACACCTCTGCCACGTGTTCCCACTCCTGCGTGTCCCCTCATTCTGGTGCCCCCTGACACCTGCCTCTCCCTGTGCTACTTGCACCCTAGGCACCTGTGTCCTCCCTCCCATGCACCCCCATTGGCTGCCCCCCAGCTCTGACCCCCCATCACTGCCCTTGCATCTTCAGCTCCTCCTGGGGCCCTGCTTTTGGGCAGGGGCAAGAAGAATGGAGTGCATGCGCCTCTGGCCCTAACCCAGCCATGCAGCAGCTGTTGCAGCAGTGCTCTGAAGCCAGGGCCTTAGCTGCCACTGTCCCTGCTGGAGCAGGGCCCCAGCAAGAGACAGCTACACGGGGAAGGTAAGCAGTGGCAGGGAGCAAAGGTGGTGGCGTGGGGTGCAGAAGATGTGGGGGATGGAAGTGGCTATGACTCAAAATCTGACCTCACGTTCAGGGCTGGAGTCAGAGCTGCAGCTGCTGCCCTCCTCTGCCCCCTCCCCATATTTGTGCTTGAATCTATTGAATGTGGTGGGGGGGAAATCTCATCTTAGATTCAAGTAAATATGGTAAATGTAATGGACCCTGTCAGGAGCCCACTACATTTTGAGGTATTTGTGGAATGCTGTGCTTGTTTCCCTGAAACAAGTTTACTGATGTAGTGTATGGTGTTTATAAGCAGCAAAAGATAATCCATGTCTAATTTTGTATTCTGTATGTTTGCATGAGTTATGATGAGGGATTCTGGTTTTCTCTGTTTAAAAATGGCAAATTCTCTGATTTTTAAAAACCCCAAAATCCACATTTTGCCATGATTAAAACGAAACTTTGCTATATATACAGTTATCAGTTGAACACAAGGTTTTATCGATATATTTACAATTTTAAAGCAATTTGGAAGCCTACCAGTGCCTCAATCACTATAATAAAATACATTCTAAATACCTATAAATGTTGGCATTTGATTTTGGGTGTTTTATCATGGAAAATCAGAGCTCTCCCTGCCCCTGTTGCTCATCAGGATGCGGGTCCAGCTGCTGTTGTGCCTCCCACACTGCTTTGTGGCACTTTGATATGCTGGTGCTCTGCCCAAGCCATTGCTCCTCACTCCCTACCCACACCCCCCTGGGCCCTGCTGGTGCCCCTCACTCCCCACGTGCAGCCCCCCAGCCCCGCTGGAGGGGGCCCCCAGTGGCCAGGGCTCCTGGGCTAGTCCCCTTCTCCCTGCACCAGTGCCCGAGACCCGGCTGCCACTCGCAGAGGGCAGCAGCTGCCGCAGCCGAGCAGAGCGCAGAGCCCAGCTCCCCCTCCCCCATGGGCAGCACGGCCAGAGTGGAGCCCATGGAGGGGGATGCAGGCTGCCCACTGCAGGTTCGGGCTCCTTGCCCTGCTGCCCTCTCCCCGGGGCCTCTGCAGCCCAGTGGGCAAGACCCAATGCAATAGGGCAGAGCAGGGCTGGGCACTGCCACTGCAAGCCCCACAGTGCCATGGCGAGGTGCCCTCCACGCCACCACTCCTGCTGCTTCCTGGCAGGCAGCGGGTGCCTCTCCATGGTGGGGTGGGGGGGTCCCTGCAATGACAGCATGGAGCTGCTTTGCCCTGCCGTGGTCTGCCCTGCCATGCCAGGTGCCCACTGGGCTGCGGAGGCCCTGGGGGCAGGGCAGCAGGGGTGGGAGCCCCACGCCCACAGCAGACAGCCACCTGGCCTCGCGCACAAGTCTGGGGTGCGCTGGCCCTCTATGCCCCTTCCCCTGAGAGTGCGTACAGCCATGGGCATCCAGCCCTTCTCCCCCACCCCACCCACCCGACAAGCCACCCATGG
>NW_017728994.1:59952238-59954995 GCF_001723915.1 Gavialis gangeticus | reverse complement strand
CCCACCCACCCGACAAGCCACCCATGGCTCCATCCCACCCCCCACCCAGGCCCTGCCCCATGCACTGCCCAGGCTTGGCAGCAGCCCCAGCCCTGCCCAACTCCCTCCCTGCCTCGCTGTGGGGTCCTTAATCTCCCCCCGCCAGACTTACCTGCTGGAGATGCTCTCCAGGCACATGGTGCCCTCTGCCAGACCACCCTCCTCCCATTTCCCCCAGCCCCTTGCAAGCTGGAGCTCCGCCAGCCTGCAAAGGAAAACCCACTGTTTCCCATGTTTTTCTTCTTTAAAGGAATAGATCCAGGTTTTTCTTCTTTAAAATGAGAAAATCCACATTTTACCATGGCACATGGAAAACCAGGACCCCTGGTTATGGTGTTTTTATATAGTTGTAGTTCTACACCCTTGTAGGATAGACAGTCGAAGAGGACAGATGAGATTTCAGGAAGGACAAAGGCTATTCACACCTATAAGATCAGAGCCCAAATAAGTGGGAGAAGTAAACCCTGAGGATTTACATTAGGATAGCTATGTATACTGGATGCCGATGTGAGGTGCCAAGGCCTAACCCACACAGGAGAATTGCTTTTTAAGGCAAATAATCTTCCACCCAAACAGTATTTAATTAGCATGGGAAGACTAGACTAGTTATCTTTATCTCTAAAAGGATGTAAATATTCTTCCAGTCATAAACAGCTCAGTAAAGATGCCTGATGGGTCAAATGGATATACATAATATACCTATAATATCTGATCTCCAAGAATTCGATAGAAGAATGGACTTGGCCAGATAAGGACAAGTACTTAAGCCTTGTCAGGACAGCAAGGGTTGGTTTAAAATTTCCTGGGCATGAGATACTTCAGTCTCCCGGTAGCATAGCTGGGCAAGGCAAGGTAACAGTCTAGGAGAGGGCTGTGGTTTGGAGAGGATGAAAGCTGTATTCTTAGACCTTAAGGCTAAGATGCAGGAATAAGGTAAAATTATTGTTGTCATATTTTCTTTTGTCTGTATCTCAAAACAGGGTTGCTGATTTTCTTATGTTTGCTCATTTTTATAATAACTCTTTTTGTTATCTTTTATAACATACCTGCTGTCCGTGACAACTGTGTTTTAGGAGTATTTTGATGCTGCAGGCAGGCCTCTTCCAAGGAAGGGGGGGATCTTTCATTTCTGAACGTGTGACTGGACAAGGGTGTGAGTCTTCTAGCTTGCAAAATCCCTGCTGCTAAGAGCTGACAAACCTGGGTGAGACAGGAAAGGCTGAGGCGCCACAGGCCAAGGAGCTGGCACATCTCAGCTTGTTCTATGTGATCAAATGACAGATAGCAGAGAGGAGTTTGGGGCTGAAGGGCATCCCTGAAAATGTAAGACTTGGGACCATGTCTCAAAAGCATGCCTAGAATCAGACTGTCAAGCTACTTGCTCACCAAACCTGGATAACAGTGGGATCTTATTATTCAGCCCTCGTCCTTCCTCAGCTCTCTACTGTCTGTTACCCTCTCTTGCCTTGCTCTGTCGAAATTTAGATGGGAAGGGACCGCATGATGTCTCGTGATTTACTTTGGATTATACCTAACTGCTTTTTTAGCTGTACCTCGAAAATGCTAAAATAATTGAGGAGCAGCATTCTGTTGCTCTCGGTGCCATATTTTGCCATGAACAAATGCAATTGCTTTGCTGCCGATTTACTGTCTGTCCCCAGCGTGAGTTAGTAAGAGGGAATTAAATGGCAGTGAACTGGGATTTTTTTAGCAGCAGGCTCTTCTCCATGCTGCCCATGGTCTTGCAAGCTTTGCCAGGTTGCTTTCAGTTTATCTACGGTCTTTCAAGAAGCTTCATCATGTGGAAAAGGCTTCATGTCAGCATATTTTAAAATTTGAGATAGTTAACATGCAAAGAGTAAAATTCCAATACAATCTTTTTCCCTTGTTCTTCTCAGCCGATAAAAGCACTGCACACCCAGCTGCAGTGTGAGCATCCCAGAACAGCGGGCGAGGTGACACGCTGCATCTTCAATTGTAGAAGGCAATGTTTCCATGACACCCAGAACTCAATACTGTCCTGCCCTTCATAGGCTGTGATTCAACCGCAGCATTATTTTAATGTGACAGAGGGTGTTTAATTGCAATAATTTTTATGTTCTTTGGATTTGGCGTGGAGAAACTTTTGGCATTTTGAGACAAAAGCACCAGTACAGTTTTCCCTCTGTGTGGTATTTGATATGCTCATTTAATAACCCTGGAGCTATTCAATACAAATCAATTCCAGAACTTTTCCCTCCTCAAAATATAAATGAAATGCGTTACAAATGCTCTACCAGCAAAATGTAAAGCCTCACTACAGTCCTCAGAAGTATCGTTATCCCCGTTTGACAGATGGGGCAAATGAAGCACAAGGATGTTGCAATTTTTTCTAAGTTCCTAATGCCAGTTCCTATTGCAAATCCAAAAATAGAGCACGGCAGCTCATGCACTTTAGCTTCTAGTCTTGGCTTCTTCCTAGTAGCCTCTATTCCTAGGTTCGTAGCAAGAGGGCCAACATATACTGAGTGTTGTCAGACAGTGCTGCAATACCTTGACTGGTCTTTTTTCAGATCAATAAGGCATCATTATTGTTTCTTGTTTGCATTAGGATAGCTCTTAAAGGCACCTGCTGAGATTGGGACTTCATCATAATGAATATTGTACAAATAGGTGGGAGGAGACAGTTGCCGCCCTAAAGAATTTAAAATCGAAGGAGAAAAAATTCAGAAAAAAGTA
>NW_017728994.1:59907146-59952198 GCF_001723915.1 Gavialis gangeticus | reverse complement strand
AGGGGGGTGGGGAAAAGGTCCCCCCCAAAAAAATTTAAAACCAAAGGGAAAAAAATTAAAAAAAAAGGAAAAACCCCCCCCCCCCCCCGCTTTAGAGACAGGTGGTGGTAAGACAGCTGCCCCTGCAGCTGGCACAGCTCTCCCAGCCACATGGGGATCTGGACCTGTCCTGATCCCCAGGTGCTGGGGCAACAGCTTCCCCTGCAGCTGGCGCAGGTCCCCTCACGCTAGGGCTTAGCCAGGCAGCAGTGGGTCCCCTGATGTCTAGGCTGACCAGGAGCAAATTGTTCCCGGAGCATTAACTAATGCACCATTTGTCATAGAATCATAGAAAATTAGGGTTGAAAGGGACCTCAGGAGGTCATGTAGTCCAACCCCCTGCTCAAAACAGGACCAGCCCCAATTAGACCATCCCAGCCAAAGCTTTGTCTGGTTGGGTTTTGAGAACCTCCAAGGACGGGGCTTCTACCACCTCTCTGGGTAACCTGTTCCAGTGTTTTACTACCCTCCAAGTGAGAAAATTCATCCTAATCTCTAACCTAAACTTCCCTTGCTGCAACTTGAGACCATTGCTTCTTGTTCTGTCATCTGCCACCACTGAGAACGGTCCAGCTCCATCATCTTTTGAGCCCCGCTTTAGGTAGGTGAAGGTTGCTATTAAATCCCCCGTCTGTCTTCTCTTCTCTAGACTAAATAAGCCCACTTCCCACAGCCTCTTTTCATAAGTCATGTCACCCAGCCACCTAACCATTTTTGTTGCCCTCCACTAGACTCTCTCCAATTTGTCCACATCCTTTCTGTAGTGGGGGACCCAAAACTGAACACAGGACTCCAGATGTGGCCTCACCAGTGCTGAATAGAGGGGAAGAATCACTTCCCTTGACCTACTGGCAACACTCCTGCCAATGCAGCCCAGGATGCCATTAGCCTTCTTGGCTTCAAAGGCACACTGCTGGCTCATGTTCAGCTTATTGCCCACTGTAACCCCCAGGGCCTTCTCTGCAGAGCTGCTGCCCAGCCAGTCAGCCCTCAGCCTGTACTGGTGCATGGGGTTGTTCCATCCTAAGTGCAGGACTTTGCTCTTGTCCTTGTTGAACCTCCTGAGATTTCTTTTGGCCCAGTCCTCCAATTTGTCCAGGTCACTCTGAATCTTAGCTCTACCTCCAGTGTGTCTACTCCTCCCCGCAGCTTGGTGTCATCTGCAAGCTTGCTGCAGGTGCACTCTATGCCATCTTCCAGGTCATTGATGAAGATATTGAACAAAACTGGCCCCAGGACCAACCCCTGGGGTACTCCACTTGATACTGGTTGCCAGCTAGACATGGAGCCATTGATTACTACTCTCTGATCCCAATGCTCCAGCCAGGTTTCTAGCCCCCTTACCCTCCATTCATCCAGCCCGTACTTCCTTAGCTTGCGTGCAAGAATGTTGTAGGAGACCATATCAAAAGCTTTGCTAAAATCAAGGTATATCACATCCACTGGTCTGCCCACATCCACAGAGCCAGTCATCTCATCATAGAAGGCAATCAGGTTGGTCAGGCATGACTTGCCCCTGGTAAATCCATGCTGACTGTTTCTAATCACCTTCTTCTCCCCCCAGTGCTTAGAAACGGATTCCTTGAGGATCTGCCTCATGATTTTTCCAGGGACTGAGATGAGGCTGACCAATCTGTAGTTCCCTGAATCCTCCTTCATCCCTTTCTTAAATATGGGCACTATGTTTGCCCTTTTCCAATCATCCCGGACCTCTCCTGATCACCATGAGTTTTCAAAAGATAATGGCTAATGGCTCTGAAATCCCATCAGCCAACTCCCTCAGCGCCCTTGGGTGCATCCCATCCAGCCTCATGGACTTGTACACGTCCAGCTTTTCTAAGTAGCCCCTAACCTGTTCTTTCACCACTGTTGGCTGCTCACCTCCTCCCCAAACTGTGCTGCTGGTGCGGCAGTCTGGGAGCTGACCTTGCCTTTGAAGACTGAGGCATAAAAGGCATTGAGCACTTCAGCCTTTTCTGCATCCTCTACCACTAGGTTTCCTCCCCCAGTCAGTAAGGGACCCGCACTTTCCCTGATTCTCTTCTTGCTGCCAACATACTTGTAGCAACCCTTTTTGCTACCCTTGCTAGCTGCAACTCCAATTGCGCTTTGGCCTTCCTGATTTCATCCCTACATGCCCAAGCAATACTCTTATATTCTTCCCTAGTTATTTGTCCAAGTTTTCACTTCTTACAAGCTTTCTTTTTGTGATTTAGTTTACTGAAGAGTTCCCTGCTAAGCCAAGCTGGTCTTGTGCCATACTTGCTAGTCTACGTGCACATCAGGATGGTTTGTTCCTGCACTCTCAGTAAGGCTTCTTTAAGGTACAGCCAGCTCTCCTGGACTCCTCTCCCCCTCAGTCTGGCTTCCCAGAGGATCCTGCCCCTGGAGTGAATCAAAATCTGCTTTTCTGAAGTCCAGGCTGCTTATTCTGCTGCTCTCTATCCTTCTGTTCCTCAGGATCCTGAACTCAACTGGTACCTCTATGTGCTAGTACTAGCAAACAGCACATTAGACTAATTTAATATGCAGTAAGTCCCATGCATGCGTAGATGGTTATGTTTTACCGCATGTTAGATTAGTCTAATCTGCAGAAAAGTGTCTCAAGCCTCCTACGTTTGTTTTAGGCAGGCAGTCTGGATAAGCATAATTGTCCCTTCCGCCCTTAAATCTATAACTTTACAATCAAAAGTTGCTGCGTAAGAGAAAAATAATATCCTTCACTTCCAATATATGCTCCACACACAGCATTTACTTTCTCATACAAAAGCCTCTTCTAACTTTATATTACATTTATTAGATTTCCCCCCACTTACAAAAATGCACGTGAAATAACATTAGAGAAGTCTATAGGCCAGATTCTTTGCAGGTGTAAATTTGTGGAGCTCCAACAGCAGAGCTTGGCAATTATGCATTAGTTTAAATGTAGAGATTTGAGTAGATTCATCATCCTACAACACTACAAGACTGTAGTCGTGCCATCTGGTGGTAGCTGCCGCTTCAAAGTCATCAGGTCTAACTGCACCATCTAGTGGCATCACAGTCATTTCAGATAAAGAACTCTTAGCATATGCAGCATATATGGCTGATAAACTGACACTGAATAACTAAAAAAAGATAAACGTACCAGAGATTATAGGCAATTGTGAACGGAGGCAGCAAAATACAAAAATACAAACTACTCCTGTTTCCTCATTTCCCAGAGCTTTTTGCCACCAATAGACAGGCTATCATTTCATTTTTTAAAAAATAAAAGTGGCATCCAAAAGTTTAAAGATAAATCTGAAGGAATAAAACTCATCCATACGGATACAGAGAGGATTTTTGTTCTGCATCCATTATCTCACTACAGGAGAGAGCATTTACCCTTAGGCACCCTGTTGCTACCTTCCTTTTCTTTCGTTTTATGATGCTTGAGGGCAACTGTAAGTCCTTTCATAGGAGTCTTGCTGCCAGGGGCAGTGTCTGGGATGTGCTAAGCATCTCAGCCTCCACCTCCCACTCTTCCTTCTCTGTTCACCTTTATTAGGCAGAGGCCAGCGGCCCATGTTGAAATCCGTAGGATTTTGCTCCATTCACGTGACTATGTTATCTCTCTGCTAATTACAGGGAATGCCATGCACGTTCAGGTAGGATTCATTACTTGCAAATTGCATGTGTAAACATTGTAGTGTCAAGCTCTTAACTTTAGAGGTGCAGCCATCCATCTCCTCCACCCATTATCTATGTTACATGCTCAAGATACTCTCATCTCCTGGAAGCAGGCTTCACAATAACCACTTTGTTCCAGCCAGCATTGTTTTTCATGTTTATAAACCAATTCGTACATCCATGAGTCCTCAAGAGGTTTTTGAAAGAAGGGGCCATCCTGGAAAGTCACCTTTCAAGGACACAGTCTAGAAAGGAAAGCTGTTTCGATTGCTCGCTTGGAACTCGGGAGACTTGGTTTCAATATGGGAGCTAGGCATTTAAATGCCATAATGATATAGCCCTTTGTCTCTTGTGGGTTTGTTTCCCACCTGCAAAGTGAAATTAAGAGCATTTCCCTGCTTCCCAGAGGTGCTGTAAGGATAAATACATTAAAAGAATGTAAAGTGCTCAGATACTATGGCAACAGGAGCTATGTAAGTACCTTAACTAGATTTATGTTTGACACAGAAGCTATGAAAAGGTACGTATAGCTATCAGTTATATTCCTTAGTCAATACATTTGCTAAGTTGCTCTAGTACAAAATGTTACAAAAACACTGAGGTTAATGAAAGGCTTCCATTGACTTCAGTGGGCTTTGGATCAGGCTCACCCCATACTGATGAATCACTATAAAAACACAGACAGCGTCGATCTGGCTACATCCCCAAACCCACAGCTCTGCCATGCCGTGCCCTTATCTACAGCTGTGTTTTGTGACCACCGTGACCTGGAATAGTGGAGACTGTGCTTTATACTGAAACACCTGTACTCCTAATGAACTTTCTACCACTTCATATGCATACATACAGATTGCAGACTGAATCTAAACCATTATTAGTAAAGTGCTTTATGATTCTCTCCTACTGGATGCTATTACTGCAAATCTGCATGCTTAATCCATTACTCTGTAGCTGTAACATCTGCATAGGACCAGTGCTGGGAGAACTACCCTCTTCTTTTAACTTCAGTTTTATTAGTACTTCCAATCTTGCCAATACGTGCTCTCAAGAGAGACAAAAAATACAGTGATAAATATGACCACAAAACATTTAACTGGGGCCTGAGCCTACCACACCTTGATATGCTTGCCTCCTGCTCCACAAAAAAAGGAAAAATATGTCCTTTGCTATGAGGAGATAGATATTTATCTCATCTTAGGTTTCTAGGATGAATGTTTGGGGCCTCATTTTCAAAAGGGGTTCAGCACCCACATGAGTTCTTGTGAACATTGGCCATTTTCAGTGTGGCCTAACCAATTTCCATTGATTTTTTTTTTCAATGGGTGACACACTTTCTTTGACCCCCTAAACATGTCCAGTCTTACTCTCTAGTATCAGCTAGCGTATATTGAATTTTTAAACATAACAGCCAGTATAATCATGCCAGCATGAAGGATCCTGCAATACCACTTAGAAACCAAGTTTTAAGTCTGTTTCTCAGGCATGTTGCCATCTTTACCCCTTGTGGCAGGAGTAATGTGGCAGGCCCTATATTCATCAAAGTTCATGTTTGAGGTGTACACAATTTGTGTAGGGGCGAGCTGTGAAAAGACCAGACCAAGAGGTTGATATTGTTAAAGGAATGAGACCTGGAAATTGTGAACAGACAAAACTAACATATGATCTGAGGTGGTTTCCAGCAGCCATAAAGATCATGCTGTGTCTGGTACAAAATGATTAAAGGCGATCCAGGGAAGAATGCTAATAAAAGGCACTGATCCAGCAGGCCTTACAGAGGCAAAACTCCCACTGACTTGAGTGGAAGTATCATCTGTGCGTGAACCTCAGGACTGAGCCTTCATTTAGGACTTTAAATACTGGGGTGAAATGACAGGACCTGTATTGCAGGGAAAGGGACCATTGAGGGATCCTCTGAAGAGACTGGGAGTTTTGCTATAGATGCTAGTGACTTCAGGCGTAGGCTTTTAATGGAAAGAGGCAAAGCCTTGCTAGAAATGGTGTCTCGTTTTCTTGCTTCAAACTAGAGTCTCAACCATGAATAAGTGAGGGCAAATGGAAAACACGGGGTGTTCTAGTACATAAAGAGTGCCATGAAAGAGGCACGGGGCTGCTGAACTCCAAGTTATATTTAATGGATGCCCATAGACAGTCAAAGTTAAAACTGATCGCATCACCGAGTCAAAATAGTCTATAAAGAAACAAGAACTTCGGTCCATTAAGGAAAACACTTAAAGGTCGACAGGCTAAATAGAAATTTTAAACATCCACGGGACAGAGGTAATCATTCAGTCTTGCTTTCTGATGAAGAGCCAGATATGGCTCAGTTCCAGGGAATTAGAGATGGCTAAAGAGCATGATGCCAGCATGCCGGGGCCCTCGATACATATTCTACAAAGGAGCGTGCCGGCTATGGGAGCCGACTGCCCAGAACCTCGAGGTTCAAGCGCCAGACCCCAAGAGAGGGTGCAGTGAGAAAGAGGAACCTCAGATTATTCCTTATAAACCATGAAAGTTAGAAAGGGAGACATCAAATAAGCTCCCACCCTTTGTCTAAGTTACATATTTGGATGGTAAAGAGTTTGGAGCAGTTATGTACTTGGATAGTCAAGAGTTTGCTGCTTCTTCAGTGTTTGTAAAATGTTCGTTGCACAGAGGCTCTCAGCTCATTACTACACTAAAATGAGAAATAACCCCTCATTAGCAAATGTTTGACAGATTAATAATTATTAATAGCATAGATGAGCAAGAGAAGGTTGGTTAGTTAGTTTGGGGCGATTGCTGAATCATAAGAGGTTACAACGTTTGTCCTCATAAGCCCAAAATATAGGATAAAATCTGCATATCTAGCGCAGAAGCTTCTCACCAGCTGTCAAGGTATCAGTGGGTTGTGATTGAAGAACAAAGTTCTGGAAACTCGTACTCGCTCCAGATCTTCACCTATGCAACTGGTCTCACTGGCTACTTGGGAAGAAAGACAGACTTGCAGTTCAAGCAGTGGACTTGAAAATCATATGATCTTGGTGCAGAGCCTAGAGTAGAGGTGTCAAAATTTCCCCAGCCCCTCCCGGGCAGGATTCGGACTGTGGGACTCCTCATGGGCCAAATCCTGACCCACCTTCAGTGACCAGGCAGGCTATGGCAGCACGGGGGTTAATGCAGTCATCGCTTGCCACCTGCTACGGACATGCGTCTGCAAACAGGCACCATATCCCAGATTTCAGCAATGGGCCCCACTGACCCCAGGTTCCCAGCCTCTGCAGGAGCACCCCAGGCTTCGTAGGCCATCTGTCTGACACCTCTGCTCTGGAGCATGAATTAGCCAGAATATTACATTGCTCTGTGCCTCAGTTTCCTATTCGTAAAATGAGAATGAAACTAATGAGGGTGTGTGTAGGTAGGTGTTTGAAAGACGCTTGCATATGAAGTTGTATTAGTCATGGAGGGTATGATTATTGGTATGGGAAATACATGTGATTTGGTAGCTGCTGATGTCATACGTAAAGCACTGGGAAATGCACGTCAGCATCCCTACCTGTGTGGAGTGCATAGGAATGCCAGCTGTTTGCTAATCTGTCTCAGTCTGCAAATTTTACATATCAGGGAGCACATGAGAGGAGTGACAAGAATATTTGAAAAAAGGACTTGAAATCTTCAAAAGACTCTGAGTGACAGCAGTTAAATAAAAGACTGAATGTGGGGCAACCCCAAGAGGGATGGTTTATAATGTAATAAATGATATACTGTTGAATCTACCTTGTCTTACTAGCTCTTGTATATACATGATCATAATTACACTGATTACAGGTGAAGCAAGAAGCAGCTATAGTTTATAATGAAGATGGGCTAGGGGCAGGTTTAAACCTCAGCGGTGTGTCTCTGACCCTAAACTGTGGCCTTTTGGGAAATGTAGTTTAGTAGCTGAGCAGCCATTTCTGTTTCACACATGTTGCTTGTAATTAACCAAATTAAAGAGTATTTTGCAGGGGATTTTGTTGCAGTACAGGGTGAAGGAAACTTAACTACTCACCATGCTAATCCTTTGACTTAGATAGCTTTTTTTTTTTTAAATGGAGAGAAAGATTTTAATTTTGGGGAAGTGAAGCATTGTGGGTAATCTTCTATGAATAAAAAGGGCTGAGCTAAATGGCCTAGATAGGGCTAGGAGTTTGGGTGTTTTTAGAGGATTTGGCTTGTTTGCACAAGCTGCTGCATACTGTTTATGTGATCTACTGTACTTAGACTTTTTGGAAGCTTTTTCCTGGTCATGATGAGTAAAGGGAAATTATTATAGAGCACTTAAGTAGCTTTTTATTGAGGCTTCTTATTGAGCCTCTCTCATGGCTACCCAAGGCTACAACAGTAAATCAGATTTTCACAATTCAAAGGCTAATAATGCTAATATTGAATACTGCCCCAGCAGTGCACTAAATCATCCCAGCTACAGATAGCAATTTAAAATGAAGGCTTATTTTAGAGAAGGAAGAGTATTGTGGATGTTATGTAGGTCCAGAACTGCAGTTTAAAAGGGAGATGTATACAGACGGTGCTATAGCAAATTCTGTTGTGCTGCAGATTAAAATGAAAGGGGTTATAGGTGTGGGAAGCATGTGGGTAGTCAAATGGGAACCATTTTGTATATTTAAATTTATATATGGCATATAATAGTGCTGGGCTTGCTGCACAACCAGGATAGGAGGGAAACACTAGAGAGCTCTTCCCAGGAGATTAGGTGCCCACCCCACAAATTGCAGAGAGCATTTGAATCTGCAGAGAAATTGGGACCTATACTAGCAGCTCATGCAAAGGAGAAACCTGGCCATGGTGCTGTGTGGAGCACAGGATTGGAAAGAGCCTCCAGGAGTCCTGTTATTGCATAAACCTGGTCAGAAACTTTAACCTCCGTCAAGCATGGGGGTGGTTTGGGCCGGCTGCTGTTCTGAGGCCGTTCTGGAGCCTTGCTCCTCGGAGGGTTAGAAACCTGTTTTTAACTGCCAGCCTAATTCATTCAGGAACAGTTTTTACCCAGCCTAACTTATTCATGGACAGCTTTGGCCCAGCATCATCTTTCCCCTGCTTGGTGTTTACCTCCCTCATGTATTTAGAGATCAATAGCATCCTTCTCAGGATCCATTTTGCTAAGTAAAACAAGCCAAGCACTTTCAGTTTCCTCTTGTAAAATAAGCTCTCTATTCCCCTCGTCATCTTAGCATCTTATTTTCTGCATCTACGTCCTCCTTCTTGGTCCAGATAAAGTTAGAATCTGTGGTATTAACACCTTCCTATCTCTACTGGAAATATGTGCCTGGCACATCCTGGGATCACACTTAGCATTTTCACAACCATATCGCTGTGAAAGCTCTTAAGTCATCATGTATCTGACCATCATATCCAGGTCTTTCTCTTCTGGCACTTCCAGTTTGCAGCAGGAATTCATGTTAGTCTCTAAGCTCATGGCTTTATACTTTGTGCTATTAAATTTCGTCCCATTTTTACTTTTCCAGGCCTCAAGGTCATTCAGTCCCTCCTGTATGATGTGCTTTTCTGCACTGATGATGTCCCCCAGCTTTATAACATCCACAGATTTGATTTGCATACACCTACTTTTAGGGCCAAAAGTCATTAATGAAATGATAAAATAGCCCGCTCCTGGACTAAGACATCAGTAACTTCCTTTGAGCCCAACAGTTCCCTTTCCAGCATGACTTGTCTTTGCCTTTAGCCAGTTTGTTCGCCCGCCAACGGCTCTTGTTCTAATCCCCATCTGTTCAAATTTAACCAGTAATTTCCCATAAAGCACTGTCAGGTGCCTTTCTGAAGTCTAGATAGATTAGGTCTTCTGCATTTCTCTTATCTAAAATGTCGGTTATCTTATCCAAGGAGTATATCACATTGTGCCAGACTAATCTATCTTACATTACCCATGCTGTGGTAACACAGCTCCCTGAAGACTTGCACTGCAATATGATCCTACCCATATGCCTGTGCAAAGGCCACTGGGGAAATCCGAGATTTAAATCTGCTTTTAACAATACCTGTTCATAAAACCTCAGGCCAGGAGTGTGCCATGGCTAGTCCTTATGGAAGACTAAATAACACCATAGGCCAAAGGGGTCAAAAGGGCTATCTCTTTCCTTCCACAGGTTTAAGGTATTTTGTGCCTCAGTTCTCTCTTATTACACTCTGTGTGACTGGAAAGCAGATGGGGAGATCATTTGAAACATGCTTGTGTCTTGTCAGTGCTTGCATCTTTTTCACACGGTGTTTATCCATGCAGAATAACACTGAGGTACCTTTAATATGTATTCCTGAAAGACAGAGAAAACTTGTCTTTCAGGGGCTAGATCCATGCACAAGAGTTTGTAGGTTCAGGTTCATTGTAATAATACTTGGTGCAATTATGGGAGCCCTTTTTTTACAGGCATCCTTGGTGGGCAGATTTGGGAGTCCAGTCCTGAAAAATCTTCCTGTTAGAGGTTACATTTATACAAAGACATTATGGTTTTTCTCATTATTTTTGCCATTGTAGTGAAGGCACACTACATTGAATCTTTACTTGACTTGTGTTTGTGTTCTGTTGAATTACTGTCCTCTCCCATTCTGGGATCCTGTTGCAGTCACCTGGGGGGGACAACGAAAGTATCCAGATCATGCAAAGAGTAGCCCAGTACCAATGCTTTTGCATTCTTTTCCCAGTGCTAACTGAAGTGCTCCTAAAGGCTTGCACAGAGAGCATAATAAATATTGATAAAATCACAGAATCATAGAAAATGAGGGTTGGAAGGGACCTCAGGAGGTAATCTAGTCCAACCCCTTGCTCAAAGCAGGACCAACCCCAAGGCTTTGTCTAGCCAGGTGTTAAAAATCTCTAAGGATGGAGAGTCCACAGCCTCTCTGGATAGCCTTTTCCAGTGCTTTCCCACCCTCCTTGTGAGAGAGGCTTTCCTAATATCTAACCTAAACTTCCCTTGCTGCAACTTGAGACCATTGCTCCTTGTTCTGTCATCTGCTGCCAATAGAAACAGTCCAGCTCCATCTTCTCTGGAACCACCTTTCGGGGCGTTGAAAGCTGCTATTAAATCCCCCTTGGTCTTCTCTTCTCCAGACTAAACCCAGTTCCTTCAGCTTCTCCTCAAAAGTCATGTGCTGCAGCCCCCTAAGCACATTCATTGTCCTTACTCTGCTGCCCTCCTTCCTTTCCTCAGGATCCTGAACTCAAATCATCTCATAGTCGCTGCTACTCAAGTTGCCATCCACTACTACATTCCTCACCAAGTCTTCTATTTGTGAGCAGCAGGTGAAGAAGAGCATGGCCCCTAGTTGGCCTCTCCAACACTTGCACCAAGAAGTTGTCCCCAACACTTTCCTGGTCTGGTGGTTTATAACAGACACCCACCATGACATTACATTTGTTATCCTAACCCAGAGTCTTTCAACAGGCCTATCTCCAGCTTCATATTAGAGCTCTGAGCAAGCATTCAACTCTTTTACATATGCAACTCCTCCTCGTCTTCTGTCCCTCCTGAACAGTTTGTACCGATGACTATAAGCATACAGAAATGAATGCACTGATCCAACATTGCCATTAAAGTAAATGATGGTCAAGTGGCTATGCTTCAGAGTGTAAATTGTAGGATAACGCCATGCAGCTGGAACAAAACAACTGTGCTGTGCACGTCCTTTATTGGTAGTGATATTTAATTGTCTGGGGCTTACATGTTTCTGGTGTGATCGACACTTCTATTCTACTAGATTTCTTCATTTTGGAAACAGGCCACAGATCTTACACAGACCTACTCAAGCACCCAGATTGTTACATATTTCTGAACTAGTCAGAAAGAGAGAATTTTTCTTGCAGCCAGTACAGGTGAAAAGCAATAAGACCTGAGCTAAGTTTACAGAGAAAGTGCAAGCTACAGCAGGAGTGTGGCTAGCAATTTTGAGATAATGGGGTATGGTAGCCGAAGGGTTCTTGTACATATTGGGGCTGTTCAGTGCTACCGCAACACAAACGATAAATAATGGTGGTAATAATTTTTAACAGAAGCATTCATTGAGCCTGGTTCCAATCACACAGTAGCTTTTCCAACTTAGCCTCTCTGCCGTTATCAGAGATGCTCCTAATTTACTCACGGGAATGTAACCTTAAAATCAAGATGCACATGGCTCCTGATTGTAAGGTCCTGCAAACTTAAAATCAGGATGCACGTCTCTGATCATTGTCTGCGAAGACATTATTATTCCATAGGGCTGGCTTGGTCCCCGGTTGTATAATTCACATTGACAATGTTTAGACATGCCAGTTTAGAGAGGTCTCCAAAGTTTTTTGTAATTTATCTGAACCATCCTGAATTCCTATGGTGGGCTGCTAATTTTAGTGCAATAGACCTTCTTATATATATTTAATATAACATTTTCCTTGTCAGTCTGGAAATACCCAGGGAGTGGGTATTTTCTTTTAACATCCTTCTTTCAGTAACAGGAAAGCCATAAGTGACCAAGGAAACGATAATTAAGCAAAAGTACCTGATTTCAAAAACACATATTCGGTTCATGTTTGGCTCTTGGGTTATGTGAAGCACACTCGCAAAATTAAGAACGGTGACACTTTTTTTAGGGATATTTGTGAGGGTTTTGAAACCCTCCAACAATAGGTGAAAGTATCAATTTTTTTAAATCCATGCTGGTAAACCTACTGATTACTTCTGACATAAGAAATATGTGAAATGTCCATGTGATATATTCTTGCAGTGGAAGAGTGCTCTGAACAAGCCTATTATGACACCCTGAATATGTGTAAAAATTCTCCTTGCTAAGAGAACGGCTCTGAGTCCCTCCCTCGTCCCCCCACTTTTCTCTTTAAACACTGTTTATCCCACCTAATACTCCTCCCACAGGTGTACTTCTTCTGAGTACATGTGGAACAAATTCTCCTTAGAACAGTATGTCTTGAACAAATATTTTGTCATTATTAAAAACAGGTGGTTTAATTAATAAAAATCAAAATCCAGGATTTTCCTGCAAGCTTCAAAGGAATTTTTTAGACGCTATATTAAAAAAACAAAACAGGATTTTCCAAGGAAAACCTGGAATAGCGATCATTTTGCTGAAACTCAGTAGTTATCCCATGCAAACTTGCCTCTCCAGCCCTAATAACTACTTTTAAAGAACTAGGCAGCATTTTAGATGCTTTTTGAATGCGCTTTTTCTCCCGGTTGCATTCATAATATTATACATATCTGATTTGTTCTGCATCAAGGTCAAGTATGTCCATGTGCAAATTAATTTCTGGCCCCAAAATATTCTCTTTGAATTCTTAATAAGGCATAATAATGATGGGATTCAAATGAGGAGCTCTGAACAAGATTTGAGACGACCATTAGGCCACTCAAGACTTAAGAAGCTCGGGAACGTTGTAATGCAGTGTTATTGGCACTTGGCACGGTTCAGGCTGATCTGCTGTTGGGCAGGTAAAACTCATGTTTCTTTCAATGGGAATTGTGCCTGCTTAGGGAGTCTGTAATCTGGCCTCAGTTATAAATAATTGCTCCTGGGTGACAAAAAAAAAAAGACGTACTTCCAAGAGGACAGCAGGAGTAGAATAGGAATAATTACAGACAGACTCAAACCCTTTCCTTCGGCATTTGTTTTCTTTTGCCTGGTTTACTCGTGCAGATAAGCTTTCCCCCCGCCCAGGAACTTGTCCGGCCTGTGGTTAGAAAGAAAACTTTCCTGGAGGTGGTAGCTTACAAGTGAGACGAGATCTCCTCCTAAAGTTTGAATCGAACAGATTACTCCCAGCGCACACCCGGTCCTCCCTGTTTTCCAGACTGGTTCCATGGAAGCCACTGGGGCTTTGCTCTTCCAAGGGATCCAGATTCACCCCCTGATAATTACATAGCATTTGAAAGGTTTTCTTTACAAGGGAAAAAAAAGTAGGCATTCAGGCCCTTGATCTCGTTAAGCACAAAGTTTGTTTGTTTCATTGCCGAAGCAAATTGCTATAACAACTACTTGGCACTCAGTTTAACTATTCTGTGTTGGAGCCCGGGTTTGAAAAGAAGCTTTGTTAGCAGCAAGCACTGACCCAAGCATGTGCTTTTTATCTAGAGACCAGCTAGTAAAGTACACTTTTGATTACAGCTGGTCATGTGCTGCCTTTAAACTCCAGTCCAAGTTCATGAGCCTGAACTCCTGTGCCAAGTGTTGCTATGCCTTAATCTAAGTTCACACTTTTATGTCATTTTTCATCAGAAGTTCAACAATAATATCATCATAATAGTCCATCAATATTTTCGAGAAGCTCAATAGTCTGGCTAAAGCCCTGGACTCATCACATAGGCAAAACTCCCAGTGACTTCATAAGGAATTTTCCCATGTATGTAGAGAAACCAGCTTTCTCCATTCCAATAATTGTTCTAGTGCTGCTAAGCCTTGTCTGCTAGAGACTGGACTGCTGATTTCATCAAACTACTAATTAGGTATCAAGTGTCACTGCCAGACCCTAACAAATACTAAAAAGAAAACTGAGGAACAAGCATTCAAAAGCAGAAAGAATATGTTTAGCCCCTAATTGTGCAATAACAACCATTGCATTCAGGATGGATAATTCAGGTGACACCCTCCAGAAGTGAACCACTGGTAGTGAAGGGCTAGGCTCCATAGTTGAGTTATACCAGATTCATATCCTCTCTGCATGAGGCACAGAAGTGGGGGAAGTGGGGCACTGAGCGCTGAATTACACTGGTGCCTTTTTGTCTTGGTTTTCTGCACATATTTTAACTCCTATCACTAATACGCTTTGCCCTCTGGCTAATTGGAATCAGAGTCTCTGCCACAACCATCCGGGTCCCAAAACCTTCATAGATCTTCCCTTTCCCCAGCAGCTGGATCCTTTAAAGGGCTAATTCCACCTTGCTGGCTACCCTGGTTCTAGCTCACCTTGTCCTCTTATTTTTATGTCCTCTCTACTACAGCTACATTCACAATAATATCAAGGGCCCAGTTCTTCAACACGTAAATACCCTAGCCTGCAATAAAGTCACATTTTGGGACTTTATACATATACCCTTGGTTGCATATACATATGCATATACATATATATGCATCCGCATATATACACCTGCATACATATGCATATGTATGTATATGTGTGTATATGTATGTATATGTGTGTGTGTGTATATGTATGTATATGTGTGTGTGTATGTATGTATATGCAGACGTATGCAGTTGTATATCTGTATCTATAGATATAGATACACACACTCTTGAGATTCTCGTCCAGCACAATTGAGAAACTTTACTGACAAATCTACACTCTCAACAAGTTACAGCAGGCAGAGGGAGCAGTCTTCCCAGTCACAACTTTGAAACTACAAAGGGAAAGAAATGTTTTTTTTTGTGCTCAAAACATAGCCATGGCTTCAGATTTGCCGATGCAATTCTCTGTGCAATGGCTAGGAACAGGACTTCTGCTACCATCACTTTAACACGGCTTCATTTTCTTGTATTCTTTGGTAATGTGTATTTTTTCCATCCTGGTACACTTTATGATGCATCTTTTCCCCTCCCCTACTATACACTGTATCTGTTTCATGCCATTTCATATACTGCCTCACTTGAAGTTTATAATATTGATCATTATGAAAATGTATTTCCTTATTCCTGATTTGTCAGCTCTTTACTTCGGGTGTGTCTGAAAAGCTGCTTAGTAATTGTCAGCGTGGCTGGATGCCTTGTGCTGGGTCTAATGCAGCCGGCACTGTTGATCAATAATCTCCTCAGACACTTGGGGGCATTCATTCACCACTGAGATGCAGCATTGTTGTGCTCTACTCAAATAAGAGAAAATGTAAGAATGAATCTGAAGATTGAAGGGCTTCTACCTGAATACACACTGCAATGCTTTTAAATTCTGCTTTCAATCATAACTTAACTCCCTGTAAGAAAATAATAGGATGGTAGGCTTGTAGAATGAGTACCATATAGTAATGCAATAATAATGCCAAATCCCAAACCTTGGTTTGTTTCTGGAGCCTCTACTTCACATGTGAAAAGAAACGGCGAATGTCAACACTTGCTTTGACAAACCAATGGGTTTCTCCTTCAGAGCACTCAACACAAAGCCTGTTGACAGCCTGCAGCATGCAGTAGATTAAGTACAACTCTTTTTACACTGAGACTCAAGTACATTGGCAATTTTATATGCTTACCCGCAGTCTACTTTTTCTCAGTGTCTTGTTCTGGGAGCATTTTGTGGAAGCAAATAGTGTGAGGTGATGTCATTAGACTGACCTTTATTACCTGGATTTCTCATCAATAAATTGTTGACATAAAGCTGTTTAATTTTTCATTAGGAAGTTGCCCTCCCTCTTTTTCTAGTCATTGAACCTTCTGTGTTTTGTTTCTGCACTTGCATTGGCTGGCATGACACCCCTTTTGTAAGACCGCAGCTATCTGTAATGTTATTAGGTGGAAAGAATTGATCAGCAGGGCTTTGTGGACAAGTTCACCGAAGTCTTCTGCCCTACCCATGAATTACAGTTGTGTCAGCTTGAGCCAACTTGCGCTGACCTCAGACAATCTTGACTGCACCTAGTGAGACGGGGGGCTAAACTTCTCAAGAAAAGCCAAGTGAAAAATTGGAGGCAGCTGCTTGCTGACATTTTACTAGTGTCTCAAACAATAGCATATGCAAATACCTGCTTAGTTGTTAGCAGGAATAATAACAAAATTGTGTAACCATCCTTGTGTTCAGACTTCAGCTTTCTATTAAAAAAAAATCCAATATATGAGTGATCTTTTGACTTCTATCACTGTGGTTGAGAGAACTGATTCCCAGTATTTCTCTCACCATCTGTGCTTATGTACTTGAACAAATGTGACTGGAACTTAACCTGGGCAATTTGATTTTCCATCTCTCTATATGCAATGCAATGTATACAGTTTCTGATACCCCAGAGGCTTGGGGTTTTTTTTTTCTTTTTAAACAATTGTATGTGTGTAGGATGGATAATAGAGAAAGGCAAACTTTAACCTAGCAACACACTTGGCACTTGCTTTACAATACAGGAATGTGTCCTGTAGCACTGCTTTATACAGCCTGTGGTGTTTTTCTCTATAGAAATGAATACTGGGTTTGTGAAACTCTTCAGCCCTGAACAAAGCACACTCGTATTTTGTTCACAGAATATGTGTGTTACATGCTTCACTCCACCTCCTGACTAGCACAAGGATTGGAGTCAAAGTCATTCTGGGGATGTGGAAATGCTGAGATCCAAGGGGATCTCAGCCTCTGCTGAGGCTGCTATCAAGCCTCCTGTGTGTTTCTGATGTTGATGTGCCTCCATCCAAGCTAAGTGGAAAACCACAAAGCCTATTGGGCATTATCAGCATTTTCTCTACTAAAATCTGGCCTCTACTGCCCTACAGATGAAAAGCTTCACATTCTACTAGCACTTTTTGGACTGCTCTAATGAAGTGCAAATTGAAGGGATGCTTGGAATAGGCTGTGGCTGTTTAAATGACTGGTTGAAGGCGAGGATATATTCTTGCTTTGGTAGTTTAACGTTTTTTCAGTCCTGGCCCTGGGACTTCCTTTTACTACTGTTTTATCCCTCGAGACTATTTTGTGCAGACCTTTAGGCCAATGATGCCTCCATCTGAGATGCACATCAGCATAGGCGACTGGTAGGGGGCGCACGTGCCCCCCTGATGGAGCTGGTGCCCCCCCGATGGCCAACACTGATGCTGCCAGTAGGGCTGGTGCCCCCCGGACAGGACAGCTGCCATCAATGGCTTCTGCGGGTGCCCCCCCGGATCCAGGAGGCACCAGTCACTCATGCACATCCAGGTCTGACAACTGTTTCTTTTGCATTTCTTTCACCTGGGGCTTTGCTGCAAGAACTTCCTACAAGGCTGAGGGAAGGGAGGGGACAGCCTTCATTGTATTCAATTCTGTGCATCTGCTCAGTGCTTTCAAGCTGTGCAGAAACCAGCCCTTGCCTATCTGTGCCTTTGATGTTTTTGCCTACCCTTGTTCAAGACTGCTTTCTACGTTCCATGTAAGAGCATATTTTTCTGCCTGGTGTATACCTATAAACTTGAAGACAACTAGCTTTAAAAAAAATAGATTCACTTGAATATTTTTATTAGCTTTATGACCAAGACACATTTGATTGTCATGTTTTTCTAACACGTGAACCTGCTGTTGGAAGGCATGGTTTGCTTCAGTGTAGTCTTGTCTTTGTTCTACGCAGAATATTTTGGTGCTCAGAACCTTTCTTCTGATCCTGATGCAGGGATTGAAAATGTGGAGCTCTGTCAAACATCTGAATAAGGCCTAAAAGTGAACACCAAAACACAGGTGCATCACCTCATTGAGGGAACAACATGGACCCAAGCCTCTACCTGTTGTTAAACATGCATGGGGTCTCCCTAGTATCAGGAGGAATATGCACATGGGTTAGGGACTTGGTCTGAGAAGAGGCTGTAGCACTGAGTACTAATTGAAGAAAAACTTTATGGAAAAACTGCAAGTCTGCAGGATGCAGAGACAGGATGAGGGATGAAAAGAACTGTCTAAATGGAAGCTGGCATGCTGGGGCTGGCATGTTTATTATTATACGGTACATTTTTGTATATCGTCAGTCCATCTATTTTATACGTTATGTATTTTACATAGCACTGGTGCTTGCTTACTACTAATTAATACGGAGGACTGAATATGAATTGCCAACACCCATTAAGATTATTAGAAGCTATCGTAACTCGTATCATGCCATTATACTATGCTTCAAAGACAAACATGCTAATAAAAATATAGTACTTAATATCATGATCAAATGCATGACATTATCCACTGTCTTCATTCATCTTCAGTTTTTATTCACATAATTTATAAGCCAAGACATAATCGAATTCAGTGGCTCCCTTTATAGAATGTTTGATAGACAAAAAGATGCATCGTTGTTAGCATGATGGGGATCTCTGCATAAACCTGTTCTGAATAATACTTATCACATATTTCATGCTTTATATATTCACAATATTCAGCAAGCATAAACTGTTTAATCTTCACAGTACCCCAAGGAGACAGGGGATTTTTTGTATATGGGGGAATATGACACAAAGCAGTAAAGTAATTTCTCCAAAACCACACATCAAGTCAGTGATAGAGCTACAATTAGAAGTTTGGGATTCCAGGCTCCTCCGGTGGCAGCTTAGGCCACGCTGCCTCTCTAATACCAGGAGCTATGGCTCATATGATGGGATGTATTTTTGGGTTTTATAACATGCATTGCCACTGCTACTCATCTCATGAGCACCAACTTTGCTAAGTGGTTGAATACTATAGCTGAACAGTGAACATCATCATGAATGCATGCATACATACATTACATGCATACATAATGCAGATTACAAAGACTTAAGAGGTAACTAGGCCTTCTCTAGCTACTCATTGAGTGGCAGTTGTCTGGCTGCTTTGCACTGTCTGATACTGTAAAACACCTGGATGGGAGAGGAACTGAAATTTTACCTATTTTTTTAAGTTCACACTGACCATTGTGGAGCGTAAGTGTTTACATTGTATAAGGTTATGAGCAAACAGCAGTTGGGGAAGTATCTCCATTTCCCAACTCTGTATGATAATTCCAATAACAATAACATGAAGATTCATAATGGATTGAGTATTACGACAAAAAGCAGGCAAGGGACTAGGCACTGGTTGACTCAGGTGAATATGGATTTTGCCTCAGTTTTTCCTGTGCAGATGCTCAGGGGTTGGCCTATAAATTGGTTCACTTGGAGACCGTGCCTGCAGGAAGTGAAAGCTCCATTGCCAAGGGTCATAAGACTGATGTGAACCCAGATGTGGAAGTATTCTATTCTTTTTTCCTCGTGTTGTCTTGGTTCTTATTTCTAGTTATACACGTCATTTGTGCAGAATTCATGTACAGCGCGTCTCCACTGATTTCGGAGAAGGTGGGGCACGTGTTAAAGCAATGAGGAACATATGTCCCCTGTCAGCTTTCCATAAGGGAGGGAGAGGAAATGGAAGTGACAATTTCACTTTAGTGCAATTGCCAGTGAATGTGTCAGGGGCTGCTGCAATACTTGTTTTGTAAATGAAGCCTGCTTATGTCGGGGTGCCTTTTTCTGACCAAAGTATGAAATCAAATTTTTGTAAAAAGAGATCAATCGATCTTGGCCCAGTTTAAATGCAATGATGACCGTTTCCATGCCAATTACAATATAGAGGGAAAAAAACAAGAAAAAGTTGGGATGTTGCAGGTGAATGTCTCCAAACCCAATGGTTGTCAAGGTAATGAAGCAAAAATAAAATGCTTCCTCAAAATTCATTTTCTCCCAATTTGGAAGAATAGCTGCTGCACAGGAGATGTATGCAAAGACAACCAGTGCCATTAAAATGATGGGCACATCTAGCTTTTCCAGTTCTTTTCCTATTTTGTCAAAGTTGTCAATGACATGGTTCATCATCTTTCTCCTATCTAGTTCAGGACATGAACTCCATCTTTCAAGTTTTTTATTTACTGGTGGCGCAAGGTATTGATTTTCTCTGGCAATTAGCATTTCAAATATTTCGGCATTGCGGCATTGCTGTGACTTCCTTATAACAGAGGATTGACTTTTCAGCACTTCTGTGATACTCAGGGGTTCGTGGATCACTATTCTGTGTTTCATAAGTAGCGACATCCCATCTTTGGGGTCCCTGTTTTTCTTGCAGCACGGTTTGCAGGTTAGAATTTTTGACTGAAGTTTTCTGAATTCATTGTAAGACTTGGACAAGATAGTTGCCAGGATGTCTCCCATGTCAGTCAGAACCAAGAACATCAGAGGGATGCCAAAAAAAGCATATAACATACACAAGTATTTCCCAAGCTTTGTTATAGGGTAGGTATGGCCATAACCTAAAAGAAACCAAAAACAAAACCAGAAAACAGGACATTGTGATTTATTTTGCATTCAAATAACTGAACTTTTGGTGCTGTTCATGTTAAGGAGTTACTTTTAGTCAACCTTTTTGTACTCAAAATTAACATCCGTTTCAAGCCTTTAAAATACACTTTAAAACATTTGAGACAGAAGAAACACTAGCACTTCTAACAGAGCAGCCTTGTTACATATGGGAAGCTAGTTAGTCTTGTTGAATGCTGGTATGTCTGTTGGACTGAAGGCGAAATAGCCCAGCAGTTGGGGTTAGTTGAGAAGGAGATTGGCTGTTTTCAAAGCAACAAGACTAGTCATTACTTCTGGGATCCTTAGCAGAGAAGCTTGAACCCATGAGGATGTGAATTCTTTTGTATAAGTTGGACTTGAGCTGTCATGGAAAGGCTGAGAGTGTAAATGTGACATGGCCATGGGATTGCTGCCCAGCCCAAGCCACAGGAGCTCTGAGGAAGTGTGATAAGCAGTTTCAGATTCAGATTCAGATTTTCTTAAGTTCCTGACCACTCAGTCTGGTCCGTTTTACCAGACAGTGACAGAGTGAGCGCAGAGTGGTTTTCTTCATATTCCTTCTGAAAGTGTATATGCACAATCCATAGCACTTGTGGTGACCTGAAAACAGTTTGGACTCCATTTTTACTTATGAATTACCGTGTAAGAGTAGAACAGCAGCCCAAGACTCCTCAAGCTTTGAGAAAGTTCGGATCTCAATCTACAGCTAGTAACAGACATTGCATTTGTTCTTGTATAAGTTGTGGGGGGGGGAGATATGCCAGGATTGGCATGTAACACGATGACCTTCTAATCAGAGTTTAGTGAGCAAATGAATGCAATGCTGCTTTTCTGCCATTGATTCAATGATGCAATCCCAAGGTAATTGTACAGACATACTTTGCTGTATCCTGGGATAACCTGTTGCTACCTCTAACTTGGGAAACTAATTTAGGATTTATCCCAAGCAAACATGGATGTCTGTGGCTAAAAACAGACATTGGATTTCTCCTGGGATAAAGCCTTTTATTCAGGGACTGTACAGACATACAAGCCCATTGTCCCACTTTAAGTATCCATGAAATATTCAAGATAACACTTCACCCCGGACCTCCAGACTGTGGAGGCATAATTTAATTGCCATTCAAGCAGCTCATGTATATGACTGTCCCGCACCTGTTTTAATGCGAGTCAAAACCAGTGAGAGACAATTTGACCCAGGATAAACCTTACCTCAGTAGCCTGAATGATTGTCCTTTGTCCCAGGATTAATTAGGTTATCCCAGGATAAAAGTGCCGTCTGTTTGTAGCCCAAATGTTGCACTTGGCACACTTCTGTGCAACAAGTTGGAACAAAGAATCATAATGCCATGAAATTTGTGACTCAAGATCATTACTGAATGGTGTTGCAAAGCACATGGTCTGTGACTGTCTACAGTTTGGTAGACCAAGCTTTGATGGCAAGTGCTGTATGGAAATACAGACAGTGGTAGGGCTGGGCTTTCAGGAACACAGATTCAGGAATCGAGCATACATGAAAAAAAGGAGTAACTGGAAAATAATAATTTTATTCTCTACAGATCTGAAATGCATAAATATCAGCTGTAACAAATGCAGAATTATTGCCAGTCATTCTCTGTGATTTGAACATTATCAGTAAAAAAAAAAAATGGTAGTACAGAATATACTGCCATGAATTAAATTAGGACATAACACTCCTTTCCTGTCTCTATGCCATTGCTTCTTCAGTGTGAAGCTAAAACCCAAAGTTAATGCATTTCCATTAGAGGAAACTATCAGATAAATTGTATTAAAGTTTTAATGGCAGTGCTCCTCAGCCTCCAACAGTTTAAAGGGTTGGGCACTTTTTTTTTTGGTTGGGCGGGGGGCATCATTCATTTGCTTTTCAATGAATTCTGTCCTCTTCCTTTGTTAATATTTTATCTTTTGGGAAGATTTTAGGCCCATTTTTGACAAAATTAAACCAAATGCTTTCTCTTCCATTTCTTCCTTTTAATTCATACAGATGAAAATGCCTCTCCTACGCTGTAGGTCTTCTAACAGTTACCAAAATTTCCAGTGAGAACAAATATACAGGAGCTGCTATAAAGTAGCAGCTAGTTAAAAAAAAAAAAATCTTTGCCCTCCAAAAGATCCAGAGAAACACATGTGCTTTGCAGTTTCCTGTAAAGGCTGACAGATATGGGGTATTTAAGAACAAGCATGTTGGGGGTTTAAGACATTGTGGTTTCTTGTGCCTAAGGGCACAGACAGAAGTGACAATTTTTGCCTGATCTGGCCACAAAGCGGTCTATCACTGTGACCAAACAAAAGTACGCAGCTGCAGACTGCTTCAAAAATGGCCAGTTGGGTGAAAATCTGAACCCTTCTTGCATGAGGGGTCAGATAAAGATGTTTCAAAACAGAGCCTCTTCTGTAACTCGTGTCTGCATCGTCTCCCAGCCTCAAGCTATTTTCAGAATGGGAAGGGGCAGAGGGAGTCCTAGGCAGCGGGAGGCCGGACTAACGGGGCTTAATCCCCCCTAAACTGGGCCAGCAACAGTGGCTCCAGTGTCACTGCCGCCACAGCACCACACCCAGCACCCCTGTCGCTCACTCCTCCACTGCTGTGCACACAGCACCAGCACTCACCAGCCCCAGAACAGCCCAGCCCCACCAAATAATATCTTCTAGAGCTGCTTATGGAGGGAGTTCAGTCTGGGGGGGTTTCAGCCCCTGGAGGGTGGGTAAGAATGTACTAGTTTCAACCAGTATTTTTTCAAATCCAAGATGAAATGTCTGGACAGAAACAGAGAGGTAGAGAGAGCCCCCACTACCCTCCCCTGCCCGCCCCCCTCCCCAAATAGCCATTAGACCCAGATAAGTCCTTGGTATGCCATTTTTTTCACATCATAGGTGACTCTTAATGCTATTTAACTGGTTGGGGATGGATGTCTCACGGTCTCTCCTATTGGAGCTGTTCTAGTTTATTTATATAAACATTGGAGCAGGGATTTGGGTCTCCTAACCACTGTAATTACAGCATCCAATAATACTTAGTTATGCATAGTAGAACAGCTCCAAGAAGTATTAACAGAGAGATCCCTTACGCACAAAATAGCCACCAGGCTGGTGATGGTCAGGTTGGTCACAGACAGACTGTGGGTCCAAGTAATCACCTGAGATGAGAGAGATGTGAGATTCAGATCCTTCCTCTGAATCAAACAGAGCCGAGGCGTGCAACCTGGTCCCAACTTGATTTTCTGGGACGGAGCACACTCTAACTAGTGTTTTCTTTTCTTTTTTTTTAACAAAGCTTTGAAGGATCTCAGGTTCACCCCAATGCCGAAGAAAATTGTTTTTGATACACTGAAAATTTTTGCAGGGCAGGAAAACCATTTCCCACCCAGCTCTAGTTCTTCATGAATGGTTAGCTTTGTGGTGGGCTAGTCACGGCCTGTGCTGGTGAATATGTGAAAACACTTATTAAGAAGAATAACAGTAGCATTAGGCACTGGCATGGAAAGTAGCTTTAAGTGCTGTTGAAAGAGCAGGAACGAGGCAAACATTTTTGTTCATATCCAACTCGCCCATCTAAATCTGGAGCCAAAACAAAAGATTTCAGCAATACTTTTAGGAAACTTGATTAGCCATTATGCATCCACGTTCCCAAAGTAGAGGTTGTTACCTTACATTTTACATAGATATAGAAGAACTTAAAAAAATCTCCTAAGCTGTGAACTAGCTGTGAACTTTAACATGACATATGTTATATGCATAACTTCCTCTAGTGTGGAAGGCAGCACCCAGCACAATTCACAGCAGTGGGAGGACAAGGAGACACTTTGGCCCAAGATAGCAAAGTACTCTTGTACTATAATAAGAGTTTTATTAAATTGTTATACCTTGTATGCCCACAACTGAGTATCTAATTAGCAAATGCGATTGCTGTCACTCAGATGTGTGCCTAAGATGCATCGGAGAATGTTTGCAGAGTCCCTGCTAAACAAGTTAACCTGCATCTCTCAACCCCTGCCCTCCCTCCGCCTGCTTCAGTGAATTCACTGCATGAAGTACCTGAGATAAATGAAGGAAAAACAATGGATTCGGTAAGATGTACTTTACCTCAGAACTTACCCACTGTTGTGAATACAGTACAGCAGAAAAACAGAGACCCCAGGAAGGACCATTGTTCTTTTGGATTGGCAAACCATTCTGATCTAGCATCCTTGAGCAGAGGAACAGTTTTGTTCTTAAATAGCTCCTTAACTTCTGACCAGTTTTCTGCGTACGCTATTAAAATGAGATGTGGTTATTGCTTAAAGTCTGTGGACCAGATCGTCAGACACTGCAGATCAGCATACTTCCATCAGTCAGACTACATCCAGTGATGAGCTGGCTCCGTTATTTATTAAGGAAATATTCTCTCTCTCACACGTGCACATGCATGCACGTACGTACACGCACACACACTTTTCCATGCATTTAAGTTGGATCAGACCAATACCTTTCATGAATAAACTGTAGAGAACAGCCAGGTTTGGTCAAAGCAAAACAAACCGTAGCGTAACATTTAGGACAGAGCAACTGAGCGGGCGAGTTAGAAAAAAGGGAGTAAAAGATTTACCAAAGAGAAAATAAAGACAAGGTTTGTTATGTGTCTTCTAGGCTCTCCAGCTCTTTTCAGTTATGTACCTGCTGAGTGCTAAGTTTTACAACTGACTCCCAGCAAATTTAATCTTCTGACTGGGCAGCTGAACAGGAAAATAAAGTGCAGCCAGCCAGCCAGATCTTTTACTCAAAACAGTATCACAACTTATCATCAGAAAGTGAAGAGTAAAATCTCTTGCATGTTACTGCCTGAGCCCATGGCCGACCACTGGATCAATACCTTCCCCTGGCACTATCTCAAGCAGCCACTCCTATAGCCTGCCCAGAGCCCCCCAAGGGATGACAAGGTCAAATGGTTATAAACTCCTGCAGAATCGTTTCAGGCTGGACATAGGGAAGAACTTCTTTACTGTCCGAGCCCCCAAGGTCTGGAATAGACTGCCGCCAGAGGTGGTTCAAGCACCTACTTTGAATGCCTTCAAGAGAAATCTGTATGTTTTTCTTGCTGGGATCCTGTGATCCCCGCTGACTTCCTGCCCCTGGGGCAGGGAGCTGGACTCGATGATCTTCTGAGGTCCCTTCCAGCCTGAATGTCTATGAAATCTATGACTGGCATCTTTTGATGACGACTTATCCCTCTCACTCCTCCCCTAATAAAGGTCGTTTCCAAAGTGGATTAACTTAAATAAAAAAAAGACCTCTTATTGTGGACTCGGAGAATCCCCCAGGTGCTTGCGCTGGGATAACTAAGCGTACACAAGTCCTTATAGTCAATGACCAGTCGTGCAAGCTCTCTTCTTGTTCTACTGTAGGCAATGGGTAGGTGTCACCCACCCAGCCCCCGTCCAACAAAACAACCTTCCCGCTTCACATTATATTCCCTATTGTGAGATGGCTGTTCTTCACAGAGACAGTGATTATGAGCCAGCTTTTATTTGAGTCTGAACTGCGTTTATATTTTGCTGTGTTGGGCTGTAGACAGACCTCCCATTCCTAGCTGACCTGTTGGGATAAAAAAAACCCTTTAAAATATCAAGGCACTCTCAGCTGTTCCATAGCTTTGGGGTAACATTTACCCTTGCTAATGATGGGAGCAGAAAGGGAAGAAGAAAGCAAGCACCACAAAAATCTCTGCAAATATTCACACACACAGGGACTGTGGAAGTCTTCAATCTGGAAATCATAATTAGAGAAGCTAAGCACATAAACCCAATCCCTGTCTAAACATTTCAGGAAAGCTGCTTCCAGGCTTGACTTTCGTTAGCCTGTGCATAAATACTTCAAGCTAAGAGGTCTCATTTTACAAGGGAATTGGTAAGATCTGGTACAGTTAAGTCCTTTATCTATGACAGCACTTACCTGATAAATTTTGTGAGATGTTCCACAGACTGTGCATAAAATCTTCGTATTCTTTACTCTCAGTGATGTTCCTGTTCCCCTCAATGTGAGAGAACATGACAGCCCCCAGCAAAGCATAGATCACTAAAGAAGAGAGGAAGCAGGCATGAGGAAACACTGCCCAAAATAATCTTGTGCATGACCTTTTATTTTGCCAGGGAGGAGATGTTCGTTCCATCCCTTAAGGATCTTCTTGGAAAAAGCCAGCCACAGCTTTCAGGAACAAGCGTGCGGACAAGCGAGCTTCTGCTGCTGAGTGAAGCCTCTTGGCTGTAGGGAGCAAGGATTTCTCTGCTTCAAGCCTTCAGATTCCAGGACTTTATACCTGAAGGCTTTGTTACAGTCCCAATGGTTCCTTAAAAAGAGCCCATGCCTAATCAAATCTGTAAGTATCTATCTGGTGATAATATATCACACTATAGCATTGCATTACTATTGATCACTTAGAGCTGTAATGTGCACAGATCACTTAGAGCTGTAATGTGCCGCTGTATGTTTCTACCAGAGTCGATTGATGTTTAAAGTTTCTTGTTCCGAGCTCCCACGTCAGCTTCCCACTGACACAGCAGAAAAGAAATGTCCCAGTAACAAACAAAGATACACAGTGTAGATAATGGATTTGGACAAAACAGTCCCCCAGGGAACCCATGGGGAAACTGATAATCTATCAGAGGAAAGATAGGGCTGGGACACAACCGTTTTACTAATGGTCACTCCCTTGGGGCCTCGCAAGAATTTTGTCTGCCCTACAGATGTATTATATAGCTGCCTCTATGCCACATTTTATTTGCTTTTTTTAAAATTTAATTGTAGAGGATTTTCTCAGCCAGGACTAAATGCATGAAGTCCTTGCCCAGTTCTCACTCAGCCTATATTTAAGCAAAACTCTCGGACTTTGATGAGTAAGATCTGAGTTCAGACTTCAGAATTTGGGCGCACAGTGCATCCAGTTGCAAAACTAACATGCTTTTAGTCATCACTTTATTTGAGGTAATGAGCAGTATCACTATCCTTGACTATTTTACTCCCCAGTGGTACCTACTGCTGCCCTTGCTGCACTGTCCTTTGGGAAGCTACTCCACCAGTAGATGTCACTGGCATTCATACTAAGTGTCCTGTTTCTCATTTTCAACTCTTCTTTTCTTATGCCCACCCTCAATAATGTCTCTTTTTCCTTTTAGTGTTGCCACCAAAGAAACAGTTTTAATGGGGGTGCTCCCATCCTCCCGTGCTGGTGACAATTAGCTTTGGGTGGAAGCCCCCGGGCATTGACTCTCGCAGTTCCCCTATTGCTGTGTTTCCTTCTGGTAGTGAGGGACACAGGACTGAGCAGAGTTATATGAACTTTTCCAGACCAGGCTCATCCATTTCAAGGTAATAAATAATTTAAGAGGTTTACCCTCCTAGGTGCTGCCCTTCAGATGGTTCTAAGTGATGGGAAAAGTTCCTAATTGCTGCTTAGCCATTCAGTAAACAACAGCTTAGGATGATTTGTGGAAGCATTCTTGCAACCTCCAACCCCATCAGCGGAAGCTATACTGGCTTAATTAGGTCCAACCACAATTCCTTGGTGGAGACTCTGGCTCGGCGTGTGTGCACGGCTGCACTGTGAAAATGCCTTCTGTGGACTGTCTGGATGGAGAAATCAATGGAGCAGCAGGTGGTGGACACAAACGCAGATCCCTCTAGTCAAAACAGGGCCAGGCCAGGGAGCTAGGTGCAATGTGCTTCTCCATCAAAAATTATGGTTTAGCATTTTCAGATTATTCAACAAAGCCGAGAGCCTGTAACATGCTGTATGTGGGTGCCCTAGCAGCGTCCACAGAAGCTGACATTCAACCCTGGGGAGGGGGCGTATCCATGGGTGCATCTAAGATTTTGAATAGGGGGGTGCAGATGGTGTCGTGCATCATCGCATACAACATAACACACATTTTTCTCCAGTTATGTGAGAAACCTTGCTAATATGCTAAGGGGCTAGTACTATATTATTCAATTTTTAAGATTAAAGCAAAAACAAATACAACCATTGGAATGTGCACTAATTTGCTAGGTTATATATCAGGACTTGTAGTAGAGATGATATCTTTTATTAGACCAACAAGATTTTTGTAAAAAAAGTCTTTAATTGCAAGCTTTCTGGCACAAACACCCTTCATCAAGCATTGGAGAAAAGATTGTAAAAGTTCTCCTGGGTAGAAATGAAAGTTCATATTTCATAGGATTTCACAGAGGAGTCAGTAGATTGAAAACTCCTCTGGGCAGTCCGTTCACAGCTGATATGGAGTTTCTCACCTCTTGTGATGCAAATGACCTTGAAACAAAATATATAAAGTTTAAGGAAACACAACACACTCAGCAAAAATTGTCAAAATAGACAGAAGATATTATGTCATTAGTCCTGTAGTCATTATAATTAAATGTATGCCTCTTATTCAGATTGAGCATCTTAACAGTGCATGTAATCCTTCACTGTCAGTTATTTCTACACCTAAATTAATCTCACCATACCTGTCTTCAGGTTTTTAGCTAGAGCTAAAACAGTGTGCAGGGTTGTGAAAGAAAAGATGCACATTACCAGGAATGGTGAACAGACAGCGCAATTGCAGATGAAAGGATAGTTTGATCAATGTAACATCAGGACCCTTAAAAAGGAGAGAGGGTCATTAACACATGTAGAACAGAGAGAGATCAGCAGGAATCAGGGAGACCATAAAGAGCCATGAATTCAACTGACTCCCACACGGTTGCCTGAAAGGCCTCTGCCCCTCCCAGGCAGTTGGTTTTAACATTTATGTGGAGAAGGGATCAAAGGGGGGTGGCAACTGGATCTACCCTTGGGCATATCACAAGGCCTATGCACCAGTTAAATCCCATTTAAGCCCTCAAAATAGGGCTTAAGTGATGTGACAGGTTGTTGGTCTTCATTGAATTTTAATCCGAAAAGCCACATGGCAACAACAGGGATCATCTCTGCTTACTACATAACTGACCATTCATTTCATATATAGGAAAAGGACCTTTTTATGATCTTGGGATAAAAAGCTTTAGCTTGCACCAAAAAGTTTGGAGCAGGTAACTGTGTAATATCCCCTTGTTCAGGATAAATGTCAAAAGCAGCTAAATCCCTTTAAAATATGTAGCTAAAACAATAGGAGCCATGACTCAGGCAGGGGCCACGTGCAAGACCACTCAGGAATCTGAGTGGTGTTAGCAGAGTAAGACTGTGGGCTGCACACAAACTCAGGAGGCTGGATATGGTTCAAGTAGAGCTGGGTGTGTAGGGGAGAAGCAGCAGCAAAAATACCATTGTTACATAGAGGGCAGGCAGCAAGAAAGCCCAAAAACCACCCAGAGAAACACTTCTTGCATCACGCTCAGAGGAAGTCAAGAGAGAGTACTTTGTGGTAACGTGCTGCCTGAAAAAAGGCTGGGAACCATAAGTAAAGAAACTGTCTATGGCTGCTTGATTCCTACAATGTCCAAGGAACAGGACTTCTAGGTATAAACATTGTAAATAAAGAACTGTGTCAAAAAACTCCTAATTTCCACGTACTAGAAACTTCCTACAAGATGCTGAACGTTGGCTATTTGAGTAAAAAAGGATCCCAATGATTTGTTATTATTTAACTTGTACGGTGGTGGCATGTGGGAGCCCTGGTCATGAGCCAGGACCATACCAAATCTCTGTACAAACCCAGAATACAAAGATAGTCCCTATTTGGAAGGGCGCCTATACACATGCAGAGAGGCTGCTCTGATGCACTGTAATTACAACGTGTCGGAACAGACTTAATTAATCAGGTGGTAATTACCACGCTCCGGCAGATCCCAGCGTCACTTGTAGCAGCGTTCCCATACTGAAAAATGGCAGTGGAGGCACTTTAACTAAAGCTTGTTGAATGAGCTTTAATTAAAGCGCCCTTTCCACTATGTTTCAGCGTGGATACACGTGATGCTCCAGGCATTTTAATTAGAGCTGCTCCAACAGTGCTTTTAACTAGAGCACCCCCCAACACACTCCCAGAGCACATGTATAAACACCCAAAGAGCTGACAGTATCACCTTCCCAAAAGCAGTTGCTATCTATGTCCAAGAATGGGTTGGTTTCTTTGCAAAGGGGACGGGAATTCCTTACTATTATTATTAATATGAGTCTGTAAATTTGGAGTACGGCCCCCAACATATCTGGTGACCCAGGGAGCCGGTAGGTGAGGCTAGGCTGGGTAGAGGGAGTCACCCGACTCGAGAGGAAGGCTGGGTTTAGGGCAGGTATAAGCCCACCGTAGCAGGAGGACTGCAGCTCTGAAGCACCAACACAGAGAGGACACCAAAGCAGTCTGGAGCTTTGGGGAGGAACTCAGGGGCGAAGGAGGTCTCTAGGGACCCGGGAAGGGGTCTGGAGCCCAGATTGAGGGGCTGAGTGTGTGGGACCAGAGAGGGTCCAGGAACCGCAGAGGAGGGGATAAGTGAAAGAGAATATCAATGAGGATGCCAACTGCAAAACATGGGTAATGGTGTAGGGGAGGAACAGACCCCTGCAATTATCCCATAAGGTACCACTGGCACCAGGTACTCACTTAAGAGCAATTAGGGAAGCCCTGGGGCAACTTCCCTCATAAAAGTAATAAACATCAAGGTGTGGTGAGCAACTGAAGGGGTGATTGCCCAGGAAGTGAGGGCTGCAGGGACTTCAGGGGCTTCACAGCCACCCCTGGAAGGACAGACACCCTGCCACACTGACAACCTGACGAGAGGCAGTGTCAGGGTAAAGGGAACAATAAGTAACCCTTTTTACTGAAGTCAGTGCAACTCTGGGTAATAATGCACAATAGAAGTGAGTCCAGAATAGAGACTTGATTGTGGACAGGACAACGGGGCCTTGCCTACGAGCTCATAGAGGGCATGCCATGCCAAAGCAGGCATGCCGAAGAAAGCATGGAGGGACTGTGCAAGAAGTTGAGATGTATGCAATCTGTTTGGGAGCTCTAGGAAGGAGGAGCAAAACAGGTGTCATTATTTCAGCATCTTGCAGCACCAGAAATGTTTCCTGCTCTGTTACCTTCCGGCCTCTCCGCACAGTATAAGAACGTACATTGATACTGATGTAGAGGAACAGTGGTATTCGTGCACAAGAGGTGGATTCAATTCAAGGGAGCCTTCATGAAAAATAAGCACCATGAACAAGGACTCTCCCAGCAGTACTTGAACATGCAATGAAGAAAAAACATTGGCAGGCTGCCTAGGGAATACTGCTACCATTTCATATCATTTCCAGTGAACTGCTCATAAAATCTGCAGGTGATAGCAGTTCTTGTGCTACCTCTTATGTGTTTGTCAAGAGGATATTCTAAATATAGATGGGGGTATATGATGCTGGGCTAGGATTTCCTGGCCTTTACAATAACCATGGCTTCACTTAGATTGTTCTCACAGGAAAGAGCCTAAAGATTTCACACTACTAGTCTCCCACTGAGCCTCAGAAGTAGGGAGAATATGCTGTTGTCCTGAGTCAACATGGAGATCAGAGGAATCCTCAGCCATTGACCAATGCAGTCCATCCTGGAAGTTGCCGGTTTCCAGAAGGCCCTGGAGGAAACCAAATATCAGCCACAAGACAGTATTATTTTGTAGAGCACCCTCACCAGCTGCTGACTGATAGGCAGACCCAAAAGCAGGCCCTCCTTCCTAGGACATAATCCTGCAGTAAGTTGGCTTACTGATGAACGACATCATAGGAAGTATGAAGGCAGATGTTTGAAAAGCCTTTGGCATGAAAGCCATTCTGCACCCACCCCATACCAGCTCCAGCAATGTAGGCTGCATATCCAGTAGGGAGATCTGCTGATATAGCAGTGCCAGCACAGCTGTGAAAGCAGGGCTTTCTCTAGTGGTGAAAACCCACTAACATCTTGGAGAAAGTCAACCTACCTTCATTGTGGGAGGAAAGAAAGAGGCACTGGTTAGTTGGGAGTCCTGAATGTGTTACTGGGCTCTGTGGGATTGGCTGCCTTTCAGTGGGGCATGAATAGTCTAGGGCTAGGATCTAAGGAACTAGTTTCCCCGTGGGATGGCTGAGCTGCATCCCAAAGATTGAGTGCTTCTGTCTTGGACACAAGAGTTAGACTAGTTGCAGTTATTCCTTCCACATTAACCATGGCTGAGCAATGGGGGTAGAAACCCAGTCCTTGAGCAGCAGGACCTTTGTGGGTCTATTCAGAGTGTAATGCAGGAGGACAAGCTTGTCACAAAAGGGTTGCCTTGGAGAAGCTCTAAAAGGGATGTGAAGCAGAATTTCCCAGGTGACTGTGGTAGAGGCAGATACAGAATAGCTTTCTTTCCAACACTGTTCACACTTCTAAACAACCCTTTTTTTTAGTTTTATTTAAAATTGGCCTTTTTCAGGGGGAAAAAATGGCCTCTGTTCCAAAAAAAAAGGGAATGAAAATAACCCCAAAACAAAACAGAAGGTTTCATTTGGCATCAAATGAAACATTCTGGGTTGGCGCAAAGCAAATGGGCAAATGTTTCACTGAAAAGCCTGAACGTTTTTCTGTTTCACCGCAACCTGAGCTTTATTCCCCCCCCCCCCGATATTTTGGTTTAGCCACCAAACTGGAAAAAAGTAATTACTTGCTCTTAAACAGCAGCATAACACGTGCCCATCTTCCTTTACAAATGTATTTCCAAAGACAAAAAGATTATCTATGTACAAAATGTAAAACCCTTAAATCCAAGGCTTTATTTTCTGTGCCCCTGGGCAGATATGCCAGAAAAGAGAGATGGGCCTGGAGCCTGTCCCCTACCACACCAACAGAAAATACCCTCAGATGAAGCTTGGACAACCAGGATAGTTGCTCCAGGCTGAAGTCAACCCACCCCACAGGCAAATCTGTTTAACCCAAGCAATCTCCCTTCCCTTAGATGAATATGTGACCCTCATTACCAAAGAATCTTGCCCCCGTTCATTTTCCAAGACAAAAAAAACTTGAATTTGACACAAAACCTTGACCTAGGACATGGAACTATTAGCCATTCAAATGCCAGCTCGCTGTGAAAATCCCCTTCTCCTCGAAAGAAGAACATTTCCTTCCACCCCCCTCTTCTAAACATTAATGTATAATATAGTCTGTTGTATCCTAAGCCATCTCCATTTAATGCTATAGTTCTATGAACATTGCTTTTAGGTGAATTATTGATGTTTTTTATTGACATACAGAAATGCAGAGTAGCATATTACTAGGGTGTGCTTTACAATAATGTCTTAGGGAACATGTCTCCAGAACTGAATGAGGGGCATGTGCCACCACTATGCTTAATGGGCTTGCAGTTAATTCTTGATGCGAATATGTCTGACCTATATAGCACACTAGGAAATGAGCTACCCAGGTACAAACCTCTTGTCTAATACCTGGTGGGGCACTGGTAGCTCTGTGGGAGCAAACAGGGCCGAATCTTATGGCTTCCTATGAAGCCATTATGAGCCTAATGCCTTTTATCTCTGTCAAGAGTGGGAAGAACTGAAAATCCACCACGGGCTTCCATGTGTTCCCATGACAGCATGCAAAAAGCATCTCTCCATTAGGTCTTTGTGCCATATATCGGGAGCTGAGTCTGGATTCCCAAATCCAGCCCCAGCAGCTGTAAGTGGGACTCCCTGGAGCTGTAGAAACTGGAGTGTGAGTAGAATTTGCCCCAGAACTCAGGGGGCCTAAATTCTTTGCTTCTGATTACTTTGTAAATTATTGAGAAACAGTATTTTACAATCAGCTTCATACAACCAGTGAAAGGTTTGAACTAAAGAAAGAGTTAATTGGTGGGGGCATCCTGAAACCATCAGCTTCATGTATAATTAAAATCTATCTTAAAAATGTGCGGAAGGGCATACATTATCATGCCAGTAGGAATCATCCTTGCTGAAGTTACTTTACTGCAGCACACAAACACTTTATCCTTTGGTATCATCAGATGTTTATACTAATGAAAGTGATTAGCTCAGCAAGCCACTCCATTAGAGAGCTATTTCGCCCACCTGAAAGTACCATCATTATTTTTGTTCATTAATTTGGGATTGAGAGGTTATTTGAGGCACATCGCTAACAGCCAAAATATGTGTTTTATTCATATTAAACACTGACCTGGGTGCCACACAATGGTCAATTTGTAGCAGAATTTGGTCAGATTCTCCTCTCATTTAATCCTGGACAGTGTAGGTTAATGGGAGAAAAGTATACAGGATTTGCACTTGCTCTCAAAAGGCCTAGTGGGAATATTGACTTACCACTCCACAGCCTTCCTGTTCTCCTTTGCCTTCTCTCTCATATGGGTTATCCCAGTAAAAAAATGTGCTTTTCTCCGCTACATTATAGGGAGAAATCCTCTGCCCAAAACAGAAATAAATACACATACCCTTACCCTTTGTTAAAAATCAGGCACTCTGAGCTTAGGAAATGGCAACATGAAAGCCGCCTTTATTCAGATCCCCTTATGCGTGTGCATTCTTGTGCAGTCTTTAATTAGATGACCACATCTTTTTTTTCTACAAGCCCTCTGCTTCATCCAGTGCTTGGAATGGATCATGTTCACGTAATCAGATGGCTACTTAAACTTGCTTTCTCCTTCAGGTTCATTTTTCCAAAATTCAACTTGAGGCAGCCACTTGGCATAGAAAATTTCATCCCGAACCACTGGCAAAGGTATAAGCAAGTGAAAATAGAATTTTATAATGCAAAGTGTCAAGGAACAGATATGGGGAACTGTGGCTGGAAGAGGAGGGGTGCTCCCAAGATGATCCTAGCCTCTAACTAAGCATGCTTGTTAAACTGTCCTTGGAATTGTTTCCATGGTATACTGGATTTTAATGGGACCAAAAAACAAAAAAAAGTCACCCCCAACTCAAGGCCCACGGAGCTGACTGTAGGCAGTTGAGAGATGATTTGCATGAATTGACCATTTCTCCACAAATCTCCACAACTCTGTTATTATAGGATTGATTCATCCGCAGTTTCTAGTCTTCCGGGGCCTTTTCACATGTGCAGCATTCCCGGCTTGGGGAGATGCAGGTGTTTTTCACTGGATTAGACTCCTCTGCACTTTAGTCACATCCAGTTACAGGAGGGCAGATCTCAGGTCTCTTGGTTAGATTTTCAAGCTGAGCTCTTTTGCCCAAAGTGTCCTGAGCGTCCCAAAGTGTTACAGTGGGAGCTGCTGGGGGCAGAACTCTGTCGACTGGAAAAAATAGCCTGTAGTTAGCTCCCAACAGAAGGGCTTCGCTCTTTTAAAAATCTAGTCCCTATGGTGGGTTATGAGGCTGTGCGCCTGTCAGGACAAAGGTAAAAACTCAAAGCTAAAGTAAATAACTGAAAATTGCCACAAGAGGGAACTCAAGGCACACGTCTGTCCAAACATGGGTTATAAATCAAGACTTGGGGTTCTCCCTCCTCATGGGTAGCAGGAAGTTTGTTTGGTGGGTGGTTGCTGGGCCACTTAGAGACAGAGATTTCACCTTCCGGAAATATCCAGGCAAAAATCAGCATGATGCAATATAAGAATTTAATATGAACTAAGCATCCGAAACCTTGGTGAAATGAGCCCGACCTACAGCAGTGGAAATTACTGTAGTCCCACTGCCCTCAGTGTTGTCCTGCCATGGGCTTCTGCAACGCTGTTTCAGACACACACACACTTACTTTAGATTAATAGTAATTACTTCTACTCCATTAATGGCCTGACAATGCCAGTGGGAGTCAGCGGCCTGTTAACACACTGCATATGGGATAGATTGGCAGAAGGGCTGTAACAGGTTCCTCTAGCTTATAATCTGACCTAATATATTTGGGGCTTTTTGGTGCTGGTGGTGGGGGGCGTTGTTTGGGGTTTTGTTTTTTTCCAGGGACATACCGGGAAGCATTTAGAGCAATACACAGCATGAGTGTGCTTAGGGTCTGCTGTGAGTGTTTTGGTGTGTGGAAGGACACATAAAAACCACACCCACTCCTTGCTGCAGTACCCACAGCTGGTATGGCCAATGTGACTGAGGACGTGTGTGAACATATTGGCATGTCACCAAAGAAACAGACCCTTTGGTCTGCTTTGTGGGTGTGTAGAGGGAAAAGAGGAGGGGGGACTTCCTTTTGTGACTGAGATGACTGTAAATAATCGTAATAATTATTGCAGCCCTTCAGCAAGGATACGTAACAGCAGTTTGAATGCGGGGAATGAGAACTCAAGGTTATCCTGCATCTCCATTAGGTTTCATCAGGGTCTCACGCGCTTGTAGAGTTCAGCAGGTATCTCATTTCTAGGTTAGGAGATGAAAAATGCACGATAAGCCTGTATCAAGAGGGTTACAGCCCAGGCCCATCCCGCAGTGCCCAGACCAAGCAATTCTGGCATCTGGTTCAAGAAAACTGGGATGCTCTGGCCATTTCCCTCCAACCAACTCCCTGCTCAGTCGTGCAGATCCAGATTTCATGATACATAACCAGGGTATGTAGCTCTGTTTGGCTTCCCCAGCCCCCAGAAACAGCCACCTGTCTTTCACAGCAAATCTACCAGTTCTGCCACCAGCAGGACTTCTGGATCTGATAGGGAGAAGAGGGAATTAATGCTGCTCCCAGAGGGGTGATTATTTTGTTGATGTTGTATCTGGTTACACCAGATCTGGCCTAGGTGTCCCAGTGATGTGAAATCTGGACTCAGCAGTAAGTTTTCTTAGCTCAGATTCACCCAGGCAGCACTAGCAAGTAGGATAACGCTCTCTTAAGTGAATAGCAGAACCCTCCACCGAAAAAGTGGCTGGCCCAGGCCAGGAGTATCTTCCAAAGATGCAGTAGGATAGGCATTCACTTCATCCTGAGATCCTGAAATGGAGTAGTAAATCTATCATGCTACAGGTCTTAAGCACCTGCTATTCACATACCCCTGAGTGACATTCGTGCCCCAGGAGCCTGTTTCATGAGCACAACATGTTATTCCTGCAAGGACCTGAAACAACAACATACACATGCTCCATCAGACACAATGTCAGCAGGGAATTGTCTACCTCCGGGCAACTTGATTGCACACGTCTTTTACGTAGCTCAGAGGTCCAGAGGCAAACTGCAGCCATGAGGGATAGTATACGTGGATTTCTGGCACTCCCCAAGGGATTTTGAGTTCCTAACACTATGAATGGGCTGCACTCATCCATACCACGTGTCTAATTAATTCTACCCTGACTAATTCAATGTACATGTAAGTTTTCATTTAATTAACAATCTCTCTGTCTAGCTTTTGATAACACATCCTTCACTCTAATCTCTGAGTATTTTTTTCACTTCACAAATTTGCATGCCATCCTTAAGTATTTATTAGTCCACGATAATTTAATGTTTTGGTAGCCGTGATGGTCCAGGAATTATGCAAGAGGCAAGGATCTTTGTGAGTGGTATCTTTTATTGGACCAGCTGCCTGGTTGGGATAAAGTTGGCTGGGATGAAGAAAGCCTTGCATTCAAAAGCTTCTCTGACTTTATCATGCAGCTGGTCCAATAAAAGGTATCACCCACAAAGATTCTTGCCTCTCGCAATATAATTTCACAAATACAAGCTCGTCCGCACAGAGTTTAATACAAGCTACTCACAAAAGCTAGCAATGGAAATAGCATACTCTGCAATGCAGTGTTATCCTAAGGGTCCAGCAATCCCAGCACCTGGCCGAAGCTGTTGGACATGATACTCACCTTCCGTTCAGGCTAAATGAGAGCTCTTTGTTAAACAATGGCAAAGCCCCATCAAAGCGCAAGCCAGCATGCAAAAGAAAGGATAGCAATTGAGCCAAAAGTCGAAAGGGGCTCCTAGGCCTGTGATGGGGCATGGATTTGATTTCAGCTGTGTGCCCATGTGTGCGAGTGCAGGACCACTGCAAAGACTCCTGGAGAACGTAGCAAGGAAGCTTTACAGAGAACATAGCAAGAAGTACTTGGCACAGGACTTGGAGAAAAAATGCTGAGAGAGGTCTACAATAGAGGCTGGCTAGAAAGAGCCTTGGAACAGTGAGCAAAGACACTTCTGGCCTGCTGTTTGGAGTCATGCTGGGTTCAAGGAAATTAGTCTTTATGCGTGTTCATGTAAATAAAACTAATAAGTACTCCATCACCACATTCACGTCCTAATGGAAAGAACCTGTACCATGCTGAAAACCAGCTAACTGCTTGGGAAAGAATAGTTAGCAGCCTTTGCAGAAACCCATGGAGGGAACCAGGCTTTCAGAGACCATGATGATGGACAGACATGCTGGACAGATGGTATCAACTATATGGAAATAGAGAATAAGAGGCTGGGTATTTCTTTGTCTTGGGCATTCTGCTTTGCAGGCAGCATGACAGATCCAAGAGCCTGTTTGTCATATACCATTTTTTACTGAGATGTCTCTATCACAAAATCCTGCAACTCTCACTGAAAAAAATCTGTCTCTCTTGTGAATCCTTCCAGAATAGGACCATTTGTAGTCCAGTCCAATGGAGGAAAGCCTATGAGAAATGGAAGGCAAATCGTAAAGTTTATTTGCAGATTGCTGCAATATTTTGGGGTCATCTCTTTGAGAGGTCAGAGCAGGGTCCTACCATTACGTTTTTCAAATGCTGCTCTAATGCCATTCTCAATCAAAAGAAAAAAAAAATCTACCTTTTTTAGAGTCAGAAGAAAGTATCAGAGACAGGAGCCTGGTCTGGGAATTACTTTACCTTCTTGGTCTTATCCATTGTTCCTGGGTCGTGTGTTTTATATTCCTTATTTCTACTCAAACACTACTTCATTAACTGAAGAAAGACTCCAAAGGGTCAGTAAACACCAGTGCCAGAGGTAGCTTTTTTCTGCAGAAAACATTTCTGTTAAAATTGGGTGTCTCTCCCATTTACAAAACCCATCCTGGTACATTTTCACTTAGCTGTTACTTAACTGTTCTTCTTGGAAATCAAAATACGAATCAGGCTCTCCTTTTGACCTCCTGAGATTGGATAACAAACCACAATTATAATCATTCTCTTAAGTGCCTGCAACAGATCTGTATTATTCTTGTAGGGCTCCAACTGTCTGTGGATATCCACAAAAACATCACAGTGCAGTTTCTGGCAACACGTTAGCTTGCGTGTCTGCGTGCAATCCAAAATTAATAAACTTCCCTGTCTTGGGTTGTCAATCCAATCATCTCTTGCTGCAATGTTGCCCATTGCTTCTCTGAAGAATAGTTCCTGAGTTAGTACTATCATCTTTGTCCATGCTGTGCGTACTATGCTGGTGAATACAAACTCTTGCAAAGTGATATAGTCCATTGCCTTTTCTTCTTTCCTATCTTTGCCTATAGGATTGGGCCTGCTTTGTCTTGGGCTGGTTTTCACAGTGGGTGGAATTCCACATGCTGCTCTTAGTGGGCTCAAGTATGGAGATCCCTATGCTTTTCTATGTCCACGTCTCTTTCTATATTTGAGTTTTCTATGGTACCAGGGATGGGAGACCTCTGTCTGTTCTCCAGAAGCTTCAGTTTGCACTGTTTAACTTTCTCTGCTTGGCAAAGTCCAAGGGTTAGTTCTGGGTCTTACAAGAGTTTTTCTGAGTGTTTTTTGTTCCAGATCTTAATTGCAATGCAATCAATAGTAATCAGGGACTAAACTAATCCTGCAAATTTGGCTCCTAAGCTTGGGATCAGTAACAAACTCTTGCATGGCTTCACCTTCCTCTTTTACTGTATGTTTAAAAACGTACCTCATACATTTTTCCTTTTTATTTGGAATGCAGCGTTGTCCTGACTTCCTACGCACAGTCGGATAGTCGGCCTCCTTTCTCTCAATCTAACTGAAAACTGTTAAGGGTATCTAGTGCTTCAAAACTAGCTATTGTCAGAAAAAAGCTCATTCGAACAGCTGCTCAAACGATGCAGTCAGTCACGTAAAAGATACTACCAAACAAACCCTGCTTCTTATATATTCTCTGGGCCATCACAGCTATCACAGCACTACAACCCTTCCTTTCCACTGGCACACATTCCCTGCAGGTGCTGTTTACCCTACTGTTTTCCATATTGCCTGAGTTTCACCTCTGGTGGGTCTTTTAGCCACTCCTTTCCCACCCTTAGAGAGGGTCTTAAGCTCCTTTTCACACCTGGTACCACACCACATCCCGTGATACCTCAGGGTTTCAGGTCTGGCAAGAAATCAGTTTTAGTCAGTGTCTGGTTCCAGCTGTTTGTGCATCACAAAAGCTTTAGGGGACCCCAAGCTGGCTTTTCATCTGGGAAGCTCATCGGTTATAAGCACATTCCCCACAGCACCAGGCTTCACAAGCATTTTCCTGACTGCACCCTTTCTTTTTTCTCCAACTCTTTCAGCGTGAAGGAGGAGGAAGGGTTGGAGTATAAATAAGGAAACAACAAAAGTAGAGAGAGAGCTGATGGCAGGCCAGTGGAAACTCTCATTCAGCCTTACATGCCTACCTTGCATTGAAGCTGATATTCAACCCCAGCCCAAAACAGGCAATAGCCTGCTGCTTAAGATGTTCACCTAAGCTATGAGAGATCAGGGTTCAAGTTTTGGCTTTGCCTAATGCAGCTCCCATAGCCAGATGAGTGCCCTGCTCTGCAGGGTTTGGGCTTGTTGACTCTGCTTTTGACCTGAAATATCATCACACTGGCACGAAAACTCCTTTCCAGAATAAATTGTTCGTAGAAGCTGATGTGTACACTCAAAAAGCTCTGGCTTAAATTAATTGGCTTTTTCTGACAAAAAGAAAACTCAGCAAAAAAAATCCCCAAACAGCACTAATATGAGCTTTTATGCCTTGTGGAAAGTGAAGCGTCCTTACCTAACAGGAGATGTTTTGTCCCTAAAGTAACAACATTCCCCCCCCCCATCCATTTTATGTGTATGGGGTGTTAAGAACGACCCACATTATTCTCAGTCACCAGTCTGATCTGAGATTGGATAGCTCAAAGAAGGCTGATGATAGAGCACACTGCTTGAGTATTTATTTAAAATTGCATTATTAGAAAACATTTTAAATAGCCTCACTAAGGTTTCAAAGAGCCTAAGGGGCTCAACCCGTATTGAAATTCAATGGGATTTATGTTGCTTTTTTACTTACAAATAGGTGCGTGTAGTCTGTAGACTGTAAGGCTGCGTCCAGATGACCAGGGCATGCAATCTGTGGCACCACAAACTGCATGCGTAGAACATTAAAATGTGCCCCGCACTGCAGACTTGCAGCACGGGAGCAAAATTTGCTACCAGGATTTCCCACCAGGACTTCCCAGAGGCAAAAGAAAGCACCAGGGAAAAAACGGTGCCACGCACGCTGCAGTAGCATGCACTGAAACAAACTGAGGCTTGGTCCTCCAGTGCAATGCCCTGGCAGCTGACCAGAGCATCTCGATTCTCTATTTGTGCCCCAGCTGCTCCAGCCTGCTGGAAGTGGGGAGGAGCTGGGCAAGAGTGGTTTGCCCACAGTGGGACAATGTGTTGCGCAATGAAGTCCACATGTAGGGACGTGCATTGAGGCACAAAGTAACAGCACAGATTTGTGCAGCTACTATTTGTGCCGCGCAAGAACACAACCCTACTTATCTGGACACAACCTAGGAGTCAAATCACCAGCATGCCTGTGTTTTATTGGTGCTTCTGCCACTGATTCACACTGAGACTCTTGGCAAGCCACTTAAATGCCACGATTTCATCATCTTTACCATAGGGATACTACTGCTTCCATATCAGACAGTACCCTGGAGACTCTTTTAGTGAACATAACTGGAAATCACTCTGCCATCTTCAGGTACCAGGCACTCTGTAAGCATCAGGAGTTATTAGTACAATTGATCAAATAGTATTCACCAAATGGTTTTCCAGTATTTTTGGAAATCCTTTATGTGTTTATTGTTTTAACACTTTCCTCAAGTGGGCCAATAGTTGGTGAATGATTAGTCCAGCAAATGTTGTGATTGATTGAAAATGATTTCTTGGGTGATTTCTGTGGGTAATTATTCACTCCCTATTAAGTCCATTATGTGTGTGGCCTCTATTGTGTGGCTACTCTAGTCATTTGAAGACTTTTTTCCCTTTTCAGCTATTGCATTAAGTGTGTGTGTGTGTCCATACTCAGGTGGACATTATATATAAAAGATAGGCTGATTCTAGCATTCATCTCTCCCTCTCACAGAGAGCCTGCAACACGCTTGCCAGCATCTATCCTTCCAAAATCTGGGAAATATTTCTTCCCCTGACTGTTTATTATTTTTTAAATAACGATGCTAATTATTTGTCCCAATTGTGCAGATTCCATCCGGGCAGGAGGTGTTCTGATTATTCCCTTTGTTTATGGTATTAGAATTAGACTATTGCTGATCTTATTGTTCTTATTTGTAACATGTTTGCCTCAGTAGGACAGTAATTGTGTTGAGCAAGTTGGAGTCCAATCTACAAAGCCGAACGTTCAGAACTGCAGAAAAAAGGCTCCAATTTCTCAAGCAGCGTGCATATTACTCCTCCACTCGGATTATTAAATTCTAATTATAGCCTGTTGATCCCAGTTACAGTGTTGTTTGTAAATCTAAATGCAGTTCTCTAAAGGTTGCACTGATATGTATGTTTTATTCCTTAACCTGTTGATGTTTAGTAAAAATACTACATTTGCATAAGAGAGCAGGTACAGGTTAGCGTGCTCCCAATTAAGCTCTCTTGACAGAGGCCTCAGTATTCCCGGGAGCAGGGTTATTCCAAGGATGTCACCTTGAAGAGCCAGTCTAGATAATCCTAAATCTGATCCTAGCCCACTGCATTGCTCGCAGTGCCTTAGTACCTGTTGAATCTCAGAGTTGGGAAAAATAACGGGAAGCTGTGAGCTAGAGCATTGACACAAGGAATTGGAGTCACAATTCAAGCTTTTGTCATCAGCTCCCTCTGTAGCTTTGTGCTAGTCACAGACATGTCTAGAAAATGAGATTTTCTCTCCCCTACAGAACAGAAGGAGGACTATCGGGGCGATCTGCAGTGAAACAGCTGCTGAATTTAATCCTGATCTTCTGTATGGGGTTCTGAAAACCCCCTCCAAGGCCTCAGCATTTTTAAGTTCAAGCCCATTTTTCCAGTGCCCAACCTCTGTGTGCTTGTGATTTCCCACATGCATATAACCACAGCTTTCGTTTATGCCTGCTTTATAAAATGGAGGCCTCATTGACTTCGGTGGGGGCACAAGCTGGCCTACCATTCGTAAGACACTTTAGACATGAAAAGCACCAGGTAAGTGCTAAGAATGGCCATTAATTTCCATACACAATAGTTTCTTTTTTAGATTTTCACAAACATATTTGTTGGAGAATAGCAATTAAATCCTATTGGGTCTGATTTCCTCCTACTGACTTCAATAGGAGCAGGATTGAGGCAATTTTAAATTTTTTTTGGAGGGGAAAGAGGAAAAGTGCCAGAAAGGAGCACTTGCAGACAATAAGGTAAAAACTGCTTTAGAATCAGCACTATTGTATTTATTATTTTAATTTAAGTCAAATTAGAGAGGGAAAATGAAAAGCAAAGCAAAATGCCATACGTTTTAAAAGTATCTGTAATGTGCAGCGAGCCCAGGGATTTAGCTGATATGATCTGACTGAATTTTAAAGTCTTTTATTTCCTTTCCCTTGGAGGGTTTTAGAAGTAGCTTTAAGAGCCCGTTCTCTTTACTAACCATGTTGTAACCGGAAGGAGCAATACAGTGCCATTTTTTCCTTAAAAAACAGCATTCTCTGGGCACCGGTGCTGGGAATAATTAAAGTCCACAAGCAAAATGTTGTCCGGGGTTTATAAATCACTGGCCTTTTAATGCAGGCGAGCTTCTTCAGGTAGATGTGATATCTTTTATTAGACCAACTAAACAGTTGGAAACGTTGTCCTGTGCAAGCTGCCCGGCACAACCCCCCTCCTTCAGGCATAGGGAGAGTCCGCTGGTGGCTTCTAAACAGTTTGTAAATAAATGGGTTTTTTAAAAAAATAAATGGCATTATAAATAACTGGCTTTTTTTAAATAGCTGGCACATTGCTAGTACAGATACACTATATATATATATTTAATAACACCTTGCTCCTTGCCTTTGCATCACGCGGCCCCGACTCCAGTCAACGGATCCTTCTCGGCTAGAAGAAGCAAACGGCCCGCGCTCGAATGACGCTCGTGCTTGCGGCGGCTGAGAGGGCTCTGGCCGCTAGAGGGCGCCCGCGCCCCTGCCTGGGCTCCCGCGCCCGCTTCTTGCCCGGGCCTTCCGCATTGTTGAGGGAAGTCCAGGTGGAGGGAAAGTTTTGATTTCCCAAACACGCGGTTGCCATGTGTGCCGCCGGCGTTTGTTCCAGCCCAGGCTGTCGGGGAAGGAGCCTGCGCGGAGG
>NW_017728994.1:59901834-59902146 GCF_001723915.1 Gavialis gangeticus | reverse complement strand
AAGAGGCGACCGGAGGGACGGGGAGGAGGGAGGCGTCTCGCCACCAGCTGGGAGGCGACTTGCACCCTGCCGGACCAAGGTAAGAGCCGCACCGACGGCGCCGGCATCCGCCTTTCCAGCTCGGGCCTCGGCCCCGGGGTGTGCTGACCCCCACGGGCCCCTCTCCGGCCGGCAGGGGTAGGAGCGGCTCGACGTGAGCCCCAGGCGGCTGTCGCTGCCCGGAGCCAGCCCCGACGGCGGCTGGGAAGGGCCCGGGCCGTGCCACGGCCACACGTGCGCGCGGGGTGCGGCATGGGCGTACGCGGGGGGGAG
>NW_017728994.1:59899332-59900954 GCF_001723915.1 Gavialis gangeticus | reverse complement strand
ACCCGTCTCGGGGCCTGGGGCCCGGGCGCCGCCCTCGCGGAGCGGCCCCGCCGGCTTCCCCTTGGCCCCGGGCTCTGCTCTTCTCTGCCGCGCGGCTTCCAGCAGCTTCGCCCCGGGGCGCTTGGCAACGGGAGCAGCTTCCAGCTGTGCCCCCGGGACGAGGCTGGAGCCGGGTCCGGTTGCAGCGTCGTCCCTGCGCAGGAGCTGCGCCTCGAGCTGGGCACAGCCCCGCGGGCTCACGTCGGGGGGCATTTACGGACGTGCGGGGCGAGGGAGCCGGGGGGAGACCCTTTCCCAGCCACTGCTGCTGTCTCAGGGGGCTTGGCTTTGGGGCCGGGGTTTCTCGGCGCCGTGGGAAGAGGCAGCAGGGTACCCGCCAGCCCGGGGCTGCTCCCACCCGCCCCCGCACCCGCACTGCTGCTGCCGCGGGGAGCAGGTCCCGGCCGGGAGCTGCAGCGTGGCCAGGTTGCGCAAGGGCTCGGACTCGGCTCTCTGTGGAGGCTTTCACCAGAGCCCCCAAGCTGCCTCCCTGCCCACCCGGGACCTCAGCAGTGAGCTGAAGTATTTGGGGGCAGCAAATGAACCATGGGGTTGTTGCGTGCCCCAAGGCACAGGGAAAGGAGCCTGGATTTCTGGCTGCAACCAACAGCAGATATAGTAAAATACAGGAGGGATGAGGGCATGTCCACGACAGGCGAATCCCAAAGGGACACAGAATTTTGGGTGGACAATAGAGCTACTTCACTGGGTTATAAATATAGGCAGATAACACCAGTTAACTAAGTAAATTTAAGCGCTCTGAGATTCTGCACTGGCCTAATAGTCTTCTGGCGCTCCTGTTTCTAGAGACTAGTACAAGCAGAAGTCACTGGCTTGCTGCACCTACTGCACTTCCTCTGGCAGGAGGTCAGTCTAGGTGGGCAGAGCGGTCTCCTCTGGCCTTCGAATCTATGAGTCAATGAAGCCGTGGGTTTTTACTGACCGTCATTGCTGATTTTTATCGTAGCTCTAAGCAAGGAAGAAGCATGTCACCACTCATTCACATATTAATGGACGGTCCTCGCCTTCTAAAGCAGAGAGAACCAGCCAATTTTAATTTCCTTTGATCAATGGAGAGCTAAGGCTGTCATAAACCTACTCCATAAATTCTCTGATTGAAGTCAGGCAGGGTTATTTGTTTAGTAAGATGCATTCCTCAAGGCAGGGACAGTCTCTTTGTTACAGATGTATGCAGTGCCTAGCACAATGGGGCTGGATGCTGTAATCTAGGTAATGAGTAATACTCAGTGTGAGTATGGATTTCCTAATCTGGCTCCAAGTGACGATGACTCAGGTCACAGAGGACTCATGCACCGTATGTGTTGGTGGGTATGCCTATGATATGCATGATGCAGGGAGAACACAGCAAAGGATATTCCTCTAACTGAAACACCTTCCTTGGGACCACTTCTATTTTTTTTTATTTGCCGACATTTGGGTGAATGAGAATTTTAGCAGCATAGTTAAGAATAGCAAAGCTTTTAATGTGTCCTGTGACACTGCTGACAGCCATGGCAGGACTCACCACAGCAGGACTCTCTACCCCAGGGGTCTTTCCAGCCTTAGGTTCCTGATTGTCGATG
>NW_017728994.1:59893945-59894332 GCF_001723915.1 Gavialis gangeticus | reverse complement strand
AGGCATTGGCAGTGAAGACGATCTGCTCATGTTTGAGGAAGCCAGCACACAGTACAAAAATAGGGGTTACATGGTCTTTAGAAGTGGGGTTCTGTGGAGGGATTTGTCAGACAAAAAGAGGGGATGCTTGAGGGACAAGAACAAGGGAAGTGTTTCAAGAGGAAAATACACAAATGAAAATGTCAAACTGAGAGGAAGGCGCAAGCAGTAATGGGACTTTGTCAGGGACATAGCTTTCTTTTGCAATTAATAAGTTTTCTATAAAAATCGGTTTTGTTTAATGTAGATAATATCTTTATGAGACATACCCATCATATATATTATCTAGATCTATATAGATATCTATAGATATAGATATCTATATAGATCTCTCTCTCTCTTTATATA
>NW_017728994.1:59876390-59893725 GCF_001723915.1 Gavialis gangeticus | reverse complement strand
ATATATATATATATATATGGATATCCATATATATAGATATGTATCATGCCTATTTTATTTATACACACATATATATATATATAAATGTATATAAACTCACTCATGTGTGAAATAGTCCTAAGACATCATGAGGGATCTTTTAAAATTGGTAGTGAATATGTGCATCAAAGGATGTGGGGGGAAAATCTCTCAGAGCTCCACATTCCTCAAGCATGTTAACAAGCTGACTGTACAAAGGAGTGTGTTATATGGATTATGTTACACCACTCCTTCCTAAGTGCTGGAATGGAAACCAGACATTCTGAACCAAATTAAACACTTTGAAATGGAGATAATAGAAATTTACTACCTCACAGGGGTGTGGTGTTATAGGCAGGTATAGAGATAAACCAGATTTTTATGCTACTGCTATTACAATAAGTATTTGTGATGTTGGCGTTGTTGTGTGGCTCTCATTTAAGTGCCTCATCGCTAATATGGTGCAAACAGCATTCAAACTAATATCTCAAATAGAAATTGTAGATGAAAATTAGTAACTATTAAGCCATTAAATCCATCTCCAGTTAATAATTGATAGCTTCTTACAGATTTTGGTCCAGTGAGGATCTCAAATAAAAGAGAAAATATAACATAGGCTGTTAGAAAATGTTTCCTGGTGTTCAGCCTAAATTGTCTTTGCTTGTGCTTTGTTATTTCTTTAAGTTACACATCCCCATGCCATCCTAAATACTGTACTTGTTTTTCTTCCTTCAGATATGAAGGACCGTACCATGTTTTTGCTAAAGAAAACAGTCTTCAAATGTACACTATGTTTTCATTTTTATTATTATTAAATTAAGGAGCAAGAGTTCAAGTCTGCTCACTGCTCCAGGTAGGAACTTGAATATATAATAGTGTCCAAATTCCCGCTCTGTTTTCTCGTATGAACACATTGTTGAGACGGTGCGTTATTTTGCGCCTAAAAGTTAGGACATTTTTAGTAGCATTTGATTTAAGCGTTGATCCACATTCAAAACTCTTTCAACAAAGGCAGTTTAATACATTTGGTGCATATTTATAACACATTAGGAATATGTATTAAATTGTAAGAATAATTTAGTAGTAGACTAGTGAATTTTTTATCACTTTCTCAAAATATTTATATAGAACTTTATGCTTTACTTACCTGATGCACAATGATACCACATGGAAAATATACTAATTCATTAGTCTTACTTACAGTCGAAGGACTACAGAACTCTGCTCAATGAAAAGCAAACACCATTTTTAAAATGTGCATTTGGACTTGGGAAACATTTTCTGATGGGGTGACACAACTCTTTTCTCTAGGCCAAACTGAATGCAGTTAAATAAGTGCGTAGGGAACAATAAACAACGTATGAGACAAAAGGTTCATTTACATCACTTCATTATTGCAACAGAATTAGAGGTCACAGAAGGCGCCATAGTTACAGGATTCATATTTCCTGCTCTAAAATAAATTCCTCATTTTCCTCCTGATGTTTGTTTGCTTGTTTGTTTGTTTGTTTTTCTAAATGTCTCCACTTTGCTTTGGCATTTATTTAGCAGCAGGAGACCATTATCCTTTGAGGACATCCCATTCCATTGTCATTATCTCTTAAATATCCAAAGCAGTGCTGTTGCTATGTGTGGCCTCTATGGTAGGAATTTTTATATAGCATTCACTGTTGATTTTTCTGACCTAACCTCAACCAGGCAAGTGTAAATAGTAATGTTTAAAATGGAAATCTTTCATAAAGTTTTTACAATTTTTCCCCCTAATAAAATACCTCCAGAATGTATTTGTGGCTTGGTTGCTTTGCTTCGTAACCAATATATGGTGAGAGAATAAATTCTGAGTCCTCATATTTCTAGCGGGGATAAAGAAGTGTCATATAAATCAAAGGATTTTGGGGTAGGAACTCATTCCCCAGTTACCTTCAGGAGCATAGACAAAACACCAGTTTACAAGAGACTAGTCGCTTTGAAGTCACTGGAGCTATTCACATGAACTAGTTGAAGCAGTGTTTGTAAGCTTGGAGTTTTAGGGCTCAAATCAACCCCTCTTGAGGTCAATGGAGAGCCTTCACCTTGGCTCAAGGGCCGATGGATTAGATCTTTTAAAACGATCAGAAGACAAGTACTGTGGAATATTTTTATTTGTGTTGAGTTTTCTTTCCTGCTCTTCTGTTTTGTTGATCTCAGAACATCATGCAAATTATCTGAAAATCCTATTATGTGCGTTATCTACTGCCTCTCCTTTCAAGTACAGAAATCTAATAATCTATCTACCTCACATGTCCTTCGATATGCATACTCTAGTTTATCCAATGTGGTTGCCTTTCTTTTCATTTGTTCTAAAATTCCTTCGCTTAGGCATCAAGGTCTTTGTACGATTCTATTTCATTTAGAAAATAAGTGGATCATTATTTTCCTTGAGAACCAAACTCTAGCAGTAAGTAATTTCTAAAGCTGTGTCAAGTGTTTCAGCATAAAAGTTATTCTTGATCTTTGAGTTTGTTAGATATGTTTACATCTAATCAGCTAGCTCCCATTAAACAGAGTGTATTTAAAGTTCTTTTTGAAGAGTATAATGATTCCCTCTGCACCTATATCCATATGGCCACAATACAACAAAGCATGTAAGCGTAGACTTACCTATAAACATTGGGTAGCCTTATCAAAGTCAATGGGACCGCTCATCCATTTAAAGTTAAGGATGGATGCGTATGATTTACTGTATAGGAATGTTAAGCTTCTTGTATCTGCGCTTCATTTTAATCAAATATTTTTAACACCTTGGTGGTTTTCCCTTGATATTGCCTAAAACTATAGCTTTAAAGAAAAAAAACAGCACCTTGCATTTTACAAATCTGACTTGCATTTTACAAGTCTCCTATTGTGTCCCAGGTTTAAAAAATGTGTTTGTTCCCCTTTGAATGACTGTACTGAGCACACAAATCTGTGACTTTTTATATATCAACAATTACATTTTAACCATTGGATATGGCTCTGATAAACTCTATTCCAATTCTCTTCCAGCTAATTTTTAAATGGCTCAACCTGGGCTATTTTGAACCTTCACATGCTTTTACTTTTTATTGCTATTCTCCAGTGTCGCATTACTTCTGCTCTTTTTCAACATACCTATTAGTTTTCTACAATGTATTAAAAATACTTCTCCAGACGTGTGTCTATAAATTACTAATGGGCATTATTTGCTCTAAAACAAACAAAAAAAGGCAATACTTGATCCACCTAATCAATCCCCTCTGATAAAAAAAAAAAAAAATGGAGAAAGAGACAACTTTTTCACCTTACTTTGATGTTGGATGTTTTCAGAAAAAGTGGGGCAGTGAACTGCAGAGATCATGTCTCTTTATTAAGAACCCCTTGTGATTACCCCATAGACACAGGATCATAGGAAAGTAGGACTGCAAGGGATCTCGTGAGGTCATCTAGTTCAGTCCCTTGCTCAGGGCAGTATCATCACTGACTAAAAACATCTCAGCCAAGTGCCTGCCTAACCTGCATTTGCAAATTTACAGGGAGGGGTTTTCCACAAATTCTAGCCAATCATTTCCCAATCTGTATTTGAGCATGCAGTATTCCTTCCCAAATTTAAGACTTGTTTTATTTGTGCATTTGTCCTTGTTTTATTTCGTGTCCTTCATTTTGAATGATTTCTTCAATTTACAGCAATTCTAGATCTTAGCCCTGCCCTCCAGGGTGTCTGCAGCTCCACCCAACCTGCTGTCATCTGCAAATTTGCTAAATGTGCACTCAGTCCCATTACCCAAATCATTACCAAGCTGCTAAATAATACTGGACCCAAAGCAGACCCCTGGGGAATCACACTTGATACCTCCTCCCAACTAGACATTGAGCCATCTCTGACTACTTGTATAAGATCAGCCAACCTGTTAGGTATATCTACTTTCAGCTAATTTTCATTAACATGTTAAGGAAATAGATAAATAGAGAACTGATTCCAAGGAACAAACTTGATGCTATACTCACTAAACACTATTTGACTTTAAAGTTGTGAGATTAGGGTCTATGAGGTGAAGTCAGTGTATGGAGTCTTGCTGGGAAAGAAGCAATTTTGCCAAGTCATTGAGGCTTGCACTATTATAGGACAAAATCAATCCCTGGAATTGCATCCAAAAGGAAATTAGGAGTTGTTGCAAATATTGCAGAAGAGGTCTAATAACATGCCACATAGCTATTTTACAAAAAATTAGTAGAAGATGCAGCTTCTGAGGGACCTTCAAGTACTGCTCCACATAAGATCACGTTTCAGTACTCCACTGGAGAAGTCATAGTGACACAGATCACAGACATGCCAAATATGTCTTAGAGAAGAGTTTGCAGGCATTTAACTGACAGTGCAAAAGGGTGATATGCTGACCACTCTTCCAGGAGTAGCTGATACAAAATCATCTCTATATTGTGAAGAACTTGCTCATGATTCCTGGGGAAAAATTCCTTCCTAATTATAGTCTTCTCCAAATCCTTCCCTGAACCTATTAATATCAATGTAGTTAGCTGGTTTAGCTGGCAGGCAGCTTCCCTGGTCCAAATGCCAATGTCATCCAGGCACCGGGAAAGCAAATATATGACACTGTGATAAAAAAAAGAGTCATCGCTTTGTGACATTCAGCATATTTCTGCCAGGAGAGGCCAAACCATTGCAGTGGTGCTTCTCCCGGAAGTGCTGAGCAGACAGTTGATATGGCAGCCATGCAGAACCCACAGAGAAGAAATGATTGTCTTGAAGTAAAATCACTAGGTTATAAACCAGGACATCTGACTTCAGTTGCCAGCTCTGCCACAAACTCCCTCTGCTATTTGATCTAGTAATTTAATAACTCTCTGCCTCAGTTTCTCACCTTTGAAATACTATGGGATCATTATTTTCTCTGTAGTTTTGACAGTCTTGCCTCTTACAAAGCTCTATCATAGACCTCATAAGCATGCTCTGTCTACTTTAGGGATTTGTTACTTCTCAGGTGTTTAATTTTGACCATAGTTATTTTGAGTGTTGTGAAGTAGCCTTATAGCTGATAGCTCTAAGCTGTGATCACTTTGCTTCAGGCTGCTTAATGTAAAGTGCTTTGAGCATGGACCTAAGGCTCAGAAAGACATGAGTTGTAATCCCAGTGCTAACAGTGATTTGCTGTCTAGCATTAAGCAAGTCTACTTCACCTCTCTCTGTTTTCCTTCCACCTATGCAAAATGGACATATTATTACCTCCTTCTCCTCAGACTGGCTACTTAGCTAAAGTTTGAATCATGGTTTGAAAATAAAAAGAACTATAATATTTCTTTAATGAAAAGAAAATAAAGCTGGACCGAAGGAGATTCTCCAGACTGTCTTGGCTAACTCTTTTCCACATGCTTCAGAGATTAAATTAATCAAAGGACAGTTTAATATCGGTACTGTATTTTCTCACATTCAACACATACCTTTTTCTAAAAGAAACAGCAGCTGGAAATTTAGGAATGCATGTTAAGTGAGGAGATATGGTCAGACGCAGTGTCTATGAGTTTCCACAAGGTGCAAGCAATCCCCTAGGAGCAGAACAATGAGCAGGCTCAATTCCCTAGCTGCTGCTTACTATTCAGTTGCCTACTACAAGGAAAGATCATTTTTTCTTTATTCTGCCTTTCAAAAACAAGGTGCATATCTTATTCCAAAGCATGTTGTATGTTAGAAAATATGGTATTTGTTAAAGTTCCCAGCAATACAACTCACTATACTGCATGGCTGATTTCCAGCTGAAGTGGCAGAAGTCCAAACACTGGAGTAATTTTAAAATTAGGTCAGGCGAAGCTTTTTAATATTGTGCATTAGCAGGAGGGTGGCCAAGATAACATACTTCTGAGTCCGAGGTATCTGTGAAAAGCTGACGGTTGTGACCTGGCTGGAATGCACTCCACCCTTCTCTCTGTGTATTTTCACCCGTGCTGTCACTGCCTTGAGCCATGCCTGACATGGCTTTAAACTAGCTATCTCGGGATAGTGCCAGTGATGTAAGCACAGTGGTATGGATCTCTCTCAGGGCTAGATGTCCCAAAGGTGGTTCAGAAATGGCATCAGCATACTCAAATATCCCACTGTCCATGTCTGCAGGACTGTTTTGGCAAACACTGCTGCCTTCCGTCAGGTAATAATTATTCATATTTGCCCATGTTGTGTCTCGGCCATATTAATTAATCATATTCATGTCTATAATTTAACTCAGTACAAAATGTCAGGTCTCCAGCACAGGACCATTCATTTCATAAAGGCACTATAGTAAGGACCTATTCTCCAAAGGGTGAAGCATCTCAGGGCTGTTCCAGCCAACCAAAAGTACCAGGGTATTGAGAGCACATGGTTAGCTTACCAACTCTGTCCTTGTGTACTCATCCCAGAACCATGATGGCTATGTTGACTTAAGATGTGAGCTAATGGGGGCTTTTGCCCACATCTGCTAGTCTATCACCCTGGTGTCCCTAAGCCTGAGTGCCATTATCATAACCTGACCCTCCCTTTCTGCCCCAGCTAGTAGCTTTTGTTGTGGCCAGCAACCTTATGTCACTTGATCTCCTCCTGCTCATGAGTTCTAGCCTTCAGCTCCATTTACTTCTGCCATGAGCAGCCTTTTTTAGTCTAGCCTTCTGTGCTTTGAACCCCACTCATCCTCACCACTGCACCTGCTAGACCAGGGGTGTTAAAGATAGGGCTTGCGGGCCAGATCTGACCTGCAGAACCCTATTATCCAGCCCAAAGTGCTGCCTGTGGGTCTCAGACTGGCCCCGGATGCTGCATGTGTTACATGGGGTCAGTCTTTGGGCCCAACCCATCATGCAGACTAGCCCCACACCCTTCCTCTGGCCCATAGGGCCAAATGAGTTTGACAACCCTGTGCTAGACTTATCTGTGGAGCTGTCTGTATCACCATCTCTTTGGTCACCTGCATGCCTCCTCTGGTCCCCAGTTTTATGTTTTGTCCTCCCACAATCTGGGCCCCCTCTCCAGTTTGTTTGTTTTTTTAACTTATAATCAGTGGACAAACCTCACTGTGCTCACAATCTCAGAGGTTGAATTTTTGTGATCTGTTCATAATTCATACTTGTTATCTGGCTCTGCCCAAACCAGAATAACAAATCTGCCTAACCAGAGCTAGAAGCTGAAGCAAGACAATATCAAATAAGAGGTAAGGTGTGATTTATTAGTGTTAAGTATGCTTTGCAAATGGAGCCAATTAGAAAAGGAAGTGGTTTATATTTCATTTCTGGATTATCTGCAAACCAAGTTTGGATGTGTTTTGAGAAGGTATGCTTTAGCCAAATACAAGCTGTGCTTTAGGAAAACATAAGTTACTGGCTATGTTACAAGGCCAACTGGGTAAAATTTAATAGCCTGTGATATGCAGAAGGTCAGAATGGGTGATCTAATTGTCGCTTCTGGCCTTAAATTCAATGAAATGATGAAAACTTCCTGTTTTCTTTAGCCTAACTGATACTTAACCTACTTCAGTAGTTCATCTTTCCATTTTCCCTTGCTATATCTATTCTGTGAGAATTCTTGCCAGAACTTTACTGCTTTGAAAATCCATTTTTCTATTACTCTCCTCTACCTTTGTATAACATTTGTCCTTTTCCATCTGAATCAGAATCATGTTAAACAATTCACGGAGGGATTATCTCCCTATTATACGCTTTCTCTACAAAGCATTTTTGATACTTCATATGAAGTACACTATGTAAAAATACAATGCATTGTACTGTTTTAATAGCATAATTCTTCAACACTTATGAATGCATTCTCACTTGTTCAATGCAGATCATTCCCATTGACATTAACAGGACTTCTGCCAATAGAAGAATGAATTTGTTCCAGTGATAAATGGAGAAATTAGACCCCAAAGGGTCAAATTCTGCCCTTCAGGAGAAAATTAATGTTTTAGACCAAAACAAAAATTCTATTTATGAGATGACTTTCTACGTATTAGATAACTCTTTCTCCTAATTTTCTCTCAACAATGCCATGGAGGTACAAATCACTATGGGCTCAATCCAGCTCCTGTTATAGACCATACAAAAACTCTGGGTTGTATCAAGACACAAAGGCTTGATCATTTTAGTGTGGCATACCTCCATATAGGATCTTGGGAACAGTGTGGTCCCATTATTTTCAAGAGGATGCAGGTTGATCCCCTTCCAATGACGCAACTAAGAAGTGTGGTCCCCAGAAGCTGAACCCCTTGAATCTGAAGGATCTGCCAGTGACCAGATAACCTGTAAGCCTTGTCCTTCCTGCTTCCCTTAGTCCTTCCTCCAGCTCCATGGAGCAGCACTCAGAGGAAGCACACATCCAAGAAGTCTACCAGCAGTTTCCCCCAGAAAACGTATGTAATCCCCAGTGAAGAAGGTTGGACCAGCCCACAAATTTGTGAGTGGGATAAAACCATGGAGACCAACTGATCCACTCAGCCTCTCACCATCAGCCCTTCGCCCTGTCCTCCCCCATCCACATTTACAAAGCCCCAAACCTTCAGACTACAAGTGGGCAGGCTTCTAAGAGGATAGTATTCCCCACACCCATTCTCATGTCTCTTTTGGCGAGGTCTTCAGACTCAGGCTTGAATTACTTTTGAAAACATATGGGAGCCTTTGGAACTAGATCTAATGTAAACTGGCTTCTCTTCTATGTTGTTGTTCCACTGATATAGGTAAGTATACTCTACTGCTCAGCTTCCCCAAGAATGTTTTCCTGGAAGAGAAATAATGTAAATACAACAAATGTAGTGTTTGAGCCTAAGAGAAGGTTAAATATTTCATCATGTGCTACCATTAGTCTAGCTGGTCCCATATCCAATTTCTGGCAGGCGTTACCTAACATTTCTAAGAACAGAAAGAGAAGAAGATAAACTTTCACTTGCGAGAGAACACTGTGAAAGGTAGTTTCTACTGTCTTCTTCTAGATGTTGTCCATTTATAGCCTGAAGTATGAGATTTGATAACTCAGATCACTGTCCACCGTTTTGTTGTGGAGTAGTCATAACACGACCCAGTCCTTTTTAAAACAGATCCAGATTCCTTCCTTCAATAAGCAGCAGTAGCAAATCCCATAGGTCAACTAGACATGTGCACAGTCATTGACTTTTCATTCCAAGTTTACTGTTTTCTAATTTAATCCAGAGTTTGTTCTTATAATAGACGGCAAAGTAAAAAAGAAGATCCATTCGGTATAATATTGATTGCCGCAGTCAAGTGTCCTCAAATTCTTCACTGTTCCAAGCAAAATGATTCTAGACTTTCCAGTCTCTCATTTGTAAATCCTGCCATACTACTAATCATTTTCGTCATCATTTCCTCAAATTTTTTGGACTCTGCTGAATATCTCATGAGGTGTATTGAACACAGAGGTGAGCTGGACACAGTATTTAGATGAGCCTATACAGTCATTTTACCTCATTATAAAGTAATCTGCATTCTTACCTACCTTCTTTAAATGCAGGCAAGCAACCTATCGGCAGTTTTTTAAAACCGCCACTGCAAATTGAGAAGAAATAGACATTGATGGTTCCTGCTGCACCTCTTTTTCCTCAGAGGATCCTGCAAATTCAGAGGCCTTCAGATTATTCGAGCAATGTAACTAATAATTGGCAATGTGCATTACCTTACATTTATCCACAATCAATGTCATCTGCCATCGTGCTGCCCAATCTCCCAGTGTGCTTAAGACCATCTGGTAAAGTAGCCATCACAAGGTGAAATATCCCCAAATCCTCCCCCAACCCTCCACAGATTTTAATAACCCAAATGTCTGTGCTATTGGCCATTCCACACTCTTCATCTACTTTCTCCTACAAGTCATTAGTAGCTGTATTGAACTATTAGGAGTACCCATTTGAGGAATGAGTGTATTGAGGGTAATGAAATTCTCGATGCCCAAGCCAGAGGTCAAATCCAAGAACATATTGTAAATGTAAGTAAAATTATCTTTTGGCATGTCCCATCCTTTAACTCCCAAAAGGACTTCAGCCTTTATCAACTTGCAACCCAAGTTGCTTGACTGTTAGAAAAAAACTTTTCTGAAACAGCTTTAACATTGTTCTTGTTTTTTCTTTTCTTTTTTTTACATTTCAAATTTGCCAAAGATTGGCCACTTGATAAACTACTAAAAACAGCAAAAAATGTAAACAAATAGACCTCATCAACAGTTAAAAAATGTCTTGGTTGCCATATCCTATAGCCTCAGGTCAGTGCCTGAGCACAGTGGACAAGGATCTGAAGGAATACATAGTGACCTTGAGTTTCCTAATTGTCATATTGTTCTGGCTTTTAGAAAGTATCTGAGCATATCGGGGAGCAAATTCCTTAATGAGTTTCCCTTATGTAGCACATCTAGTTTCTAGAGGGTCCTTAACATGAGGAGACGAGGGCAAGGATACAGTAAGTTTGAAAACTAATGCTCTTAGAAAATAATGGGAGGGTTTCTCAGTAATTCCATAGATTCTGGGATATTTGTTTCTGTAAGATGCAGCCCTTTAGAATGACCAATTTATGAGTTTTGTGCTGTGTAACAGGGCTTACCCTGTTCTGCCTTCCTTTCTATGTTACCAAGGACTTCCTTGGTTCATACCAAAGATCTCCATCAAGAATTTATTGAAAATCTTTTGAAATTCCAAGTAACATATGCTTGGTCACTATTATCTATAATTAGAAAGCAATAGGCTTTCTACTAATATGTGCAAAAAGTCAAATGTTTCTCCTTTTATCAACAAAACTGAATTTTTCATGAACTTTGAGAACTTCATCCAGAGGCTAATGAACTATTAGAAAGACTGCCATTGATTACAATGGAATTTGGAACAGGCCCTGATGTTTTATCATTCCCTATCCCTACACACTATTCCTTCCAGCAAAAGTGTCTTTGTTTCCAAGCAATGTTCTCCAATATTGTGTAATTTTGGTGCCATTCATACTCAGGTAATCACTTATGGCTTGATAGTTCAGACCAGCTGGGTGACCCCAGCTCTCACTGAAGTTGCGATGAAATTTTGAGAGGGTAAAAATCACCCATTTCACTTTTCTCTATCAAACTCCTTTTAAATTTCCCAGAAGCTTTGCTAACATTTCCAAGAAATCTAAACATGCTTTGTGTTGAATCTGGAGCTGTTTAGATCATCAGCTTGAAAACGTTGGGAATGGAGTGGATTTTTGCTGTTCTGCTTAGAAAAGTGGCAATTCTGACTGTGTTTAGCTTTAAGCCTTATGACTATAGAATCAGGTTCAAGATCACAGTTTTTTACATTCAGGGCTCTCAATGTCCACATACAAAATACGTACAACAAGGCCCAGCAGGTGGACCAAAGCCAACAACTCAGTTCCTCCAGTACAATGGGACTGTCCATTGCAAGGGCATAACTCATCACTGCAGAAGAGAGAGGAGGGACTATGGCATGCATCCCCATTACAACCAAGGACCTTCATAAGCCTTTTGAGCAGCTTCAATTCCAAGTACAAGTCACAGGTTTTATACCACAGCTTTTCTGATATCACTGCATAGCAGTATTTGATATATTAGAGCTACCAAAACATACCACCAATAACTTTTGCCTGGGGGTGGGGGTGAAAGAAAGAAAGAACAAACTATATCAGACAGTTGTTAGCTATGTGGCATAATGCAGTTCTCACACACTGCAGTGAGGAGCACAGCACAGAGGAGAAGAGAATAGTTTTTTGATGAGGATATAAAGACTAAGGGCCAGATCCTATTCCACCTATTAAGTGCCTAAGTGCAATCTGATTCCACGCTGCTCAAGTCCCTGAAAAACATTAACATGACTACTTTTGAAACGCACAGTGACCTTAGCCTTCAGACTAAAGAGGAAGAACAGGACCCATCCAGTTTTTGCTTTAACAGCTTGCCATGGACACAAGCAGCAGGAAATAAGATCTCACCTTGGTGCCTAAGTCCACTTCGGCATCAAATAGGTGGCACTGAATTTGACCCTAACTTCTCTGAGCCCAGAAATAGTCACACACTTCTTGTACTGGATATATTTATTTACTAGTGACACACCACGTGAGCCCCTATTTGTTCTGTGCTTTCTGTTCCACATGTATGTCTTCCATGTTGAACAAAGGTGTTGGGCATTGGATAGAAAACTACTGAGAGTATGATTTTTAACTGCTGTATTTCTGTTAATATATCCCCTGAGCGAGGAGAGGCTCATGGATTGCTCAGAACCTGTTACTCTGCTTAGAAGCTTTAGTATATTTTTGTCCTTCCTCACCTGCTGAACACTGATTTTGCAGTGAAGTCAGGATACACCATTATTGACCCTTATGCATTCACTGGGTATTTTGTGCACATACCCTAATGAGCAAAGAAGGGGGACAGGGTCCCTGGTACTAGTTCCTCCTCTCTGTCCTGAAGGTTGAATAGAATTTTCTCCCCAACATTTGCCCAGCAGCTCAGTGCTTTTCATCTGCCTCTGGAAATTTTACTTTTCCTGTACATCTCAGCACTGAAGTGGGACCGGTAGCACCTTCAACTGCATCTGTAACTCTACGACAAAAGCCTTTGGGGATTGTAATCTAGAGATCTCAGAGAACCAGAAAACGTGGATATCTACATGGACAGGAACTCAGATCCATGCAAAATATTCTTTGGATAAAACTCGTGTTACACAATAAACCATGCGGGTTAATCACAATCTTTTGCCTGATTATTTTTTTTAAATCTCAGGCATATGGTCTGCAGTTCAATTGCAGTTTAGCAACCCACTCAGACTGAAATTAGCAGTAACAGGTTGTAAAACAGTAAAAAGCTGTAAAATCAGCGATGAGAGGGGCTTTGGAGTGTCTGACTTCCTAAACCAGAAATATTCCCCTGACCAGGAGGAAGCTAGAAGCCGATAGGGATGAAAGCTTTTTTGACCTACAGGTGTAAAGAATCTTAGAATCCAGACCAAAATAATAATAGCATCAATCAGAAGCAAAGCTTTTCCTACTTATGCCACTGACACTTTTATAACAAACAAGATAAACTAGCCAATGTATTTAAGAATGGTCAACATAGTTAATATACTGTAACAAGCTTGTTTAAATCATGTTCTAAAAGGATTAGTGTAGTCTATTTTCTGGACTTCAATTGTTGGTCTACTATCTTGCATTTGTTCATTTTAAATATATATTTTTATACAGAAATATCTGTTTCAAGTCCAGTCTTGATCTGGCTTACTCCAGGTTCACATCAGCGGTAAAAGAAGTGAGCCTTTTGGAGTGTATGCTGATCAAAATAAAAGTAGATACTATATCTCTTCAATCCTTGGGAAGAAAAAAAATAATATTTTTTTTTAAATATTATAGGAAAGGTAAAGTATATAGGGTAGGCAAATGGGTGATTGGTGAACTAATCAACACAGTTATCTCTGAGATACGGTTTGTATGTATAAACATTGGGCTGGATCCTCCTATTTGTTGTATGTGCATGGGCTTGATAAAAATAATTGAACAGGGTAGAGAGCTCTGCCCACACAGTTAACTGCAGGACTGGAGACATTATTCTTTTGTATCCCACCATTCATCTCTCCAGACAATAACTTTACACGTTTCCTTTTTCTGAACAGCATAATATTGTATTTGAAATATATGTAAGCAAGCTTAGCTGACTTAACAGGGGGAAATCATTTTCATAGAACCATCTTCCAGTGAGCCAACAGGTTGTACAGTAGGGTGTTGTAAGACATCATGTATTGAGGCCAAAAGTCCCATTCACTTCACAGGACTTTGGATCAGGCACTTATTACAGGAAAAGCAGAGTAAGATCACACAAATACATTATTTAAAATTCAAAAAATTCTGCTTCAAACAGTGTAATTGAGTTGAACAACTACATGTTTATTATTATACCATATGCCAAGACATTCACATAACTAAAAACACGGGGGAAAATGTCATATACACACCCACACACCTATACAAATATAATTATAATTTTGCTCCACATTTCACAATAGACCTTTCTGGAAATCAATGTATTGCCTACTCTGTCTTAAAAGGTTTGTTATGTAAAAATGTTTTAAATAATACTTGATTTTATTTAGCATATTTAAAAAACATATGCCCAACCAGGGTTGTTGATACTGCCACACTCATTAGCCAATTAATCATATATATGATACATGTACTTATGCATATACCCCCTTATGTACACAAAACTTCAGTTGCTGTTAATTGTGACCATAGTTCATTCGTGTAAAAGCTATTTGTTGTCCTTTAATCCAGGCTTTCCAGTTGTTACAATCACTTGTCACGGCTGCCTTTTGTAAACTGGTGGTGTCCCTTTTTAACTTCCACATACACAGAGCAGTTCACAGGATCAGGCCCTCAAATTGTAAACTCTTTGTGGCAGTTAGCTCATTAGTTCCTCTCTATATACTCAGTACAGCACCGCACACAATAAGGCTCTTATTTACTAGGGGCCTCTAGCCACTATTGCAATGCAAGTTATAACTAAACAATATAATGACAAAGCATTAGAGACTGCTGGAGTTAATTTGCTCAGAGGAAGCAGAAACCTGGTCTATCTAGGTTAGATGCTTCCTGCATAACATTATATGCATATATATTATATATATGTATGTAACACATATACTGGGGTGTGTTGTATATAATACACATACACATGTATACATATGCACATACATATGTACACACTCGAAAATATATACACATGCTCGTAAATATATACACACTCACTTGTATAGATTTAGGTCAGGAATGGTTCCTGTATCTACTTCTGAAAACTGCAGTGCAAGTAATTCTAGTTCAGATGGCCATCATTGATTTTTTTTTTTTTTTTTGCTAGCCGCAATCTAGTTATACTCATTGTTTTATTTTACTTTATTATACTTTATTTTATTTTATTTCTTGGTCTGAAATATCCCCACTTACACTCGCGCCAGCCTGAGCCCTGCTCTGTTCTCAGTTATACTACCCCAGAACAGAAAAAATGTCTTTGAGGTCAAGACAGTTACACCCTCCAGGAGACCAGGATCAACCCCAAGAAGTAGAGCAGCGAGTAACAGCCATCGGCTGCAGGCTGCGGCTGACTTGCCCAGCTCTCGGCACAGTTTGGTTCAGAAGGGGTAACATTGCCCCTATTGCCACCTCTCAGCAACAGAGAGAAGAGCCTCACTGATACTTCTGGGCTTGTGTGAAAAATTCTCAGAGAAAATTCTTTCTCTCTCTCTCTCCTGGCCCCTAAACTCTTTGTGAATGGGGCCAGTGCAACATGTGGCCTTTCACCCCGCCCAAGAACCACTGCCAGACAGCCACACTCAGAGAATTGTTTGTTAATAGTCCAATTAGATAATTGCCATCTTTCACTCCTTTTGCTCTACGTTTCCCATAAAGGAATGAATAAGGAGAGCAGCATGAAGAGGGGTTCTGCCCTGCAAGGTGACAAGAAGGGCTGGAGCATGCTCTTTGCACAAGGCCATTTGCTTGAATTGAATCATTGTAGCCTAATCAATGGTCTTATTGGATTACTGGCTGTTGCGGTTCTCAAAGATATTGTAGCAGAGACAATGAAATAGCTAGGGGAAAACTTTTCTCCTCCCCCCCCCCTTAGTGGATCACGCAGTTGAGATTTTTCACGGGCTATCTCTCACTCTCTCTCTCACTCTCTCTCCCTCTCCCCTCCTGGATCTATCTGAACACAAAGCTGCTCCCTCTCTCTCTCTCTCTCTCTCTTTTTTTCAATGAGCAGCTCTGCGAATGGATTCAGTGTTTGTGAAGGTGCAGAATTAGCGCACACACGCACACACACTCACACAAAGCGAGGATCTGGACTGAATTAAGGAGAGGCAGGAGTGTAAGATGGCTGTCTGTGGGGAGACGTGTTAAGGAGGATTTCTGCTGCCTGCCTTGGACAGATCGGCTGCGGGGAAACTTTTCTTCCTGGGGGTGTCGTTCCGAGTCAAGGCTGCTCCTGCTCCAGCGCCGCGTTGCTCCTAACAGCTTGATTCACATCTCTCTGGCGTGCTGGGGATAAAGCCACTATATAATCTGGAGGGTTAAAGGCGTGCAGAAGAAAGTTAATAATGGCTGCTAATGGTGCTAACAATTCAGGGTGAATCTTGTCAAAAGTTTTTTTTTTTTTTTCGTTTTTTTTTCTGGAAGTCTGTCTTTTGATTGTGTGTTTCCTGAAAGCAAGACCAATCATTTCAGTTTATTCACTGGCTAAACTCTACTTGATTGGGGACAAGCACACAAACCATCCATTACGATCTGATATATTATCCAAACAATTTAGTGTATTCATGAGGTAACCTAAATGTGGAGGCTGCAAAATTACCCGTAATCAATGGAACCAGCGAGTGCGCGTCCCTCTGTGTGTCTAACCACCGCATGTCTCGGTAATAAGGCAGGCATTAAATCATTTTAGAGTTGCACTGGCGAGTACCTGATCACTGGGGCTCGGGGACGCTGGACAGTCACTCCAGGACGCCGGGATCGAGGAAGCTCCTGCCTTGGCGGTGGGATCCGACCCGACCATCCTCCCCAAAGGTGCTCGCAGCTCCCCGGCGACCTGCCCCTGCGCCGTGCCATATTCCGCCTGCACCTCGTCGCCGCCTCCTCTCTTTTTACCCCGCTCCTTTTTTTTTTCGTTTTCTTCTCTTTTCTTCTTCTTTTTTTTTTTTTTTTAATTAATTATTTTGATTGCACTACATGTTTGGGAAACAAGACAAAATGGACGTTAGGTGCAGTTCAGAGCCTGAAGCGAACCGGGTCTCGAAGAACGGACACAAGGAGGGCAAGGACAGCAAAGGGTCTGAAGGAAATATTTCCACTTCTTTTTTGAAGGAGCAGCAAGGGACTTTTTCTGCCTCTGCAGCCTCGGAAGATTGTAATAAAAGTAAATCTAGTCCGGCCGATCCGGACTATTGCAGGAGGATCCTAGTTAGAGGTAGGAGTTTGGGGCGGTCGCGCGTGTGAGCCGTGTGCCCGTGGCAGAGGCAGGGGCTTGTTTTGTTTGTTTAATCTGGGGGGGTTCACGATTTTTTTTTTTAAATCCTGGGTTCGGGGGTTTTTTGGTCTCCCCCTTCCCCCCGAGACGCGCAACGCCGCTGCCTGCTCCGAGACCTGGGGGTCGTTTCCCTTCTTCTGCTTTCACTTCCGCGGCGCCTCGGAAAGTTGCCCCGCGGCGCGCTCGCCCCGCGGCTTTTCTTTGTGGCAGCGGCGGCTGGCTGGGCGCTGCCGGCCGGCGCTCCCCGGGGCAGCAGGCCCTGCCCGGCAGGTGTGCAGATGCCCCGGGCAGGGCTCC
>NW_017728994.1:59874754-59876037 GCF_001723915.1 Gavialis gangeticus | reverse complement strand
CTTCCCGCAGCTCCCCCCGGGCGGGAGGCACGTGAATCCTCCCCCCGCCCCCCAACCACCACCCCCGGGAGCAGCGGGGCCTTTGCTTGCATTGCCCGCCGCTGCCCCGGGGCTCCCCCCGCCGGCACGAGCATCGCCCTCCCGCTGCCTGGGTGCAGCTTGCAGCGCAGGGCCGGGCCTCCGCGTGCCAGGGGCCTGCCTCGGCCGTGACTGCGCCTTTCTTTGCCAGATGCCAAAGGTTCAATCCGGGAGATTATCCTGCCCAAAGGGCTCGACCTGGACCGGCCCAAGCGGACGCGGACCTCCTTCACGGCCGAGCAGCTCTACCGCCTCGAGATGGAGTTCCAGCGCTGCCAGTACGTGGTGGGCCGCGAGCGCACCGAGCTGGCCCGGCAGCTCAACCTCTCCGAAACTCAGGTAGGACCGGCCGGGGACCCCCCCGCCCCCAGCCCGGCCCCGGCGCACCCCGCTGGAGCCCCGCATCGCCCCGGGCTCGTGGCACGGCCCCGAGCTCCTGGGAGCCCCCTGCCCGCGGAGGGCTTTGCAGCCTCTCCCCCACCCCCGTGCTTTCGGGGCCTGGCCGGAGCTGAAATGACGGGCTGGGAGGGCAGCAAGGCCCCTGCCAGGCTGCAGGGCAGGAGCCGGGCGGCTTCCCAGGGGGCTGCCACAGCGTCTCCCGCTCCCCTGCAGCGCTGCCCCGACGGCCAGTGTCGGGAATGAGGCCGGCGTCCCACGGGGCGGGGGGACACCCCCCCACCCCCGCCCCGGCCTGCGGCTCGCTGTCACTTAGGGGCCCCGGGGCTGGAGCTGGGGGAGAGGCCGGGGTTCAGCCCCGGGGGGGGGGGTCTCACTGCCACCGCGCAGGGTCCCCGCTGTAGGCCCGCCCCGTCGAAGCTGCTGCGGCTCCCGAGGGCCTGCAGGGCCTCACCCCGACCGCCTTCACCCCGGGGCAGCGAAGAACAAGCCTCCGCTGCCGGCGCCTGGGCACGGGCGTGGGCTCAGGGCAGGGGAGGCGGCTCCTGAGGGAGCTGGGCGACGCGCGTTCCCGACCCCGCCGGGCTGCCCGGCCGGCAGCCCCTGACCCGCCGCCCTCTCGCCCGGCCCAGGTCAAGGTGTGGTTCCAGAACCGGCGCACCAAGCAGAAGAAGGACCAGGGCAAGGACTCGGAGCTGCGGTCCGTGGTGTCGGAGACCGCGGCCACCTGCAGCGTCCTGCGGCTGCTGGAGCAAGGCCGGCTGCTGTCCCCGCCCGGCCTGCCCGGCCTCCTGCCCCCCTGCGCCACC
>NW_017728994.1:59871286-59874208 GCF_001723915.1 Gavialis gangeticus | reverse complement strand
CCCCCCCCGCACAGCGCCCCGCGTGCCCACCCCCAGCCCGTCCCGAGGCCCGGGCGGGAGCGGGCAAGCCGGGGCAGTGAAGCGAAACAAACTAAACCGCCCCAGTTTAGCTCCCGAACGGCCCCGGCCCGGATCCGGGGCAAACGGGGGAGGCTGGTTTCCAAACCCGCCAGCCGACACCGGTTGCCCTCGCCCTGAATCCGCCTCCCTGGGCCTGTGCTTTGAGCTAGGAAAGGGATGGGATTGGTGGGGGGCAGTTGAATAATGGCCATTTCGGCTGAGCTGCACGCGTGCAAACCCACGGGCACGCCGATTCCCGGCGGACTCGGAAACGGAGCCATCCGTGGACTGATGCGTGTTGTCAACTCTCCAAGCACAGATTTGCTCGAGGTTTCGTGGCCCCATTTACACATGCTCACTGCACCGCCTTCACCGCTGAGGAGCCCAGGGTGCGTTTCTCTTTGCCCTGGGCACAGATCCGAGTCAGAAACCTGTGCATCCGCTGCTTCTCGTTTCTTTTTGTTTGGGTTTTTTAAAAAAAAAAAAAAGATTTGGGGTTTTTTTCGTGCGTGTGCGGGTGCGCTGACTCTGTGGGATCGGAGGAGTCTGCCTTGAAACTACCTGCGGTCAGAAACCTGCCCTGGGAGACATTGACTAAAGCAGGAGAGGTAACGCAATGCCCCCTTTCGCCATCCCACGAGCGAATTCTTTGAATCTAAACATTTTTTTTTTAAATGCTGCAAAATAAAATCTACAGAGAAATAAAGGACGCGGCGGAGATTGAGCCAGGCGCTTGGCATCTCTGGCTGTCGCGATGGCCATTTTTTCCTAAGTGATTTTTTTCAAAGTGGATCTAAATGAAAAATCTTTAGCCTTCCCCCTGCTTATAATCCCCCTCTCCCCAATTGCTCACACTTCAATTAAAACGCGAGTCAAATACGAAGCACCTCTCTTTAATCGTTATTTTTGTACTTTGCAGCTAGCCCTCTTTCGCTAGTTTTTTCACACACCTCTTACTCTCCACCGAGACGCGTGTCTCAACTAGCATTTCTGATCTATTTTTCCTATTCAATTCCAGTACTTGAATTTGCCATGGTAAAACAAAAACAAAAAAAAAGAAAGAAAAAAAAGGACTGTTGTATTTAGCTAGTGGGTTTGGGGTTTTTTGTTTTTTTGTTTTTAAAGTTTCTTTTCTTTCTTTAAACGTTAACAGACGGCGTTTACAAACGGTATAAATACGTGCCACCAAACTTTAACCAAAAAAAAAAAAAAAAAAAAAAGAGAGAGAGAAAAACTTTATAAAAAAGTGGAATGGTTGCTGTAGTGTGTAGACTTCATGCTAGGCCAGGACCGAGGGACAGGAAACGAAATAGTAATTTTATTGTAAATTATTCACGTCTGAAGTTTCTAGGCAAGTAGTGGAGAAAATAACGAGCGACTCCAGCGCTGAGCCCGTGCTACTAACTTTTGTTCTGAATGTTTTGGGTGTTTTGTATTTATGTGGTGAGAGTGAAATATATTATATCTATATGACGACAGAATTAGGTGTATTTTCGTCTTGTATTTAATAATCCTCTGATGTGGACGAGGCAAAATGTCAAAACAACACACACACACACACTCACACACACACACCGCGCGTAGCTGATCTGCAGTCCGTGGTTGCCTCTCTGGGTGCCGTGTCGCGGCCGGTGGGGACGCTTGGGGAGTCGGGATCAAGCAGCCGGCTTGCGGGAGCCAAGCAGCGGTCTCGCAGGGTTGCATTAGCGGGATTCAATTGCTCGCAGCGCGGCCGACCAGTATGGCGGGCCGGGGCGAGCCGCCCCGGGGCATCCGCGGAGCCCTGTCCCGGCGGAGCGAGGCAGGGAGACGGCGGTGCTGCGCCCAGGGGCTCCGAGCTGGGCAGCCCTGCCCCCGCGGGCCTGATCCTGCACGGGGTGGGCACGTCTGGCTGTCTGAAGCAGCCCGGCTGCGGCCGCAGATGGAAAATAAGCGGTTTTCCGCCCGGGCTAAACGCTCGCCAGCTCGGGCCGCAGGTGCCGGCTTCCCGCAGGACCCTGGCGGAGTTCAAGCAAGAACAAACCACCGCCCCAAAACCTGTGGCTTGCTCCGGATCTCCCCACCCACGGGGTGGGCCGAGCCCCCGCTCCAGGCTCAGGACTCACCTGTGCTAGTTACCGGGCAGCCCATTAAGGCCACGTTTTTATTGCTGAAGCCGGGCTTTGGTCTCCGTCCCGTCTGCGCAGCCCCTTCCCGCAGCTGCTGGAGAGCGCTTTGCATCTCGGTGAAGGTTTGCTTTGGGGGGGCTCGTTGCAAACGGCGGCAGCCCTGGCAAAGGGCACCTGCCTCTTTTGTTTCTTCTTGTTTTTTTTTTAACCAAAAAAAAAAAAAGAAGAAAGAAAATCAGACTCTGGGGCTCGCTGCCTAGAGCAGCTCCCGCCTCGAAGCGGCAACCGGGAGCCCGGGCGGGAGGAAGCGTGGCCAGGGGCTGCCCGCACCTCCCTGCCGCAGCATGTGCGGTGGCCCCCGACAGGACCTGCAAAACCCCCAAATATGCCCCCAGAGTGTGCAGACGGCCCCGGCAGGCTGGGGGCGAGGGGGCTGCGCAGAGGCCGGATTTGGGAGGCTGGGGGGAAGCGCCCTAGGGAGAGGCACCAGCCAAGACCAGATTCAAAAGAAACGAGGCGTCGCCGGATGCGGCGAAAGGGATATTTTTTTTGGGGGGGGGGGTTTGCTTGTTTGTTTTATCCCCCGACAGGAGCAAAAGGAAGTTTCGATTTGGGGGGCTCCTGGTGGTCCCCTCCCCCGCCCGGGGCTGCGCACGAGGGCTGCTGGTTTCTTGCACAAAAGGACCGGCCCTGCTGTCACCCCCCCGGCTCCTTCCAGCCATTGCAGCGGAGCAGCCCGGCCCCCAGGAGACTA
>NW_017728994.1:59860574-59871231 GCF_001723915.1 Gavialis gangeticus | reverse complement strand
CCCCCCCCCCCCCCCCCGTGTAACTGCATTTTGGCAAATGCATTCAGGCTCAAACAGGAGTCTCCATCCTGCCCGTGGTGCCCTGTGAGCTGCTGCCAGCCAGGCACCCCAAGCCTGGCCCTGGGCAAGCTGCCGGCCTCCTCCCCGCCGGGACCTGCCCAGGCCCATTGAGAGGCAACTGAAGTGAGTGTCATGATCCCCCGTCCCCCACAGCCACACTTCTGTCCCTGTGGTTTCCCAGCAAAGCAAGGGCCTCTGCCCCAGACCTGGGCAGTGTGTCCCAGGGTCACTACCCTGGTGCCCTGTGCTGGGAAAGGAAGTGCATTTCTCCACTACTGTCAGCTTTGTACTTGGAGGAGGTAAATAATCCACATCCCCAAGAGAAGGAGACACTACAAGGGCAGATAAGCCTCAAAGCACCTGTCTATGCATAATGGTACTGAAGGGGGTTTGTTTTGTTCCCTCCCTCACCCCCACCCCCTTTATGTGGTTAAAAAAAACACCTGATTTCTTTTTTCCTTAAAAGGGGTCAATTTCTGCCCCAGGTACCAAGTGGTATTTGTGTTTTGGAGCAAAAGTTTCAGTGAGGAAGCTGCTTAAAATCCCTTCCCTGTTCCTTCCAGTTCCCTCCACCCCAGTTCTGGGCTTGGAGCTAATCCTGGCGCTGGAGATAAAACCAAAGCCAGGCCATGAGCCATGCGGTTCCTACAATAAGGCGTCTTATCTCCAGTTTTGCCCTCAGACCTTATTTAGTGTTAGTGTCAGGCCCCTCGTTTCCAACTGGAATTGGTGAGGGGGGGAGAAGGTATTTTAAAACATTACACCTCTGCTCGCCTTGGGTTATGGCTTGTAAATTCCTCCCTTGGTTCTCAATAGACTGAATAAAGCAGACGCCAAGGCAATTACACGTGAAACGTTAATCTGATTTCTGTGGGGAGAGGAGGGACTCCCACCTGGAGGGTTCTTTTAAAATGGACCACGTTAAAATCCCAGATACATTATAGAAGCCCACCTGCTTTTTAAAATAACAGTTTCCTGTAGTAAAAGGTACCCTGGTCGTTCAGGCAGATTGCTTGTTTTTATCCTTGCTTGCCATTCCCTTCACCTTGAAATACGAATGTAAACTGTCTTCATCAGGTTTCCTGTTGCTAATCAGTCTTACTTCTGCCCTAGCGTTGTCTGCGTCCCTGTCTGAGCTATTTCGACAGTGCCCGTCACAGTGGCATCTGAGCTAAAGGATGCAATGTTGGAGCTGTTTGCTATGCACGTGAGTGAGTGCTCGCCTAGGGGGAATATTTAGTGCAAGCAAATATTTAGGCAGGCAACCAAAAAAATCTGCAAATCCATTTCCAGTTTTCAAAGGAAATCATGAAGCATTTTTATTTAATGGCAGGTTCATTCAATAGTTTTTCTTTTTTTCATCACTTACATTTAGGGCCTAATTTGACTGGACAGTGAAGTGGAGATTGCAGCTCTCACCTTGATCATTTATTTGTTCCTAAAGGCTCAAAGAATATTTTGCATGTTTACAACGACCAAGGGCCTGATCCTGAAGCCTACAGGAAAATCCCAGTGAAGTCAAAGGCTACAGCCAGAGTGTAGACATACCTCAACAGTGTCTGCTGTGGCCATTTATGAGGAAATGCTGGCTTTCCACTGCTTCCAGATATCGATTGAAATTACTGTCCTACAAAACTGCATTTCATGGAGAAAAATGGAAGATTTCCTGGTTCAGTGAGAAGCTAAGGTACATGTAGTGAAGTTCTAAGAGTGTACATGGGCGAAATATTTCAGCTGAAAATTAGCTTTCATTTGGAAACCCACTCCTTCCTTCACCAAGTGAATGGACTTTGTTGTGGGAACCTGTTACATTTTGGAGGAATGATTTCTGCAGGTCGGGGGGGGCTAGAGCCAGATCTGGGGAAATAATTTCGAACAAGTCATTTGTTACATTAATTTAGCCACTGCTTTTCAAAATTGTCCATGAGCAGCTCACATTTCTGAGATTTACTTGTGTTCAGAATTACAGCTGAATCATTTCTGTGGACCATTCTGGCTGGCAGATTGCAAATAGTTCAATGAAAGCATTTGAAATTTGAATTATGCTGGCGAATTTTGACTGGCTGTGCGTCACCTGGCATGGTGTTCGCTTTCTTATTGGAAGAAACTAACTCTAAGAATCAAGGTGGGGTGAAAACTTTTTTTTTTAATTCTGTATTTGCTTTCTTTGAATACTCATTTACAATTTTCTACTCTAATGGACTTTTCTGCTAGCAAATGAACTTGTTAGATTAACCACGGAAACCAGTATTCAGAGCATATCCACAGGGTTTTTTTAAAGGTATTTGCCCATTGCTAACTCAGCACCAGCTTCATCTTATTTAGCACCTCTCCAAGTGCCCAATGCAAAGATGTCAGGCCTTTGGGTCTGTCCAAGTGAAGATCTACATGTTTGTCTCCATTTGCACGCCTCTTCCTCCCCGTATCAGTGTCACTACAGGGAAAACCTTGTGACGTATGAAAAAATAGATGTTCCCTGGGTAGTTGTTCACCCTGCCCAACGAGGGAAAAAAAGAGTCTTACGCCAGGTACAGTTTACCTTCAGTGAATACCCTGCTTTGTGTGTGTTACGGTTTTCTTTTCTTCATTTAGTTTGTGCCCTGATCCTGGGTGTGTCTGTGCCTATCTACCTGTGACAATGAGTTCCATAGTTTACTGTGAAAATGTTTGGTTTTTATTGGTTTCAAACTTCCCCCTGCTAGTTTAATTAAATGACACCAAGTTCTTGTGCTATGAGACAGGGAGAACAGATGTTTCCAAAGTACCCTCTCCAGACTATAAATTATTCATCTACCTTCTAACAATTCAAATCCTTTCAATCTCTTTTCAGAAATATTTCTAACAAACAACACTTAATGTAACTGTTTGTTTGCCAAGAGGGGCTGCTTTTTCTTCCTTGTTTTTCTTTCCACAGAAAAATAAAGAAGTACATTTCCCAACTCCCAGATCCCTCCTCTCTTCAAATATATGCAGCCCATTGATCTCTCTAGTCATTTAGTGTCAGCCAAGATGATGACCCTTACACCAGCAAGTATTTTCTAGAATTCAAACCTTTATCTGACAACTTGGCATCATGGCCAACAACAGTGACTCAGTCTGAGGTCCCTTGGCTTGAGCATCCATACAATGAACAAATGAGCCAGGCTCTCTAACAGACCCATAACTTGTGAACATGATGGAGAGGCACAAATGCCATGCTGATCATAGGTTGATTACCTAAGGAGGGATACCATTTTTATACAAATCTCTTGCTCAATCTAGAGAGCACACCACTGGGCGTATCTACACATGCGTTTACGTTGGTTTAAATTTGATGAGCAGTAAGTGGGACTAGGCTGGTGTCTACACGTGCAGACGACCTGGGACTAAATTTAGTCCCAGGTCACAGCAGCCTGCCATGTGCCTCTGTGGCCACCAGGGGGAGCTCCAGACTCCGGCCATATGGCAGCCAGCACTTGGGATTAACTTTAGTCCCAAACTGAAACCAAGAGAGGTGGCTAGCCAGGAGCCCTAGGGCTGGGCTCAGGCTGGTCCCCTAGTGGCTGGGCAGACCCAGCAGGGAGGTCCCCTGGGCTACTGTGCAGTAATGCATCTACATGTGTGTTACTGCGCAGTAACTAATTGGGCGTAAATTTGACACCTATGTGATGAAATTTACACTATCAAATTTATGCTGACAGTATCAAATTTACGCTTAAGTCAGCGTATGTTGCCATATTTACTGCGAAGTATATGTGTGCACGTGTAGACATGTGCCCATACTGTGCAGTAATTTTGGCTACTGCTCAGTAAATGTGCATGTATAGACATGTCCATTGTGTAAGTGCAGGAGAACCAGGAAATGAAACCAATTAAAGTGAAATTAATATATTTATTTTGGCCCAAGGACCAAGATATACATGTTCAAAGGAGAAAGCAGTGAGTTAGATTTTTTTTTTAAATTTTAAGTGGCATAAATATAGTAAGGTATATCATTCTTAAAATATGGGAACAAAGTCAGGCATTGAAGTTGAAGAGATTAACTTCACCCATGTGTTTTGACTTGAACATGTCCCTTCTATGACTCTGGTATTTCTCAATCTGCTGTTCTGTATAATACAAAGTAGCCTTTGCTGTACTTTCAGCAGTAAGTGGGGAAATCCTACACTCCTACCTCCCCCACTGGGATGTTGGCAATGAAACCAGTGGGGTTTCACTGTGTTAGAGAGATGCAAAGTAGGAAGGATACTTGAAGCACACACTAGACTGCCAAACAACCCCATTGGCCATGAAATACAGCTCCACAGGACTCTCCAGTGTGCTGGTAAGAGGCAAATTCCAGAGAGGCGGGATGGCTGCTGAAGTGGTGGGGCTGGTTATTTAAGACAACTCAGATCCACAGGCAGTTGCACCCTCAGTTAAAAAGTGTCAGCTGTATCCACCTTGTTCAAGCTGATATAGATTCTGGAAGAGGACGACTTGTTTGCCCACTGGCTGCTGGTTCTCCAAATGAAACCAACAGAGACAAGGAGAAAACACAAAGTATTAGTATTTTCATTCTGTCTACTAGAATTTCTAGTAGGACAAAGGGCATTGTACTAGCTGTGGGATGGCTCTGCTGTTGGTGTGGAGAAAATATATCACCCCTTGCAGACATAAGATCTCTTTAACCCATTTGCTTAGGGTTGTGAGCATTGCGCTAGCACCTACCACCTAAATATTGCCATTACCGAAGCATGGACCAGTAATACAATACATGCATGCACACAAACATGCACACACGATGCTATTATACTTGTATTTCTATTCTATTAAATGAAAAAATCCCTGTTTTTCAAGGCGTAAACTACAAGTTGCTAACAAACATGGTAGATAAAGGGTCACATAGCTTGTTAGCAAAGCCTGGCACTTGTGTAGTCCTGCTGGATAATGTGCATCTTTAAGATACTTCAGCATCTTCATTTTAGTGTTTAAAAAGGATTCATCTCACCTTTAAATGAGGAACCCTAACCAGAGGAATGAGGAGGTTTTCTTTTACGTTCTATCATCTAATGCTTTGGAAATGTCAGGAACTAAAAACCATTGGGCAGCCTGTTATGAGCACCCAGACAGACGAGAGGAAGCTCCCGCATTGGTTTAGCAGTAAGATTCAGTAGCCCCTGTGGGACCATTTTACACTGTCCTGGCCTCTGCAGAGCATGGGTTAGAAGTGAACTAAGGAACGCCAAGATAGAAGCTCATCTTCTTTCTTCTGCCCCTGCTCTGCAAAAGCAAATCTTTCTATAAATCAACGGCGCTCTAGGCAGTATTTGTTTTTGCACCATACCCCATTTTTGCTCCAGTAGAACCATGCCTGAAGGCAGTGCACAAGCATAGCATTTCTGTGCAGGTGGCCTAGTTTCCCCTGAATATCTCCTAGGCATCTAGTGGATCTGGGGGAATCTGAGGGCTCTGGGCATGGAAAACTCCTGTGTTCACTCAAGGACCTTCTTTGCCCAATACACACAATGGTCAATTTGTAGAAATCCCTTCAAAGATCACATCCCAAGGCCTCCTTCTCCATAGTCCCCTTCCACAGCTTTTGGATTGTAGAGGAGAGCTAGGGGTGGCTGGGGGTTGATTTAGCCCTGATTAATTATTTTGGTGGGTAGCCTCTGGTTTTGTGGAAGTGGTTTAGTCTCGTTGTGGCTGGCCAAGGGCTGCCATGTCCTCACGATGACATTGACATTGTGCGTGCATTTGATATAGCTCCAGCTGCACTCTGGGCTTTGCAATAGCTTTTTTGCCATCTGAAGGTAAATCCATTTGAAGGTAACAGACACTTACTTCCATGAAGACAAGGAATGAAGAATCAGGAGGGAAGGCAGGATGGGCGAATTTGCCAGAATAAAAGCAGACTTGAAGAGGAGCCTAGAAGTCTAGAGAGAGGGGTGAGGAGAGGTTAATGAGATTACATTTGAGAAGAATTTGAAGAAGGTGGCAGCTGTATAAGAGGCAAATAAAAAAAAAAGCCCACAATGCATATCTGAAAACACCCCTGTGACAGAAAGAAGCAAAAGAAGAACTAGATGATGTATAACAGCAGAGGTTAAGGCATTAGCCTATGGCTCTTGCCTCTGCCACAGACTTCCCATATGACCTTCGGCAGATCTTTTGATTACCAGGCCCCTCATTTTCCCATTAAAGAAACAGGAAAACTAATACTCCCTTTCCCTCACTCTTTGCTTGTCTACTCTGTTAAGATTGTAAGCTCTTCACAGGACCTAGCCCAATCCTTGGCCCTGCTTTTATTTGAGGCCTCAGAGCAATTCCAGATAGTAAGTAAATAAAAACAGAGGACAAATACCAAGAAGGAAAAATAAGGGAAGTATGCTGCCATAAAGAGGAAAGGAGAGCGAGGCTCTGGAGTGCACTAGCTAAGATAATCTCCGTATGTCTCTGGCCACAGTACTGCAAATATCCTCATGTACCAATACTTATGGAGGAGAATTAGTAAACAAGAACCCATTTCATCAGGTGGTAGGAAGACCTTAATTGTGTTAAGGCTCTAAATGTGAAACCTTATACTGCAGGCGCAGCTGTTAAAACAACAGAGTTTTATGAACATACTCTTGGATTACTGGCCCCATGGAGAGAAGCATTTTCAATGAAAAAGAATTATACTTATTGTTCTTTACTGCGTGGCTTGTCCTTTTGGATAGATTGTTTTATTGTTGTCAATTATTAAGATAGCTGAGTTTACATTTAGCCAAATGTATTCCCTGCATGTATTTCTGGTTATGCTTTCCCTTGAATGTGGCTTTGCTATGGCATTACAAGGGAAAAGTATAAGATAAATGTATGGCTCTGTCCTAAGAATGTATAAAGGCCATGATCCTGAGAAGCCTTGCGTATGTGCTTAATTTTACACTTGTGAATTGCTCCAGTGACTTTCACTCTCTCTCGGACTACAGCCTAAGTGACGTAGAATTTAAAAGTATTTTGAGGAGAAAATAGGTTTCTTTAGCTGACAGTACATCGCTTGTTAATTTTAGAAATCTGTTTAAGGTGATTTGCACCACATGCATTCTTTTTCTAATTTTCTAAGTCAAAGTAGCACCAGGGAAAGTTTCCCCAAAGTTATCCAAGATTATAGGCCTGAATCATTAAGCATGAAGCTTACTCCCACATAGAGGAACAGCATGAAGCTTAAATGTCATATTTTTAGTAAATGGGCCCATATGCTGGCCCCAGGCATGGGTGAGTTTCACCCCTATATTTATTGAAGCCATAACGGTACCTTTATATTTTGTTTCCAGGAAAAATTCTAGGAGTTTTTGAGGGCAGATTTATTGCTGGGAAATCTATTTCAAAATTGCATGAATGAGTATTCATACGGATAGGATTGCAGGTAGGTTTCTAATCATGGACTGGTAACAAAGCACATTTCCCCCACAGCATAGCCACTACCTTCCAGGTCAGTCTTGGAACAGAGTGAATAGTGGTTGTATGACAGGATGCTACATCTGTCTCAATGTATCAGCATAAGCTGACCCCAGAGCCTACCTGGCACTAGGTAATACTGAACTTTGAGTTGTGAGCTTTGCCTCTGGCTGGTCACTTCATCCTAACACCAGTAGATAACGCTCCAGCTATATTTCTAGAGCCTACTGGGAACAGCAGTACATGGCTTTAAATGAAGAGTGGGAGAAAATTAATAATCCCAAGAAGTAGCACAACCAATTAGGCCCTGTGATATAGCTCTCTGGGACAAGGACTGTGTCTTCTTTGTGTGTATAGTGCCCTTTGTGATGCTATAGAAACAAATTAATAGCAATAGCAATAATATTCCCAGGATGGCCATATGCAGACCTGCTAACAGTCAGTGATGCCACCTGCTCACGGTCTGAATATCAAGTCCAGTCATGCCGGCCTTGGCTGCTAAGGGAATACATGGTGTATTCTTCCAGGCACAGCCTGAGGAAGGAAAAGCCTTTCTTTAGTAATGTTTGAACGCTGCAAACGTATCAGCAGCTGGCCAGTCCTGTGAATGAAAAGTGGTATGGAGCTGGCATAGCAGAACAGCAAGGCTGTCTGCCTTTTCCATACTGGCCAAGCCACTCTCCTAACCTTCCCCCGCCCCCTAGTCCATGGCTGCAAGGCCTGTCTTTGAAAACTGGCAGTGAGACCGAGCTCTCCCTTCCTCCCAGAAGAGATCACTTCTGGGTGCAAATATGAACTCTGCAGAGGTAGTACTAGTTCACTACACTGAATTGCTTCAAGGAAAGCGACTGAGCACGCCGCCTTGAATTACAGGCCTCTCCTAACCATCCTCATGGACGTTGCTCAGAACCTAGGACAGCGCCTTCACTGTTTGGCGGGTGATGGGCTAAGGAAAGCCCCCTCTGAAATATTCCTCGTTCAGTCCTCCAACTTCTTGCGTGCTGACTTTGCTGGCTGGCTGGACTTATGACAAAATACACTTTTGGAAGACCGCTCTGCTAGGGACTGCTGCTGGGAGCCAAGAAGCCTTGTAGAGTTCATAACATCATGGAATGAAATAGCTAATATATATCGATGTAAGGTATAAATGAGATGTCTGTCAGCTTTGTATCTCACTGCTAACTGGTCCTAATACATAATGATATTGAACCTCCCTGTCAGGATAGCAAAAGTCCTGTGCAGTTAATTCTGGCTGGTCATTATTCAAAGTGGGAAGCACAAACAAGTTTAATATATCATTTACAACAGTGTCAGTTATCAGAATTTATTGGGACCAAAACCTGTTCATAAAGTCAAACTATTTAGCTCATGAAACACACAGAAAACAAACATTTATATATAAAAATACGGAGCACATATACAACCTTTCTTCAGTTTGTTGATGATTTCAGTTTTTTTCTCCACTGATAAAACAGTCATTTTTCTTCAAATCACCATTGCTGTCATTTGTACCATGCACCGCACAGGCTGGTGGCAAGCCTTGTGTTTGGACAACTGAACATTTTAGATCACTGGTGTTAATATAATTGAATTTCTGTGCTATTTTCAGTATCTCTTACATACGAAGTGGCAGGAGTATATAGGTACTTTTACAGTATAAATACCATTTATCTGTACTGGTGTGTTCATACCAGGAAGTAGTTACATGTGTATATAAAAAGATTTTCTAAAAGAAGATTTGGATGTGGCCCAAAAATGGATCTAATATGCAGTTATTGTTCATAAATCCAAATCGTAAGTCAGTGATGAGGTATCATCTATTTTCATTGGGACAATGATTTAATGAGAACTTATCGCATAATAATGGTAGTACATTTTGGAATTTCATAATCATATCACTGACTAGAAACAGATTCTGGCTACTACCGAGCATTGCTTAGGTTGATAATGCAGTGAAATCCTGGTTAATTAACCTCCTAGTACAGCCAAGCAACCTGTCTCCCTGTTTTATTGACTCCTTGTTATTTAAACCCCTAATTATTCATATATATATAGAAGTCAGTTCTGCCCCTTGAAACTCAATGGGAGCAGATTCAGGTCCCTTGTATCTTCTTAGATGTATTGACAATCAGGAGCCTTCATCTGAGATGTTCACTGCTCTTTCAGGGTGTGTGATTGTGTATCTAGAAATGTGTTACTGAGAAAATAATAAATTGCAACTGAGGGATGTGGTTCATAAGAAGTAGCGCAGGCCTGGAATTCAAGGAGCCTGAGTCCTATTCCTAGCTGATCTGCTGTGTGACCTTGTACAAATCTCTTCACTTCTGTGTGTGCCTCTCTTTCTTCTCCCACCCTTTGTCTGTTTATACTGGGAGCTCTCTCAGGCAGCAATAATCTCTTACCATGTGTTTGTGTCATGGGACTGTAGTCACTGCTTTAATATAAAGTGTTCTATATTTAACTTGAGAATATGTTGGAAATCTACAGTAATAATGTCAGGGCCCATTAAGAAACAAGAATGCTTGTTTTTACGTGGGAGTCTAATAGATAATAATGTTGTACCAGTTGACTTGGTTTGTGTGAGTAAAGGATTATGAAACTTGGCCCTTTAAAGCTTTCCAAGCAGTTTAACACCTATATTTATTCACACACACACGGATACACAGGGGCAAACACATGCGTACACACATAAAAAAGAAATCTTTAAAACACTCCTAAGTCCTTATCAAAGCTGGGTGGGATATTCAGACTGGCACAAAGACATGAAGAGAAATCAAAGTAACAGGTAAGGATTTACTGTTCTGCACTGCTGCTCAATGCTGTGAAGAATTCCAACAGCAGATCAAACATAAAGTAAACCTACAGGGAAAAAATGGGGAGATTAATGGGTTGTGACATGCAGGGACCCACCTGCTGAAAACTGTATCTCTGGAGATTGCCTGTTCTAGGCTATAACACTGGGGAAATATGGATGGGTGATCAGATGGTATTCCTATATAGCTACAGAAGTATCTACTGTTTCAGCTCTTGTTGAAAGCAGCTTTCGACTCTTTAACGCTGCAGCAAAAAGCCCATTGATTAAATCTTAGGTTTAGAGACACTAAAATGTTACCAGAGACATTTTTCCACTTGGATCCCCAAATGGTCCTTGTTGTTATACTCTTACTCCTTTCCCAAAATATGGAGATTCACCCTA
>NW_017728994.1:59844947-59855574 GCF_001723915.1 Gavialis gangeticus | reverse complement strand
GCTGCCTTATGTATCTACAAGAGCAAGATTATAACTCAGAGTACAGACCTAAAGGTATTACTAAACTTCTCTTTTATTAGATGAACTAATAAGTGTATATCACATTTACCCAAAGAACCTTGTCTGCTTATGTCCTTAGACCAAAATGACTACAACCAACACCCTAATTCTCAAATGGAAAGAAAACCACTCCGTTTCTCAAACCCCTCCCTGTCTGAGTAGTGAACTCTTTCCTGACTCCCACCCCCAGGGAATAATGACAACAACAAATATTAATATATTATACTACATTAACATGCATTATTGTTATGGTTGCTGCTGTTCTTGATGTGTAAAGATAAGTTACAAATGAAAGTCCCATCTCTGTATCTTGTTTGCTCTTCCGAGAGATGCTGTTAACTCTTATTTTCTTCCCTTTTCTTTTAGGGTGTTGTCACAAATTCAAGTGAACACTTAATAAGTGCACTTAAAATTAGGGTGACCATGTGTCCCAGTTTAGCCAGGACTGTCCTGGATTTTGGAGGCTGCCCTTGGCCAGCTGGTGAGAATTAAAATGAGAACCCCGGAAATGCAGGGGCATGGGGCGCAGTCTGGCAGGGAAGTGGAGGGACATGTAGCGGCACAGCATACCGTGTCCTGGATGTCCTAGTTTTTCCTTATGGTCAGCCTAGTTAAAAGGCAAGCAGCTACACTTCAAGCAGTTTGGCACGTTAGCCTTGTAGAGTTGTTTCCTTTCATGCAAGGAGTATCTCCTTAACATGTCCTAACTTCAATAGGTTACTTACTACCTGGGGATCAGTACTTTGCAACGGTTGCAAGTGAACATGTGACACCCACACCGCCATAACACATACTAACTTTACAACATCATGACTTTGCACTGATTTGCAACTGTTAGAAAGGACATTAATTGATGATGAGGCCCTTAATGTAGTCTGTGACAAGTCTTGAAACACTGGTACTTTATAGCCTCCCAGGGTCGGATCTGAAGTCCCCCTAGTCTGGTTCAGAATCTGCTGCTTTTGTGCAAAACTGGGCACAGGTGTCTGGCTTTACTGGAGTTGGGGGACAGAGAGAGTTCTGTGTGCTCTGTCTATAAGGACTATTGCCTTAGTCTCCAGATGTGGGGAGGAGTGGAAAGCTAACCTTAAATATTCAACTGGATTTCCCTCTGCATGCCTTCTGAGAGCCCTTTAATTCTTATGCTATTTTTTCGCTCCTGATTTTCTATGTCCTCAATTTTCTCTACAAGCTCCCTTTCAATCAGCTTGATTTTATTTTGCAGAGTTACTACTGATTGCAGGTTTCTCTCCACCTTTATCTCCAGGTGTATGACCTTGCCTCCAATTTCTTTTATTTCTGCTTTCATCTTATCAACCTTATCCTCTGCAGAGGACTTGTGAGCTCTGATTCCCGCGCTGATCTCAACAAGTTTTGCTCTAGTCAAAGGGGCTGTTTTGTCTTTCTCTTCCTCTTGCTCTGCCTGTTCTATTTTCCCCTGCAGCATCCCTCTTTGATTCTGCAGGCTTTCTGAGCTGGTCTGAGCTAAGCTCTTCTAGCAAGTTTCTTCCGAGGAAGCAGCTTTTCAAACTGGGGATATACATGGAAATACAATCAGGGGAAATATTTCTGGAAAGGTAAGGGGGCTAGGGCTCCGGGACGGCTGTGGATGGATCCATCATCCCCTTGGAGCTTCAGAAGGCCATCTGCTCTGGTGATGCCATGTGCCTCCCCTGGAGCACTGCCTGCTGTCTTCTGAGTACAAGCTCCCCGAACAGGGACTGCTGGCTCAGGAGCAGATCGGGGCAACGAATCAACTGAAACTGCACCCCGCAGCCCCCAACCACCAAGGTATGCTAATGCACATCAGAAGGGCAGGATGAGTGAAGACCCAGGATATCATAACAAGAGACAACACAGAGCAATTGAAAGGAAGGGACTAGGAGAAAAGAGAAAATACAGCTGAGCGTTTCATCTTTGGCCTGATCTGACTTGGGGGTGAGTTTTGTTCTCACCCATTAGATGGCCCTCTGGCCAGTGGGGCAATGCGTGCATCCTGCCCTAGGCCTGGTCTTCCATGAGCCTGTCCTAGTGAAGTTTTCAGTGGATAAGAAGATCATTTGCATACTTGGGTGGTGCAGACTGGCAGGCAATATTTCTAGACTTAGGACTAAGTCCCTCAGGCTGCGGGCAAGAAAACAACTGAGTGGGTTTATCCAGATGGTCAGTCCTTGTTAGAAAGGGGGTGAGTGTGTGTTTGTATTTATTTCCTCTATATGCTACCCTCCCCCCAAAAGGCTCTGGGGCAGCTTACAATAAAAACAAGCTAAATTACAGTAAGAGATACAATTCTAATACCATATAGGGCTTAGTCTGTCTGGCCGTAATGCTCTTGGAGCACTCTGATTGGTTACTGAAACAGGAGGCGGTGGCGGCCGTGCGGTGGGGCACTGCCATGATGGCAGGGATGGAGGGGTCGGCGCTGGGGGGCGAGGCTAATGCCGCTCACCTCAACCCCAGCCCTGCTCCTTGGAGGTGGCAGTGGTGCAGGGTGCTGGCAGAGGGGGACAGAGGGGATGGCGGGGCAAGTTTCCCCCTGCCCGCTCCTGGGAGGTGGTGGCAGCACGGAGGGGGGTTAGGATTAGGGCTAGCACGTTTTCCCTATCTGTCCCCTCCCTCCCCCTCCCCATTCTTGACAGGCAAATTGCTAGTATTAAAATAAAATAGTAAGTAATAAAACAAGTCCCCCAACCAACCCCCCCCAGAGAGTACCCCAATACTTGCCCTGCTTGCTAAACGCCTGCTCAAACAAAAAGGTCTTACAAAGCTTCCTGAAGATGTCCATGCTTGGGCTCCGATGGGCCTCAAGGGATGGGGAGTCCCAAAGCTGAGAAGTGGCTTCTTAGATTGAGTACCCATGCATTTTATAGGTGTAAAAATATGTATATATATATATTTATTTACACACACAATACATAAAACACTATATGTAAATACTACATAAGAAGAACACAAAGTACGATGTTCCTTTCTGAACCCATATGTACCCCTCTGAACTTAGTATCTTGAACTGCATGTCCGGGTTCAAAGGACAATATCTTATTTTCTGTTCTTTGGATTTTCTCCAGTGCTCTTCTAGCTCCATGCTACACACGACAGAGAGTCTGAGCCTGCTGGCATATACCATTGAGAGCCTGCGCTGTATTTGTGCATCTCAAATTCCAATTAAGACTAGTATGTAGCATAAAGCCTTCTGGGTCTAGCACCTAAAAGAATTTGCTTTTCTTTGTCTCAGAAGCAAGGGAGCATTTCCAACTTTAAGCTTAGGAAGGAATTCTAAAACTGCACAAGGGAGCCAAGTTTTAAATGAACTAGAAATCTTTTATGAAGACAGAAGATCAGCAAGTGATGCGGACTCCAACTGGGAAAGAAAATGTTAGGAGCAGGTAGTGCCTTTAGTGTGAAATTGGTCTAATTTGTGGAGCCATCATAGTAGCAATATCACATCACTGGCCAAAACTGTGCATGCTTGCTGCCATCCACATGGCATCAGAGTTCATTACCTCAATCTGTGAGGCTGTGCTATTCTTCATAGGTAGGGCCTAGTGTGATACTTTTAGGGACTTCAGAATTTGCAACTTATGCAATGGTAAACTCTAAATTAATGCTGTGTCTTGAGTGCTACCACTCTGAAAGATGGGCAAATAAGCTTTTAGGGCTCACCAGCCACAGAGATGGAGCTGATGGAAAGAAATAAGGCTGGTGCACTCTTCTCCCCTTTTTATGTTTTGGGGATTTAATTTATTAATTTCCCAGGAGCCATTCATAACAGTTGATAATATTCTTTAATGGCTGTATTTTTGTAGTTTTTTTTAAAAAAAACACTCAAATCCTAAAAATGTGTGGATTATAAATCCAGACCTGAATCCTGCACCTTAGTTCCATTTCTGGTAGTGTGTGTGGCTTTGGTGCTGTTGTGTTGCGTGTGTTTTTGGTCGGTTGGTTTTCCTTTCAACCCTATGCTTTATAGTGTGTATTTTATAACATGTTTACTTTAAAAACACAGAGATGTGAGATGGTCACATCTTTGCCTGTGCATTGGCTAGGGCAGGATTCCCAGTACAGGCAGGCCTCGGACTTACGACACAATTGATTCCTGAAAACCGTGTCTGAAGTCAAAATGTTGTAACTCGCAATAAATTTTCACAATGTTATAAATGGGGGACTGGTTCCTGAACCAAGGCCCAATACCCTATTTTCACCAAAAATACCCCACATATTGTACTCGATCAATTATAGATGAGTAATATAACTACATTAATGTATTTATATTGTAAATAGCAATCATACTGATTTGGAAGGACTTGTTTGAGGTGACTTTGCTGGACTTTTTGAAGGGCTCCTGGCTGGAGTCTTCTCAGGAGTTTTGGCTGCAGGTGTTTCTCGAGTCTTGTCTGCTTTCATAAAGAAAGTGTCTGAGGAAGTTTGGACAGATGTTCTCCAAGGAGATGCGTGACGCAGTGAACTTGTTCGCTGGTACAACGTCGCATTGGATCAAGCGTTGTAAAGTCGAAACTGATGTCATAAAGTTGAAACAGGGTGTCAATTTATAAATGTTGTAAGTGCGAAATGTTGTAACTCGAAATGTTGTAAGTTGAGGACTGCCTGGTCTAGCATATCAAATTCTTGCATCTTTCATATTTCAAACTCATCTACGCACCATCTGCTCAACTACTACAATATGTTTTTGCAGCTGTGATAGCAGCACGCAGGTGCTCTCTGCTTTGCTCCCTGACAAACAGTAACATCAAGCCCTGTTTGACTGCTCTACGTGCAGAGGTGCTCTGGTCGCTGATGGAGAGTGCAAGTGTAGTGACTTGATTAAGGGGTGGTATCTGTAGGACCGTCTTCTCTCTCCAATGGTCAATCCATTTAAAAGTCGTTTCTGGCACATATGTGCACACATGCAGAAGCTCAGAAGTCTGAATCCCTCCCTCTGTTCCCTTAGCCTCACACATTTTCTCTGAAACTGCTTCCCAGAGCAAGATTTTCACCCCAAGCTAAGAAATATCAATCATCTGATACGGCTAAAGTAAAGAAGAGCCCTTCTATGCTAACTATTTCAAGTAAAATACAATTTCCAAAGAGCATTCATTTTCAAAGCAGTCATGTGCGAGTATATTTAACTCTCAAAACAGCAGCTAGTTATATGTGGAAACTTGAATGAGCCCTTGAATAGATACAATGGTTCTGTCTTGAAGGGTGGTTGCCATGTTGAAGTGCATGTCCTAGAATGGACCCAAGGTTGTGGTATTGAATGGATACAATGTTGTTGTCTTAAATACCTTGAGAAGTGTCTAGAATTGGGTGGAAGTGGAAAAAAGCTGGTGGAATTTGCACTCCCCCCCATGTCTCCCTCCCTCCATTCACTACCCTAGGAGTTTCTGTGGCCCCTCATCCTGCCTCTTCCCTTCAGCATCAATATTCCCTCTCACACTGGGAGCCCTGATGAGGAATAATAGGATGACATTAAGAAAATTTTGGCTCGAAAAAGCAGTGCCAGCCTTCTAGGAGTAAGATTGTGGTGGAAAAGTCTCAAATGCTTTATCCTCCGAGTCACTTAAAACTGGCAAGGAAAAACCCCATCTGGAATACAATGTAGTAATCAGTTTTGGCCCTTGGGAGGAGAACAAAAGACCTTGCTTCAGTCTCTATAGCAGAATGGCCTGTTCACACACACTGCACTGGTTCCTCTTCAGCTCTATACCCAGAATATTTCACAATGGGGCTTCATTTCTGAGGTGCCGCTTTGTGCTACTGCAATGTGAAAAAATACGCAGTGCACTCTGTTGAAGCTGGCACGGGGACTGGCAGAGCCATGGGCCCCACAGAGCCCTGGAGCTCATCAACATCACTTCTTCATTTGCTCCCTTCATTTACAACCCTGCTCTCTGCATTTCACACACATGTGGTCAGTGAGGATAACACGTAAAAGCAGAGGCAGAAAGATACCAATAGTTACCATTGGTAAATATTGTCATAGTACCAAAGATTACCGTATTACCAATACCCATAGCCACAGGGAACACTTTCTATTCGCTGGTTGTGCATAGCTCCCAGTCGTGCACGGGGGAGTTAAGTGTGCAGAATAAAGGGACAGCCAGGCAGCAGTTTGCAAGCCCTGATATGGTCCAACAAACATTTCCAGTTGATCGAAGGAGCCACGTCTGACTTAATGGTGAAGCGACTGTCAGGTTCATAAAGTAACATGTTCCACAAGTTCCAGCCCTATCTAAGACTGTGATGGGGTCTTGATGCTTACGGTGCTGGGAAGGAGACAGGAGGGCACGTTAACTTCGGTGTTTTACCTGTGTTGGTCTAAGGGCATAGGCAGGCAAGGGTCTTTGGGTAGATGTGATGTCTTTAGCAGACCAACTGAGTAGTTGGAAAAAAGTTCTTAGCAAGCTTTCGGGTGCAGTCAGGCATAGGGAGGCTCTGCTGGGCTGAGACTCCAAGGAATAAGAGAAGCTAAACGTGTGACAGGATGTTAGTGAGAATGTAAATAGGTAGAAATTAGAAAAACAAAAGGTAGAGCAGGGAAGGGACGGGGAAGGAGAGAGTTAACAGGGCAGCCTGCCACTGCCCAGTCAAGCAGCAGCCCTTCACAATGGGTGCAGATAAGAGAGAGCCAGGCAGCAGCTGGGTGCTTTTTAGGTTGGAGGTTAGCAGGTGAATTGGCCTCTGTCTTGGAGCAACTGCAGGTGAACAGAAGACTGTGGGTGGGTGGGTGCGAGTCTAAACTGCTGTGCATCTTAGAGGCTGGGGGAAGTCAGAGTCTTTTCCCTCTTTGTGGATGTAAATGATGTTTGGGACTCAAAACTGTCCCTGGAGTGTAACAGTAAGGGGGATGTGGAGTTTGGGGAGGGAAAAGAGAGACACTTACTGGCAAGCACACTTGTAGGTTTTTCCATTTTTCAGAGTCTTGTTCTGATGCATTAAACATGTACCCTCTTCTCTAAGTGTAGCAGGTTCATGCTTTTCTTTGCTGAGTAGGTCTCTGCATATGTTTGACCCTGCAGTGGTGGATGAAGCCACAGTTGGAAATGAGGGGGACACTGGCAGAGTTGCCTAACAAAATGGCCTAAATAATTTAGAGTAGTGAGACCTGCAGGCTTGCTCACTAGCCTCATCTTCTTTGCCCTGTCCTGTGTCAGGCAGTGTAGTGATAAAAGTAATAATTTAGTGATGCTCCCCAATTTAGAAGATATGGAAACTGGGTAATGATCCCTTGGGGAGTAACAAGTTGAAGCTAGACAGAGACTCTACAGAAGGTACCTACAGCTAGAACAAGAGCAGCTGGAGTTTGTTCTCACTCATGTCTGTCTGTGTGTATGGATCCTGTGAGCCCTACAGCCAGCACCAGCTGAGCTGTAGGGAGGTGTGGTGGAGAGCTTGATTGGGCTGGGCAGTGGGGAGAAGGAAGCTATCACCAGGGCTGCCAATGGTCTCTAAACTTGCACGGCCCACTTTAAAAAACTGGCTAAAAGTGCTTGTTTGTGGAGCCCATAAGAATATTTAGGTATCAGTTAAATTTACTGGTGGTTGGGAACCCTGTTCCTCTGTTACTACCTCCTGGGACCTTTGAGTGCTTCTGGAAATGCTTCAGGTCTTGTATGTGCAGGAGGGGGAGATTCCTTGTGCTCTTTCAGGGGTGAGGCAGGTGAAGGTGGGCCTGGCTGAAGCATCTAGGCATGGGGTGCAGGGCTTCGGGTGTCCCCATCATGTGCTCAAGTTCTCTTCTCTCCTGTCCATCTTGGCTAGGGACAGAAGTTGCACACAAATTGGTTTAAGTGATCAGAAACTGGTTTAAACCCATAACAACAGAAGCACGGTGCACATAAACCGGTTTCAAAATGGTTGAAACTGGTTTAAGATACACCTGCCTCTCCAGCCTCCTGTGCAGAAAGGATTGCAGCAGCAATGGGGAGGGACAGATGAGCTCTTCACTGCTGGACCAGGTCAGGGAACAGCAGCTGCAGCAGGAGGGGCTGCTCAGCACACTTACAATAGCAGCAGCAGACTTCTCTCTCCCACCTCCTGCAAGGGGAGGGATGGTCAGGAGAACTTTGCACCTCAGCCCTTCTCTTGGGCAGCCCTGCAGTGATTTGGCAGAGGCTGAGACCTTTCATAGCAGGGGAATGGGAGAGATTGCACCCCTGCCTTTCCTTCTGCTTGCACCGAGAGGGGAAATTTATTTGGGGGAGAGCAGCTGAAGCCTGAAGCAGGCAATTACCAGGTGAGACATTGTTCAACTGCTCGAGAAAGGGCCCAGCAAGAATATGGGTTTGACAGAAAATACTGTGAATTGCTGTTCTTAATGCTATTGGAAATTTTAGGAAGTCCCCAGCTTCTCAGGACGTAGAGGAAGGAATTAAAATGTTCTTGTGCCTATGAACTAGACAAATAAATTCTGTATTGTACTTTGTGCTCCACTTTGTTTAAAAATGTCAGTTAAAAAGTTTGGTTGTTGTTGTTTTAAAAAAAAAAAAAAGGTTTGTAGTCTGAGACCTTTTCTTGGGTTGGTAGCCCTGGTTATCTTATTGAGATGAAGCTGCTATGAGATGTACAGCACTAATGCACAAATGAAGATGCTTGGCCACTGGCCAGCCATGCACACCTGCCAGAGTCTTTCCAAAGATCTCATTAATGATGTCCTGCCATTATGGTCTTATTCATGTAACCCAGTGCTGCAGTGAAACCTGGAGGCTGGGATTTGGGGAGGTGCCCATGTGAAGAACCTTTGGGGTGCACCTTAGTTGCAAACAGTGATGAAGCAGTGCCAGGGCAAATAATTGCTCTCCTTATTAACAGGGGGGATTCACACGGCTATGGGAATAGCTATGGGAATGGCTCTTCTAGGCTGTTTGGTGATTGCGTAGCACCACTGAGGGTTGGGATAGGGCACACTGGACATCTGCAATGCTGCTGAGTGGCTCTTTGCATCTCCAGGAGAAATCAATGCCTGTCAGTGAGGTATTCTTAGGTTTGGAACAATATGTGTTTTTTCAGCACTTGGGGAGAATGTAGGGAGGGATGGAGAACAAAACTTACTTAGTGGCATTGTGTTGTTTTTTTAAATAATGTTATATTTAAATTATTTAAGTAGATATTTCTTCCAGCATGTTCTTCCAGGAGCTATTAACTCCTTGTTTGGCCCTTCCTTGCTATTGGTACAAAATACTTTTAAATGACTCCTTGGATAGGAAATGCAACCTCAGTTGGGTGCAATGCAACACCCATTGCATGTACTGGGAAGGTTCCCAGGGGTCTCGGATCAGACCCTTGGATGTTCCTGCTCTGCAGGCTTTGTACTGATGGAAGTACCCTGCTTTCTGTGGGGAAGGTGGCTGTGGGAGCTCAGCCAGTAGTGATTTGGGTGACTGCACAACTGTAGTGGAAATTTTTTCCAACTTCTCTGGTTACTAGGCACTCCTATTAGGCTAATTTCCTCAGGCTCAAATTGTTGACTTTAAATAGTTCAGATTTCATCCCTGGTATTATTAATAAAATGGACAGAATGGGATGGTTTACAATTCCTTTCAAGGGCAGTTAATTGGGCCATTTCCAGCAGTTACTTTCATAAATATAAATGGGCCCTGGAATAAGAAATTGTTAGATGCACATGGCCTCTGCCTTGCGTAAGTCTCACTACGAGGAGATGGATAGATGAGGATGCTTGAGGCTCACCTTGCCAGAGTCTCTTGGATGTTATCCCTCCAAGGTGGAAGGATACTACGGGGAGATGTACAGTGGGCAAGAGACATGGCCTGTTATCTCCTCTGGCTCTCAAGTTTCTCAGATGTGCATATGCAGAGATGCCTGCACATAAGCTTCTCTAGCATCGCGGTGCACTCAGACTTGGCCAGGGGTGGCATGACTTCCATCAGGGACATGTGTACCCCTTTTATGCAGGCATGCCGTATCCAGGAGCAGTCTAGGGTGTTGGGGGCAGTGCTAGTAGAACAGCTCCTATGCATTTAGACTGCAGAATAAGAGCACAAAATCAAGGAGGCTACTTTAACACAAGAACTACCGTCACAACTACAAAGTAGAATTGCTTTTAATCTGCTGTCTAAAGAGTGTTATTCCTCTCTCTCACTCCCATTGACATGCCCAGCTTCCAGTCTAGCTACTCAGGTCTGGTCCTGGAAGTAGAATTTGAAACGTACTGTGCATTTTAAAAGAAAATATCTGAGGGCCTGTTATATCTCTTTTATTAATAGGTTTTGACTAATCCTCTATTCATTGATGTCCATTATGAGATTATACGGCTAAAATTAAGTTAGTACATACAGTATGTCTATAATGAATTAGATAATTGTGTGTTTCTAAAGAAAAAAATGGTTCAGTAATTATGGCTGAGACCAACTGGCATAAGAGTCTTTGTTGACTGCAGAATGTTAGCTAAGTGTTGTGGCTTTTCTTTGCCTTTTACAAGTTAGAAAGGACCAAGAATTGAGGTGGTTCTGCTTTATTGCAAGAAATATTAGTACTGGGCACAAACATGCATTGCAGGAGGGAATGAAAAGCTCCAAGCTGGCATCCATAAAAAAAAAAAAAAAAAAAA
>NW_017728994.1:59822139-59844806 GCF_001723915.1 Gavialis gangeticus | reverse complement strand
AAAAAAAAAAAAAAAAAAAAAAATGGTAGGAGGATCTATTCTTGGAGGACAAGAGGATTTATCAGCAGTTACAGGCACGGTTTATTTCCATCAATAGGCCATGTATTATGGAAAAATGTTACATGGTCTAAATCCTTTTTCCAAATGACTGTATAAGTGAGAAAGTGAATAACTATTTCTTTTTCATATAATTGGACATACAGTGTGTATTATTAAGCTGTCTAAAAGTACATATACTTGCTTTAGGCACTGTGACCATATCTCAAAACCTGACAGGCCAGTTTCTGCAGAACTTAGCTCTAATAATGGGAACAACTCACTTGCTTATTAAATACAAAAGGAGAATGTAATTATAAATTCACCCCATTATTTAGATTCTAAGTATTCTGTAACCCCAGAGTTTTACTGTGCGCCAAATATTCCTCTTTCTGTGGTACCTAGCACCCATCACAGTAGTCTATGGACTGATGGACCACTGTTGACCCTCCAAACCATTCAGACCATCTTGTAACCCTATAGTCAAACTTTCAATAAAAAGGGGTATGTGACGATCCATTGTCCTCTGTGTACTAATTACCTTTTGGACCACAGTTCTGGGAACTGCCACTCTAACTTGTTTCAGATGTCCTTTATTGCAAGGGAGGACACTTATTGTAGCCTCAAGTTTCCACAGATTTCATGCAAACTGTCAGATCTTTCACTATTCATTTGTAGCTGATGAAAATATATATTTGTAAAAGCATCATGACCTGTAGATTATGGAAGAGTTGGCTACAATGAAGAAACAAATTCCACAGCATCTTAGCTCTGGTGCGAGTTAAGGGGAGGGAGGGGAACGGGCAGCTCTTTACCTTGGGTTGTTGTTCCATTTTACATCCTATTTGGGGCCTGGTAGGTTAGAGACACAAGGGCCTAATGGTTAGGGTACTGGCCTGAGCGTCAGGTGTCCTGCTTTGTATTTCTAGCCCCTCTGGGGTTTCTGTTTCCAGTCCCATTCTTAAGCTCATAGTGCTGGAAGGGTTGTTCTGGGTTCCTGAGTCCAGTTTCTTGCCATTGCAGGACCCATATCCTATGATCCCCTTCATAGACGGGTCCTCATGTGCTATTTCTGCCTTGTCTGCTTCAAATATGAACTCTCTTGGCAGAGACTGTGTTTTGTTTCTATCATAATAGGACCCCAATTTTAGCTGGCATTACAGCAATACCTATGTTAGATAACAGCAATAATACACTACTTGCGGAAGGTTCTTTGTCCCATGCAAAATAACGTCCCACTTCCTTACTCCAAAAGGGTTAGTGCTGGGAGTGGTCGGCTTAGATTACATTGTGAGGGCAGAGTGATGTAGGCGGCATCTTGCTCTTTTTCTTTTCTTTTTTCTTTTCGACTAGCTTGTTCATAGCCTTCTTGTTCCTGCTCCTTTCCACAGAATTTGATCCTGCTCATATATTCGTTGTCACCGTGTCTTTCTTTGCCAAAACCCTGGCTAGAGCCCCTAGCTGTAACAGTTAAATAAGGTGCATGTCTTGTTCCTTAGCTTTATTTTTGGAGAAATGATGTACAGAGTAGGGCCAGGTTCAAGAGATGCAGAAGAATAAAGATGTTTAATGTCTTAATCTTTCCAGTCTCACTCCAGATGTAGCTCCCTACTTGTGAGGGTCAAAAGCCCAGTGAGTGATTTGTTCAGCTCTCTTCTTTGTAGCAGTAACACTCCTCCAATGAGGTGACAGAGCTGATAACATCTGACTGAGGTGCCCAATCAGACAGCAATATTAATGAGCAGCAAATGCTCTTGAAGGACAAAGTTTGCAAGCAATCTGCAGGCTGCAAGTTGCTTGTGTTGGGGTGGGGGGGGGGGGGGGGAGTGAAGCTTGTCTATAGGGGAAACCAAGTCATGAAATTAAAAATACCGAACTCAAATAAATCACTACCTAGGAATCTGTCCAGCCTAGTAATCATGTATCAGCATATACTATAGCACACATGGCACATGTCTGTGGTGGGAGAGCAATAGCTCAGTATAGCAACATAAAAACAAGTAGGAAGAATTGGTTAAGAAGATATTTTTCAACTATATCAGCATCTGCCTCGGGCAGAAAATAAGTAAAATGTAGGTGAACATGATATTGAGATGCCTCCACTTAATTTCTTCATAATTGCTCTGTAAGAGCAAAAGACAATGAGCGGAGTGAGAGAGCTTTCACCCACTCGATCCTGAATTAGAGCATACTACCGTACACACTTTCTTTGAGTAAACAGTGAAAGGGTCCATACCTATAGTTATACAGAATCTATTCTCCTATTGACGTATCGGGGGGATTTATGTTGGTGAGTCCCATTAATGCTAATGGAATTTGTGTGTGTAATTTCCCCTTTTTTCAGCAAAGAGAGAATAGACCTTTATGTTTCTAAAGTAATTACAGCCTTAGCAGTGTTAGCAGAGGAGAGAGAGAAACTGCTAACTTCTCTGCTTCCCTCCCCAGCTTTGGCTTGAGTGAGGAAGGAACAAAATTCCTCAGTTCAAAAAAAAAAATAAAAAAAAGGAAAATAGAAGAAATAACTGACAGCTGAAGTGAACATAACTAGGTCTGCTTATTGTAGGAAATAAAAGTTAATACAGGAAGTTTTGGGGGTGTTGGTTGTGGCGTGTTGGTCTAAGGACATAGGCAGACAATGTGATATCTTTAATTAGACCAACTAAATAGTTGGAAAAATTGATCTTTGCAAGGATTTGGGTGCCAACCCCCTTCTTCCGGCAGAGGGGGGGAGTCTACAGCTGTATTGTGCTCTCCTGTATAGGATAGGAGCCAGACTGTTTACTTCAGCTTCTTTTCTACCTTGGAGAACTCATAACGCCAGCCGTCTCCCATTGCCTGAAGGAGGGTGTTTGTGCCTGAAAGCCTGCAAAGAACTTTTCCCCAAATATTTAGTTGGTCTAATAAAAGATACTGCATCTTCCCAAAGAGCCTTGCCTGCGTCTTCTTAAGCTATGCACTGATAGTTCCCTAATATGTTGGTTATTTTGGGAAGAGAACAACTAATTTTCTGTGCTGTTTCATTGAATTCAGCTTTCTTTTCAATAAATAAAATCTTGATCCTGGGAGATTTTTGCCTAGAATAGATGCACTAACTCCACTAAGTTCACTGAAGTAACTGGTTCTCAGAAAACAAAATTAGAGGTTGAAGCTAAGATGAGTGCTATATCTGTGGTGTGTATTGAAGCAATCCACACTTTCTTTCCACTTCCCCAGCTGGAGCCTCTTGACATCTGAGTTCATTGCAAGCAGGTTTTGAATGGGGTTAGGTGCTATTAAACACCCTAAACTTGAAAACACTGGATCTGGGATCCATTCCTGTTTCTGCCACAAGCCATTTCTACAAGTCATATAGCATCTCTGTGCCTCATTTCTCCACCTATAAAATTCAGACCTAATCTCTCTATATCCTTCTGGGTTGATGTGAAGCTTTAATTCAGTCATATTTGCAAGACACACAGATAATACCTTAATGAGCATCATTGCTACATATGTGTAGAATCGAAATAGTAATGGTTTGTCCCCTCTTTAATTTTGAAATTTATAAGAAAAAGGTGGCCTGAAAGGATCCAATTATTATGTTTTGCAGCGTTGAATCCATGTCTTGAGAGATTTGTTTTATTTAAGCCTCTGAGAAACAGCTGGAGCTGAAGCGGATTACTAGGGAGGTTTTAGGGTGGTTTACTTTGAGCACAAACATGCTTTTTTGCTCCTCAGAGCTTTCTCCCACCTTAAGGGTTTATATCAGGTTTAAATATAGTGTTCTAGCTGCAAGGACCAATTTGCCACATTTGGTGCAAACAAAGAACCTGTTTTGAACTCATCATTTTGTCTGCTTCCTTTCTAGTGCTTGCGTCCTGCATTTCTGGAGTGTTACCCAGAGGCTGTGACATGCAGCTGAAGTGCGCAGTCCATACACCAAGAAGCGATGGCTTAAAGCTGCCCTTTGTAATGTTTGATGCTGGTGCTGCTCTTCTCATGGTGGCTTTTTTTTTTTTTTTTTTAAACCCCGTGCTATGTTAGAGCAGAGTCTAATGGCCACAAATATCATGACCAGTGATGTAGCATAGGAGTATCCCCACTTTGTCCATTTTTTCCCCTTCCCTTTACTCCCTTTCCCTCACCCTGCTGGTAACAGGTAAGGTATGAGACGGGCAAGCATCATGTCACTTAAACTGAAAGCAGTATCATCCCTGCTGAAGGCCAGCAGGAAGGGCTTATAGCCAGGGCTGGCCTTGGGGAAAATGCCCTGTGCAAGCTTGTATTTTGGCGCCCTCTCTTTTAACTATGTAGTAGTATTAGCACAAGTTTCAGAAATAAACCCCTGGGCGTGGGGAGTGGCTGGGCTGGATCAGGAGATTTGCTTCCCCACAGGCAAGCACTGCTGCTGCTGTGCAGGAGCAAAGCAGGCAGGCTGGAGCAGGTGCCACTTTGCCCACGTATGCCTAGTCCAACTCCTCTTGAGCAGCGGCTGGAGCCATGGGGATGGGCTGGGCTGGGCTGGGCACCGCTCCTCCTTCCTGGCACAGGGATCAGCCAAGGCAGGAAAGAGCACTGCTGTGCATGTGTGTGGCACCCCTGACCACGGCACCATGGGCAGCTGCCTGTGTTGCCCAACTGTAAGGCAGTGCCTGCTTATAGCTAGTATATACAAGTGATGCACAGTGATTGTCCTGCGTGCAAAGATTTGGCTCAGATTCTTTTTTCCCCTAATTTAGGGCTCAGTTATGTAGATGCCTAGGAAATGCTTCTTAGAGGGATTGAGCCACCAGTAGGGTTACTGAACACCGCTTTATCACAGTGCAGAAAGGTGAAGTTAGCCAGGCACTGCAAGCTGGCAGCTCTACAAGAAAGCTGTGCTTACTGTGTGCATGTACCAGACTGCATCTGTTCCCACTTCCAGTTTCTTCTTGCTGTAGCTGTTCAGCACAGCTGATGAGAGACAATTGCTGACTGGCAGTAGGAGTGACTGACATTTATTTAAAAAAAAAAAGAAAGAAAAAAAGCCAGTACTCGCATCAGTTTACACTGATAGATTTATTTATTCTTTTTAAGGCAGATGAGACTACTCTACTCTATCTTCTAGTCTGAACTCCCTTGTGACACAGGCCAAAGAATTCACCCAGTAATGTCTCCATGAAGCCTGAAACATCTGCTGTTGGTGGCACTGGCCCAAATGTGCCCTGCTTCTATCCTGCCCCTGGAGATGGACATACAGCTTCCTGCGAGATGGGGCTCTAGCACACCTCATCTGCTCTGCTGTCATTGCCCATGTACATGCTTTTGTCCTACAGTAGATCAAAGCTAAACCACGGTAACTTAGCCCCTAGGGAAACAAAAAGTGACTATAGTTTAGCTTTCGTCTGCCGTAAGTGAGCATGTGCATGTGGGCAGCTGTCGTAGAGAAACTCAGCTTAGCATGGGCATGGAGCTATGCTCACCTTGTACACCACCACACGTCTTTCTCCACATAACTCAGTCGGCTATCAAGCGTATAAAGTGCCTGCATTTTGGCTCATCCCGTCTGCCTATTGCAGACAGACACTGATGTCAGTTGTGAAAGTATTTGAACAGTAGGTGAAAGAGCTAGACTGTGTTCTTGTATAACACCCATTACTTTTGGGGCAAAGAGCAACTCTTTCAGGAGGGCTCAGCAGCCTGCAAAATCATACCCCAATGTACTACCTTGACCTATGGTGGATACGTCCGTACAGTCTGAGGCTGAGCTGTGCTGGGATATGCTGTGTTAGCTCTGTGCATGTGAATGCCCAAGCAGGAAGGAGTACAGGTCTGTTAGTGCGGTGCTACATGTTGGCTCAGAAGCTCTGCAAAAATGTATTGGCTTGATCACTGCTCCACAATAACATGGTTAAACTGTTTCCAGTCTGGGAACCAAAAAGCACAGAGCTAGCACAGTGAGTCGTGGCATGGTGCTGCCTTGTACCGTATAGACAATATACCGTCTCATTCCAACACTTCCACTAACCAGCCTCAAAATGTCATTTGATTAATCAGCAGTTCATCTACATCAAAAGCACTCTGCCCTCTAGGAATATACCACAAATCAGCTGGAATAAATGCAATGAAGCCAGAAAGGTTTTGTGCTTTGGAAAGGTATAAATGACTCAACTGTTCAGTCGTGTGTAACTCTTGCTATCATTGCTATGACTAGTACTAGAAATAGCAATAGCCAGGAAGAGCAGAATTAAGCAGGTCCGAAGTTGAAATCCTTCTTTTGGAGACGGCCCCCTGTGATGTGAAAGAGGAGCCACAGATGTTCATTCGAAGTCAGAAATGTAGCTCTAGAAATGGGCTTTCACAGCTGTAAGCAGATGTGGCGTTTCTCACATGCAGTAGCTACACATTGATTGATGCATCCCTTCAATGGGCTATAGGCCAGTGGTTTTCAGCCTGTGGTCCACAGACCTCTGGGGGTCCACAGACTATGGCTAAGAGGTCCATGAAAGATGACTGCTCAATCAAAAGTATGCAAATACCCACACTTAAAATTCAAAGGGGTCTGCATCTCCATTCACAATTTTTTAAGGGTCCGCAAATGAAAAAAGATTGAAAACTACTGGGCTAGGAGATCCACCATGCAAGAAGTGAGGTCCTTCACGATGTTTTGGCCTCACCGCTTGTTATTTAAACTTAACTTTCTTTCTTGATTGTGTGCACAATGGATTTAGGGTCTGGTCCTACAATTGCTGCGTGTAGCGGGCTGAGTTTTGTCACTTCACTGAAATCACTGGGAGCCGGCCACTCGGCACCTTCTAAAATCAGATTCATATTGGGCATGCTCTAAAATGTCTGTGCTAAAATTGCATGCATTTGAGGTCCTTCACTGTCCTGAAGGGATAGCATAAAATCCCCAACAGATTCTTATGTGATGGCTCACTCCAAGTTTTGTACTTTTTCTGCACATCAAGGAAAAGGAGAGTGAAAACTTTTCCCAAATTTTTCCAAGTGCTGATTTACTTTCGTAAAAGCTTGGTATTGAAAAACTCTGTTGTATTTACCTACAAAGGAACACAGAAATACCATGCGTGTGAAAGGGAATAACTGGAATTGAGAGAGAGTCTCATGTTTCCTAATACAGTTCTTTCCTAATAGACTCTGGAGTATTTTTCAGGGCTTCTTCTCTCCTCCATTTATTCTTTAAAATCCAGTGATTTTGTATGTGCTATATACAAATTCACATACAAGCTTAAAATATTGACAGAGTCTAATTCGTTCCCTTTAAATCAGTCCAGCAAAAGTAGTCCAAGCAGCAATATGTCATTCTAAACAAAGCCTTTTGAGGGGGGAATCTTTTTCTTCCAGTTGTCTAAGCTGTTGTGCAAGGAAAAAATTCTTGTTTTGAATTAAATTTTAGCCCCTTTTACTTGAGCCTTGCAAAATCTGAGGGATTTTCATGACAGCTATTCTACTTTCCCTGCTGATTCGCTGGGTATGTTTTCAAGCCCATCCTGCTCCTGTTGAAATCGTTAGTCAGCGAACCATAGGGCAAACTCTGTTCACTTTACTCTTGCAAGAAATGTGCTTAACTGACCAGGATATGTCCTCAGAAAAATAAAAAACTGAAAATCAGGCCAAGGTCTTAAAAAATAACTAGTGACTTTGAGTGCCTCAGTTCATAGGAACATAGGGCTGGAGGGGACTTCATGAAGTCATCGAGGTCATTGCTCCTAGTCCACAGTTGCTGTCTCCATCCTTTTTACAATCACCCTTCAGGTATTATCAGATCCCCCCTCAATCTTTTCTCCAAACTAAGTAAGTCTAGTTCTTTCAGCCTTTCCTCATTAGTTATGCTTCCCAGACCTCTAATCATTTTGAGTGTTCCCTATTAAATCCTATCTAATCAATTCACATCTTTCTTGACATCCAAAACTGGACACACTACTCCAGGTGAGGCCTCGCCAGTGCCAAATGGACTGGAAGAATCACTTCTTTTAATTTTCAAGCAACACTTCAGTAAATACAACCCAGTATGATGTTGGCTTTTTTTTTGGTAATATGAGCACACTGTTGACTTGTATTCAGCCTAGTCTACTGCAACCTCCAGGTCCTTCTCTGTGGTACTTCAGCCAAACCAATTGTTCCCTAAACTATTTGTGCATGCAATTATTTCTTCCCAAGTTCAGGACTCTGCACTTGTCCCTCCTGGATTTCATCTGATATATTCTGGACCAGGTTTCCAGTCTATTCAGGTCATTCTGGATAGTGTCTACAACTCCATTTGACTTGCTGTCATCCACAAATTTGCTAAGATTCAGTCCCCTTGTCCAAATCATTAACAAAGGAGTTATGCAAACCTGGACTCGGGGTAGTACCCTGGGGAACCCCACTTGATATGTCTTCCCAACTAGACATTGAACCATTGATTACTACTCATTGAGCATAGGGATCTCACCAGTATCCACCTTACAGTAATAGTTCAGACGTTTATAGTGTCTTGAGATGAGGGTAATCATATAACTATCAAAGCTCCCAGTTACTTCTGAGTATCTTAGTCACCATTTTCACCTTTTTATTTCTCCTATCATTTAAGGGAAATGTCCATCACACATATATAAGCAAACACGTAAGATCCTAAATCATTAATAAGAGAAGGACATGCTTTACATAATTTTTTCAATAAATGTATATGCTAACATGATGGGCTTTTTTGCCTTCATGTTTAGTTTTTAAAGACAGATTTTATTTTGCTTTCAATATTTCAGCTCCCCAGTGGATATTTATCCATCCTGGGCATATGTTTTTCCACCCAAACTTTTATAAGGATCTGCTATGAAGTCATATGGTCCTGTCTTGTTTGTAAGATGGCTCTTACCACAAAGCTTTCAAGCAGCTCTCTAGAAAGGGAAGTAGCAAACAATGGAAAGACAGAGATAGTTGTCATTATCATTGTTAATGACTCATATTGTACCTTGTGATTACCATTCATGGTTAATTTCTAGATGTTATAGGTTTTTTTCTGTGATAGAAATGCTCTTCTTTATCATTTGTGCGCCTATATAAATATTAAGGTTTCCTTCATGGTCCCATTATTAACAATGATTCAACATAGTACAGTCATGAGAACAAAATTACAGTGCATTATACATAGCTGTCATGCCTAAATGGATTGCACATACTGTATCCTCAACATTGTTTTTTTGGTTTTGTTTTTCGGTGGTAATACAACCATTGTTGTTTTGTCTTTGTTTACCATGCCTAATTAAGGTACTTTTTTTTTTTTGTGTAGGGGGACTATGCTGGTGCTGGAATGTATCATTTTATCCTTTAAATTCTTGCTGAATTGTAGACTCTCATTAAAATGAACATCAGAGCAGTTGTTCTTTGGAAGAGTCGCTATAGTACGCTGGCAGCTTTCTTTTTGTATACATTGATTTGCTGTGTGAGCTTTTATTACTGGATTTTACATGCAGCACCTTGAAACATTTTCATGAAAGGCATCTTCTAAGTGTTTTGCCCTTGCCTAGAGCAGCCTCTGATGAAAAATACTGACTATGAATAAATGCAGAGATGAAAATACGCAAGATGCATGCTAGTTGAAAACTTGGCATTCAGCACAATCATAATAATACACACACTTTATATCTTTCTACTTTATCAGGCTGTGGGAGGCAAACTTCTTTGACCTACAAAGTTGATCTGTGAACTGTGTCAAAAAATTCAAAACCTCACGGTTGAGGTTTGTGCATTCTATTAGCATAATTTGCCACCCAAGCTGTAAATGTATACTTTGTACAATAGCATGCTGCACAGATAGCATTTTACAACTTCCTAAGGGAGAGTGTTTATATCTAATGTTTCTTATGCACATTTGATTATAAGTTTGCCATAATAGCTGCTATTTTTTCTTTCAATCTCTGCCCCCCCCCCATCTACCCTGGAAGCATCTAATGAAAATGTCTTCTCTAATGTATATCGCAAACTTTCATTTATGGAGCACACTAGACTTAATGAATAAACACAGAAATGGACTTTGGCTGGAACTTACCCACCTCTGATTTAGACAGATGAGAGAAGAGATTTCAGATTTTTTTTTTTTTTGGAGGGATTATGGTTTTTTTTTTCCATCTTCCTCCAAACCTTTGAGATACAGAGAAATGGCTTGTATGTTTAAAGTAATCAAATGGAGTATTTAAGAAGCTGAACCTGAAACTGAAATGTATTCAGCGCTCTGCTTTTTTGTATAGGGTGAATGTTTGTAGGGCTTACTTCACTGTTACTAAAGCTTTGTACGATTTATTCAGGATCGGAACGGCGATGTGTGCCCCCCCATCACTACCCCTCCACCCTCTGGCTGCACCCTCCCCTTTTTAATTCCTGAAATTAAAATGTGTTGGAATGCTCAGTGCTGCTTTTCACTCCCTTTTGAAAGGGCCCTTTAGTTTTTCACACCAAGGTGTCCTTTGGGGTGCCAGGTCAGGCTACCAAAACAGCTTCTAGGAGGGGATTAGGACCAATTAACATCTTTGTACACAAAAGCCACTGGCAGCTGAACAGGCGGCCTGGTGGCCCGCTCGGGAGCTGCATTTTAAATAGGGGCCTTCTGTACTTGAGCTCAAGTGGGAAGAGGCGGAGAAAGTTTTTATTTATAATTGAAAATGCTGCTCCTGGATAAAGTCTAATGAAAGGCAGAGTGGTGTTCAAAAGTATCTAACAAATACTATTTGAATATTGCCTTTATTGTATGATTTCCATCAAGGATACTATAACAATATAGCCATTTCTCACTACATATTGAGATTAAGTGATTTTTCACGCGGAGGAGAAACAGTTTCTTCCACACATGGCATCTGTCCTTCTGTTTTTTAAATTCAGCCGTACATTAAAGACACCAAATAGGTCTGTTGCCGCAAAGTGTTGGGCACCCTTCAAAGCCATGGCCTTTGCAAGAAACTCCTATTCTAGGTTTACCTGCTTCACCGAACCTTTCACATACAGAAAAACAGGAGACCCTTTTGAGTGCGTGTGGTGAGGGTGGGGACTTGCAAGAATATTTATTTGAGGAAAACTGCAATCGTACTGCTTGAGTTTGTTTAAAAGGGTAGGGGTGGGGGTGGAGAATAAATACCCTTAGATCAAACTTTAATTCAGTTGAACCAGGTCTTCACATGCCGTGTTGGATTTTAGTTCTCTCAACATTAATGGAGCTAGGCTGATTTGTATCAGCTCAGGATGTGCCTGTGCATTGTTTTCTGCACATATCACTTGTAAATCATCACTCTGACAATCCGATCAAACATTCAAGCAAAAGAAAAGGGAAGAAAAATATGGTGGGTAAATTATTATGGTAATAAGCCTAGTCATTTACAAGGGACTACAAGTGGGGGGTTTGTGAAATTCCAGATTGTACTGTGTTATAAAGGTTGTAATGAAACCCATTTCTGTAATTTTGGGATGAGCCTTTGCCAAACGCTGTATTTGTAATCACAGTCTAAGCGTTTTCCCCTAGTTTCATAATAAGAACAATGCAATTTCGTACATTCTTCTGAGCTGGAAAGAAAAAGTCATTTCTAGTTCTTCTTTAAACCACATTTTGTAGGGAAAAATTCATTATACAAAAATAATAACACAAATTGAATACCCCCATCAGTAAACCTAGAATTGACATCCTGTTGAATATAATTTTAGAAGGAGGAATTGCAGTAGCGAATGGTAAGAGAATGGTATGCGAGAGTCTTGAGCAATTGAAGAAAACTGCAAATAAAAGTAAATAAGAAATACAATGGCCAGATCTTTAGCTGGAACAAACAGGCCTTGTCCTGCTGCTGTCGGGAAACGCCAAGTTACATGGCTTCAGGATCTGGTCCGGTGGAAGAGGGCTGTCTTTAACGTTCAGTGGTATTTATTCACTCGTTTTGCTGAAGTGCGTAAAATATGGATTTCTACCTGAGCTGACGTGAACAGCAAAACCCTAATTATGATCATTTTCAACCTCATGGTTTTTATAAATAACTAGAGATTCCACTTAGTATGACATTTTTATAGCAAACATTAATACACTCTCGATGTGTGGCTTTACCCCTTCCTACCCCCTCTTTAGTTTCAGATACTGTATTGTATTTCTTCCGACATGTTGATTCTACCTAATGTTAAATGGTAATTGGCAGGAGTATAGGTGGGGAGAGAAACATTGTTATATTTTGTTCATTTTTCACACTTCAGCAGTTATCCTTTTCTCTCCCTGGCTGTACGCTTATTAGTGTATGAAATGCAGGTGTGTGGGAAATGGCAAGCACACATTGACAGGTTATTTTGTTGGCCACTGCCTAATTAGTAGCATAGTGGATGCACCCTGCTAAGCTTTAGTGTGGTGCAGTAGAACTGGTCTGTTCTAATTTCCTCACAGCTTTGATATTCACCAAGAGATTGACGGTTAGCACAAAAAGCCAAAGCACGACGGAGGCCTGCAGAAACAATGGCCCTTCTTGCTTGTAGACACCACAGATGTGAGAGAAAGCTGACTAAAAACAATTGGCCAACACTGTCTAATTGTCTCCAATGTCAGCATCATTAATGTTTTCCCATGTAAAAAGTAAAAGGCCAAGGTTGTATCCTCCCTTTATTTTGAGTCACATGATTATGTAACTTACTGAGATTCAGATTAAGTGTTAATTGTATTTGTGCAATAAAGACACTGAAGCTACCTTGAATTTAATGAATATGTACTTAATTAATTTTGACAGCCTTTATCTTTATTACCTATTGAATAATCACAATCAGAATTAATAGCATTTATAAGCAATTAAAATTACAGCCTATTTAATGATAATATATGTTTACGTCGTTTTCTGAGATGCTGCGATGCAAATTATGAATACTTATTAGCAAAGAAGTTGTTTGCCTGCCAGGAGGTTTCTTTTCTGTTAACAGCAACAAACAACAATAATCAGTTCAATGTGTAATAGTGCCTTTCACATCAGACAATCTCCCAAAGCGCTGCACAAGAAAAGGCTTTGCAGAATTTAAAGGTAATCGCTAAAGGGCGAGAATGACAGTGCACCTGAAACAAAAGGCCCAAGCCCTTTGAGTCCACGTGCAACCAGGCAAATTCCACAAATTGCAATAGCTGACCCATTTCACCGCTTCTGAACTTTATGCCTACAAAGGAGAAAAAAGCTGGAACTGGCTATTAATAACAGTGCAATGCTGCAGTCTTTGCATACCTGATTCCCACTGGAGCAATGGGATGAGGGCCCAGACAGGTGTAAACTGGAGTCACTCCATTAACACCAGTGAGACTGTAGTGATTCGTGCCAGATGAGGATCTGCTCTGGTGGCAGAAACTCTAGTTCCATGGCACCACAGAGGAAGAGTGGGCACAGCTTTTATTTCACTGATATCCACCTGAATAAGCAGCGTAACAGAAAAATGGTAAGTCATATAATCAAGGAAGCTTCGAAAGACTATGTTCTCTCTGCCTCCATAAAGGAAGAAGAGGGTCACAGCTAATGGAAACTAGGGAGATTTGGATTGTGCAGAGGATGAAGGCAAACCAGGCCCAAAATTGATCAATATGAGCTTGAATCATCAAATGTACCAACGAAGTGAAGGCTGAGGGGAGAAGCTGCAATGGAAAGAGCATCTGACAAAACTCCAGGCTGTTCAGACATTATATGTAAGCATTCATGCCATCTACATCCTTGCCAACCATTGTGCTCGTTGGCTGCTTATCTCCTGTGCCACTTTCCCGTTCGTTACAATGTATGTTGCCCAAATACACACATGTGCTGCATGTGGTTGCATGCATTACTTCTGCTAAATAATAGGACTTGAATATGCATAGCTGAGGGAAGAATGGGGCCTGAAATCCTTACACCACGCTGTTAAGTCTAAACAAGTAATCCAGTAAACCTGAGCTCCCAAGTCCCAAAATAAAGGAGCCTTCTCACGAAGCAGTGATCAGGGGGGAAAAAACATGAAATGGAAGAAAGGAAAGGATGAAATTATTTTTCTTACATTTCTAAATGACTTCGCTTTCCTCTGACCGTATAATAATAAATTAATTTAAAATTACTTTAGGAAACAGTGCTATGCCTGGTATCTATATTTTATGTGTTTCTTGGAGCTTCCTAAGGCACTGGCAGTGTTCCAAGATGGTCACGGTTGCAGGGAAGTCTAGGGTCATCTGACACCCTGAAGATGACCACTCCTGGTTGTACGTGCTTGATATGCACAATATTGGCTGTCGGGCTGTATTTGATGTTGTAGGCCCCAGCAATCGAGTGCACAGGAGACGAGAATAACTAGGAAATTCCATGTTTGTGATGATTTGGACTTCTCTGCATACAACTTACGAACTCTGTAATGAACCTGGGCGGTTATGCCATATGGTTATCTTCACTGCGCTCTTTCATCACACTTCTTGGACTGAGAAAAGGGGGACTGGCACCGTGATGTCTGCCTTTGAGGACCCGTGATAACTGAATATGCTCTACCTTAGCAAAGTAATAATTCACTGTAACCAAGATAAAAGCGTTTCTCTTCAGGTCTCTAAAAGCGGGCAGAGTGGAAAATTCCTCAAAGGGGCACAAATTAGAGAGTTAAAAGGTTTCATGGACTTAATGCACATCAGCTGATGGGTGGCGAGGTCCCCTGTACACATTTGCCCCAATGGAAGTGAAAGCTAAGCCATCATTTATTTCTTTCACTAAGGTACTGCGCACTGGCTTCATGAGCCATACGGTAAGAGCATTTGCGCCCACTCTTAGCGTGGAGAAGCTGGTGCAGGGTAAGTGCTGGCCCTCTTTTAATTTGCTGTCATGTGTTTGTTCACCCATACCCAAAAAGACATAGGGATTAGGGCAAGCCACTTAAATAGTTCAGGACAGGGAGCAAAGAGATGTGCTTCCTGAGCAAAAAGGAAACTTTTCAACTGCCGCCTCGCTGAAGCTGAAGGAAGCAGGCAGAGGAGCTCAGAGAAGCGTCTGTACCCTGAGAAGTCTGAACTTGGAAAGCTGACGTCCAGGAGAGAGGATGTGAAACCCTGAGGAGACCAGGACCCAATCCCAAAGAGCGCTCACAAGCGGTGAGAAAACGGAGGCAGAGAAGGATGTACAGGTCTTGCCTGGATCTGTGCATCTCATGTGCCATCTAAAGCACAGAATGATTGGTCCCTCGGTGAACTCTGCATCTTCTTGTCTTCAATTAGTATGCGTCCATGAAGAGACAGACTAGAAACCAGACTTCCCATAAGGGTAAAGTTGAAGCATGTTGGGGACTCTTGACTGATCTGGGGATGAAGATAACTGGGCAGTGGGATCTCCGCTGTCAGGATGGGTACTAGAAAGTGGCTCACTCCTTGGGCCTGAATTCTGAGGGCTAAAGAGAGTGCCAAGAAACTCCCTGAAGGTAAAGGGAGTGTTTAAAGCTCACAAATCCAGTATATTGGTCCAAACAAGGTTGCTTGGTGAGTGTCCAGCAGGGGGAGCTCAGCTAAACCGTGGAATTCAACGTGTTTTGACTATTACAAAAATTAACACAAACAGAGCTGAGTGAGCAGGATGCAATGGAGGCAGAAGATCATGTTTGAACCTGGTCTTATAAAGGCATGGACAGATAGCACATTTATATCGGTATAGCTGGCATTACTTCAGTGTGAAAAAGGGAGCAGACAGACAACGCAAACCCCTAAACCAAGGTAACTTCATCTGATCTGGAGTCCATTCTGATGCAGTCTTTGTCTCTGAAAGAATTGGGTGCAACTGTATTTCAGGAAGTTATGCCAGTTTAGGTTTTGGAGTAGCGGTTTGCTGTTGTCTCGCCACCACCTATAGGTTAGATACCATAATAGCTTCCCACTGTGGAGTACCCTGGAGTAGTTCTGCACCTATTTTTTTTTTTTTATCCCAGTGTAATTTATATAAGAATATGAAAATGATGCAAGTTACACCAGGGTTTCTGCAGATCTGCCCATGTTATTAAATAGGTTAAACTGGTGGTATAAAGAAATGGAGGTAGACCAGCAGGGCCTCCAAATTCAGAAGATCTTAAATTGAACTGGTAGTAAAAAGGTACTGTTACAGATTGGCTTAAGTAGTTTATTTTCCTTGAGTTCATGTCATATGGCTTTATATAAGGCTTAGGGAAACTATTTGCTTTTTTACCAGGTACTGAAATCAATGAGAAGCGTACAATTGCCTTCCACATAAATATTCCCACATATTCACCTTTCATAGGAGAGGCAAGCTGACAAATGACCAGTGTACAATAGTTACTAGGGAGCATGAATTGGGGTGGTGGCGGGGGGAATCCATGTACTATTTTAGTATAACTAATACCCTGTTGTGGCCATTATATAAACTAATAAAATTCATGTATTACAGATATCTTGCTGTTAATTAAGCTAAGGACTGCACAAACATTAAGGGTCTTACAAGTTTGAAAGCCTCCTGATTTTTCCATGTATTCAAATGTGAGGTGCATCCTTTGCATCCTGTAGTTTGTCAGTGTGGCAGCGTCATCTTATTTGAGACTTACTCTATTTTATTTTATGTAACTTATTTTATGGCTTTTGATGAAATACAGTAGTGAATGCAATGCTTCTTCTCTTATCCTTGTGTATACTTCCAGAACAAAAATGAAAATGAGAGAAATCTGTGTTTATGACAACTCAGATAGCTGAGAGTTCAGTCAAGAAGCCTCAGTTGTAGGTTGGATGCTAATAGCCCTTTTGTAGGAGTGAGTTAAGTAAAATGCTGCATACAGCTCCTCTAAAGTGGAGTCCCTATAAATCCTAGTTTAAATTTTATTATGGTTGTTCATTGGCTCCTGGTTGCCATGCTTATTGTTATGCTTATTCTTGAGGGAAAACTAGCCTTAAACCAGTCCTTTCCCCCAAGTTGAGTTATAGCCCTGTACCGCAATCACACGACTGATGTGGTTAAGAACCACATGCTCTCTTTCCAAGCAATAGCCTTCACCATATAAAAGATATTAGTCCCTTAAAATATAGCCACATGGTGCTAATTTCAGAGTCAGTCTATTATTATAATTTCGACAAGCCAGCAGTCTTAAGTAATAAGCAATGATTTGAATGATATGTAAAGACGCATCCCAAGTTTATTTAATTATGCACATAGCATGCGACAGAATGGAAAATCTAACTATTGTATTCTTTTACATGTGTAAAATTCATGGCTATAACTAAAATGTATCTAGTGCAAATAAGAGGTGATGGAGAGATGTGGCTTAAATATTTCTTACAGGTCCTGATGCTTGGGAGACGCTCTGTTCGTGGTAGAGCTATTTGAGATTTTTCTAATTTATACTGGATACTAGTGACCACAAGTAGCTAAAACCTGAGCCATAGTTTAACAGGTGAATCCTAACCATGTTCTCTTCTTATCTCTTTCATGCTTTGTATCGAACTAATGATACTATATATGTGAAGCCTGAGTAAAATTTGTATGAGTTTTTCTGAATTACTTTTTAAAAAAAATACCTTTATTTTCTCTCCAACATGTATCATTAATGAATTTTATATGTAGGCTACTCAAAACAGTCTGGAAGTTAGGAATGTCCAACATGGTTTGTTTTGTAGATCTTGTCAAAAAAATAAATATTTAAACTGTGTTTAAAAAATGTTGATAGTTATCAGCATATAAATGTGATAATTGGTAAACTTTTTCTAGTCCATTGGTTTTCAAGAAATGGTATTAAAGAAACACTTAGCATATTGCCTCCTTAGCAGCAGATTATTGTAGCAGTGGTCTCAAACCAAAAGTTTAAAAGTTTTCTGGAGCTGAAAAGCCTAAAGATACTTCAAAAAAGAGGGTCATATCTTTGTAGAAAGAGAGCTTGTACCTAAGGTAGTTACTTTTCAAATTCAGTTTTTCAACCAATATTTCATTTACACTTAAATACAACTGGTGTATAAGATGAGTTACAGTGAAATGAAAATGTCAAAGTAATTTTAATACCATTTTCTGTTTGCTTTTAATTTGGCAAGACAGCTTTTGAAAATGTTCAATGTTGATTTATTTATTTTTGCAAAATGTCATAGTCTTTTATTTCATCCTTTTCCTCTCCTTTGCAAGTACAAATGCTAGTATAAAATGTTAGGAGTTTGAGGTTTATTTTCTTTTAACTTTGTAAGGTTTTTCAAAACCTGATTTTTCAACAAAATAATCCCCAAATTGAAAACAACCCCAAAAACTCCAACCAGAAAGCCCGAAACAACAACAATCAAATCTTGGGAGCTTTTTCTCCTAATGATACAGCTGTGGAAAAAAAAGAAAAAGAGGAAAAATCTTTAAATATTTGGACCAGCTGTCACGTATATGGACTTCCTGTCCCTTGTTATAACAGTAACAAGGAAATGTACATGGTGGGACAAGTTGTGATTATTTATCCACCCCCTTTGTGGGTGGGATGGGCCTGTCTTCTCAGTAAATCTTAATGTAGTTAAGAAGTTGAAGAAGGAAGCAGACTACTTTCACCTTTTCAGTTCATGCTGCAATGGATGCAACAAAACTAAATCTATTTCAGATGCTGAAGGCTATTTCCATACAAATGTTCCTGGTTTTTGTTCAGGTGCACGCACTCTCGCTCTCTTTTCCTTGACTGTAGTGAGATATTGTACAAATGTGTTTTTTTTCATCATGGCAAAAGCCAGTTGTAATAGATGGTACTGCTGCTTCCTTTGCTACAGTACCATTGAAGAAACAAATACACGAAGCAAATCTTGCCAAAAAATAAGCAGGCCAAAGAGAAAATGGACATGAAGTATGTAGTATCATGAACTCGGATAATGGTAGTCCTCAGTAATGTAACTAAGAACAACAGTATTGACTTGTAGTCCATTATGAATCAAGGCGTTAGCCTAGCTAGATGATCTTGTTTTATAAGATTTTTCAGTGGCTTTTAGTACTGTTCTTTTTTTTTAACATCTTCATTAAGGATTTTAAAAGCAAAGGTCTTTGCCTACATTTAAAAATACTTTTCCTGTGCTGTGATGAATCCTAGTCACTTGCTAATGGATTTCTGAATGCCATTTTCATTATTTTATTTTTTTACAAGACTCCTCTCTTTCTTTATTATTACATTTGCTTTTGTAAAATGGCTGAGACTGCTTGTCACATACTTTAGACCCTTTAAATATTGTTCATATTTACCATTAAGAGAGAGAGTTGGTGATTTATTTATATAAGAAGAATAAAGCCATAATCTAGTTTGTATTTGGCAGCTAAGTGTATTTATATAGCAACTGCATTTGTTACTTGGATTAATAATAGATCTGTCCTTTCCTAGCATAAATCCATAATATAGTTATTGGCTTTGAACTATAGATACAAATGAAAGGACTACATTGCCTAATGTTTCAATGAATATTATATAACCTTCCCCACAGCTCCATAAGGCTGTAAAATAAATTCAACTACATATGATAGCTCTTTTTATTTAGGGGAATTTAAAAGTATTGAAAATCCGGATATTTCAAACCCACTTCTTCACTTGTATAGTCAATCTACACCTGTGCAAAATCACTGTAAAATGTGTGTCCCATCTTTCTGTCTCCAGTTCACATAGAATACAAGCCTGTTGCATGGCCCAGTTGGCAGGCTTGGCTATTTAGTTCAAAATTTCATGAGCTTTATTTTCAAAGATGAAAGTCATTGGGCCATTCCCCAGTATCAGCCAATCAAAATGGTGGTTGTTACACTGCCCTTCTGCTTTAACTCCTTGATATCTTGCTGATCAGTTTAGTATTGGAAAAGAATAAAATAGAATGGTAGAAATTAGGCCCTTCATTTACTTAATTTGCATAAACTTAATAGCCATTTATACACACATTGGTTTTTGCCCTTTCTTGTGCTGCAACAGTGTGACTGTTTGCATGAGCGGGTTTTCTGGATGTTTCAAAAGTCTTTCAGGTGCATTAAAGTAAAACTCCTCAGACATAGTTTGTTTGGCTCACCGTAAATTAAAGCATCACATGCATGGACTCGTGTGCAAATAAATGCACTCAAAGACATGTAATGAGCCCCTTTGTCCACCAGATGGCGCTGCAACTTTTTTGTAATTCATCCCTTTGAATTGCTTCTGCTTTTGAATTGCTTCCTCTTTTTTGCCAGCTCCCTGCTCCCACAGCTGTACAGCAGGGCATAGGCCTGGGGTGGGGGAACCTGGACTGAGGGGGCAGTGCTGGACCATCCCGCTCTCCTGCAGTGCCAGTCAGGGACCAGACTTAATTCATTCAAAAACCTAGTGCATGCAAACACTGATGCAGCGCTCCAAAATAAACAAGTTTTTAAATTTTATAAACCTATTTAATTTAATGAGGATTAAACCACGTTGCGTGTGCAGGCACCCAATATGACCATGGACCTGAGTCACCATTGTGTTACTTGTGCTCCTACTCATGCAGTAGAGTGTAACTCTACTGATTTCAAGGCAATGCTTATTCACATTCTAGGAGTTGATACTGATATTTCACAGACTTTGGTTCTTGAGAAAAGACAGTTTGAAAGCCTTATTTTGTACGTGCTCTGTGGCTAAATCCTTCAGTGAAGGTGGAGTTAAAACATCATCACTGATGGATTGCCTTTAAACGTAAATGTCTGTAGGTTGGTGTGTAGTTATAGGTTCACTCCCTCATTTGCAATTCTACAGCTATCTACCACCATTTTGTCCACACTTTACTAAATGTAGCACCACATCCATTTCATCTTGGTCTTTCTAGCAAGACCCCTGTCAAGGGTGCTGTTTAGTGCCAAGCGGGATACAGACACTTTTCCACTAGAAATTGGGCTGACAGCACAGATCATTTCCTTAGAGGCCACACAACAGCTGTTGGATAGTAGGAACTATCAGGGCATGTATCTCCAGGCTGCATCTGAACACCACTATGAAGAACACTTTGTCCACTCAGTCCTGGTCCACACACTCCAAATCCTGGAAACGAAACAATGACGCTACCTCAGGGTGGTCCTGAGAACATGTGAATAAGTGTGCCTATAACAAAGAGTGTAAGAGTGGCACTGAGCATGTGCTCTGTTCCACTCTAAGGTGGCTCTGTGGTATCATTCCTGGGATGAAGCACGTGAGTGGGCAGGACATACTTCTCAACAAAACTCCTGCACAAGACAGAGGCAGTCGGTGTAAACAGGCCCTTGGTTGCTGCTGACCAGGACTGGCTCTGAAACAGCAGTTTTGACCAGAGCCCTTCTAAAAATCAGTCTCCTTCTGTATACCTGATCACAGTGGGTATAAAATGCATCCTTTTGGACTTGGCCCTACTTATGAGCATAAGAAGTGGAATGAAAAGAAAGATAAGAAGTGGAATGAAAAAGGCCTGGAAGTCAGGAACAGGAAATTGTGGGTTTGCTGCTGATGGATTTTCTATGCTTTCAACTGCAGTATCCAGGCAAGTTCTGAACTTTCTTCAGAGAGAAATGCAATAGGGACAAGCTCAGTCTTGGGCCCTGAAGCTCAGTTGCTTGGAACAGGCAAACAAGGGGCTTTTAATGTAAAGGGTCAATGGATTTGGGCTAGAAGCCAGCCCTAGTTTGCCATGTAGTCAGACATGGATTCATTCTCTCATCTGTAATTCCTCAAACTATCCAGTGTTAGTCTACTGAGGTGTTAATATACATAGCACCAAATTCTGTCCTGATTTCCATCCTGGTTATCTGAAGTAAATAGAATTATTCTGAATGTATACTGGCATTACAGAAGCAAAATCTGGACAGATGTTTGTAGTTAGGATGTTATTGTTGATTAATCCTGGGCAAGCTGGCGTGATATGATCCTGGCATCCGTTCCTGCCCGGGGCAGGGGGTCAGACCTGATGATCTGTTTAGGTCCCTTCCGACCCTAAGTACTATGATACTAAGCTAGTTTCTTCTCTTCAGTACACCTGTCACCTTTGATGTCAATAGCATTTCATGGGGGGAATTAATGAACTGAAGTTCTGCTTTTAATTTAAATAGTAGGTGCAATCTAAAAAGCTTGTGATTCCTAGATGTTCAGAATACCACAAGTTCTCAGAGCAATAGTGATCTCTGCTATCATTCGTAGAATCATAGAGTCGTATAAAATGAGGGTTGGAAGGGACCTTAGGAGGTCATCCAGTCCAACCCCCAGCCGAGAACAGAACCACCCCCAACTAGATCATCCCAGCCAAGCCTTTATCTAGCCTGGTTTTAAAAACCTCCAAGGATGGAGAGTCCTCAACTTACCCCCGCTAGTGAGAAAGTTGTTCATAATATCTAACCTAAACCTCCCTTGTTGCAACATGAGTCCTGCTCCTTGTTCTGTCATCTGCCACCACTGAGAACAGTGCAGCCCCATCCTCTTTGTAACCACCCTTCAGGTAATTGAAGGCTGCTATTAAATCCCCTCTTAGTCTAATTTTATCAAGACTAAATAAGCCCAGTTCCCTATGCCTCTCCTCGGAAGTTCTGTCATGTGTCCCAGCCCCCTAACCATTTTTGTTGCCCTTTGCTGGACTCTCTTCAGTTTGTCTACATCCTTTCTGTGGTGGGGGGCCCAAAATGGAACATACTGCTCCAGATGTGGCCTCACCTGTGCTGAACAAAGGGGAATAATCCCTTCCCTTGGCTGCTGGCAACACTCCTACCAATGCAGCCCAGGATGTCGTTAGCTTTCTTGTAAAC